>NC_044553.1:77991831-78310942 GCF_007565055.1 Rhinopithecus roxellana | reverse complement strand
TCGAGGCCGGGGAGTCGTGGGTAGAGCCCCGATTTCAGCCAAGATGGCATAGGACGTAAGTAAGCGTGGAAAGCAAAATGGCTACCCAAGCGCAAGTCTGTAAGGCCGAAGGGACGTTCTTCCAACCTCTTAAATTTCCCGGGTGCCACGCCCCTCAGTTGCTTGCCCTGGATTCCACGGTGTCGCGCCGGAAGTGACCTCACGGCGGTGGCGTGGAGTCGTGGGGGCGCTTCCGGCGGCGGCGGCGGCGGCGGCGGCGACGGCCGAAGCTGTGGGGGTGGGCGTGGGCGTGGGCGTGGAGAGAGTTCTTCTGTGGGTCGTCTGGTGTTGCGTGGTCGGCTTGGTGTGGTGTGCAGAGGAGCTCCAGGCCCGTCGGGGCGGAGGTGGGAGCGAAGGGAGGAGGCTGCTGGTTTGTGGACGCTCGTGGGAGGGGGATGCCGGGCTTGCTTTAGGCTTCGGAGTTCCAGGCCTCATAGACCTTTATAGAGGCAGGCAGGCAAGAGCTGGGGGCTTCATCGGGTTCGCAGGGGGGCCGGGTACTATGGGCGGCCCCAGGAGTTTGGTTTGAGGTGGGAGGCTGAGGACTGCAGGATTCTAAATAGTATGGGGATTGTGTGAGGAGTGAGGCATTGGCTGCTTGGGCCCTTAGTCCAGCCTTGTTGGTGGCTGCTGCAGTTCATTGGCTCACTCATTTCTTCGTGCCTCAGTTTCCCTTTGCATAATGAGATACGGTGGCAGAGAAGAACGCCAGTGCCACATCCCTGACTAATAGCTTGAGGACAGAGGTGAACTGGAGGGTAGAAAAAGAGGATGCCTGAGAAATTTATACTTACCAGGTCACATCTTCTGAATCCCAGGAAGTTATCCCTGGATTCATTTCTGCCTTTGGTGCAAGTCTATGGTTCTTATCAGTACTCTTTGTGTGATATTGATTGTATTTATCAATACTTGACTTGTTGAGTGGTTAAAGTGTTTTGGTTTGTGGGAGGCATAGCCCTTGTTGACTTGGTCAGTTGATTTTCAATTAATCTCCCGATAGCAATTGCTTCGCCTAACTCTGCAATCGGGATATTAGTTGAAAATCAACTGACCAAGGCAACAGTCTTCTCCTGTGGTTACAGATGAGGAACTCGCGACCCAGAATGGTTTTTCTTCTCTTCCCTAGCCACAGACCAAACCGATTTCAGTCTGCTGTCTTAAATACAGGTTTTCACCCCACCAAAACAGAAATGGTTGTCTCCAAGCAGTTTAGTATTTCAACTGGACACCCAGATGGATCCTAATCTTTTTTTTTTTTTTTTTTAATGAATGGCAGATTAGGTGTACTGAGCACAAAATCCTCTTAGCTGGTTTCTCTGTATAATGTAAAAATGATTGTAAAAACATGACTTTTTGTTTATTACCAAATTCTTGGTAGAGCCTCCTTGGCATAGGGTTATGGGGCTAGAAAAGTGTCTCAAAATTTTTGACCTGTGACCTACAGTTAGATATATTTTACATCATGACATTACTCATTGTGCCCCTGCACACTCAGTGTCTACACACACACACACAACCCCACCCACCAATGAAAAGTTTACTTACCCTTTCTACAGAAGATGCATTCTAAAAAAAAATGGGTTGCAACGCGCTAAATTGTGTCTGACCCCTAATGGGTGGTGAAGTATAGTTTGAAAAATGTTAAGGGCGGGCACTGTGGCTCACACCAGTAATCTCAGCACTTTGGGAGACTGAGGCGGGTGGATCACCTGAGGTCAGGAGTTGGAGACCAGTCTGGCCAACATGGTGAAACCCTGTCTCTACTAAAAATATAAAACTTAGATGAGTGTGGTGGTGCGTACCTGTAATCCCAGCTACTTGGGAGGCTGAGGCAGGAGAAACTCTTGAACCCGGGAGGCAAGAGGTTGCAGTGAGCCAAGATAGTGCTATTGCACTCCAGCCTGGGCAACAAGAGCTAAACTCTGTCTCAAAAAAAGAAAAGAAGAAAAATATTAGACTAGGGCTGAGTGCAGTGGTGGGAGGATTGCTTAAGGCCAGCCTGGGCTCTGTCTCTAAGAAAAACAATATTAGAAAATGCTTAAAATCCTTGCCGTTTGTGAGATTCTGTAATTAATACAAAATGGAAGATGTATCATTTTTCTTTTCTTATCCAGAGAAGGGCTTACTAGAGTTCTCCTATATTCAGCCAGAACAGCAGGACAGGACATCCAAATTGTGTCTCAAAGGAGTGTAGTGACCGTAATGATAGTGTGTCAGAATTTTAGCAAGGCATTTATGAAGTCTTTTTTTTTTTTTTTTTGAGATGGAGTCTCATTCCATTGCCCAGGTTGAACAGAGTACAGTGGCGCAATCTCTGCTCACTGTAACCTCTGCCTCCTAGGTTCAAGCGATTCTTCTGCCTCAGCCTCCCAAGTACCTGGGATTACAGGCATACGCCACCATGCCTGGCTAATTTTTGTATTTTTAGTAGAGATGGGGATTCACCATGTTGGCCAGGCTGGTCTCGAACTCCTGACCTCGTGATCCACCCACCTCAGCCTCCCAAAGTGCTGGGGTTACAGGTGTGAGCCGCTGCGCCTGGTCTTACTAAGTCTTATGATAACCGAGTGGGTGAGATGGAGGAATTTGCCAGATTGTGGTAGAATTAGGTGGAGTCATGAGTTTGAGCATCTGTGTATGGAGGTTTGATTTGGGAGCACTACTTGCAGCTGGAATTCTGGTGATCTGAACTGGGGTTTCATCACTTTATACAATTCATGTATTTGAAACCTTATCTGGAAGGTTTGCTTATTGGATTTGGTGCCTTTATGAAGTAAAGAAAGAGTCATTTGGTTGATGATTGCCAGAATGGGAAAAGATCTCAATATATTTACTCAGTGCTGTTTAATGAAATGGAAGAAGCTTGTATAAATGTTGAGAAATTGTGCGTGGGTCCAAAAAAAAAATCAACTATACCTATTGGGGGAGGGTGGAGATGTAACCTCACAGGAGTTCCTATAATAAAAAGATTTGATGTTTTAATCACCAGTCAGTGGTGTGGTTAAGAAGGCTGTGAGAAGAACTGATGTGACCTGCATTAGTATATTGTATTAGGAAAATACAAAATGTAGAATGAGAAAGGTTGCATCACTGGTAGGCTTGTACCTGGAATATTAGGTTTGGATCTAGATGTGCTAAGAGTAAATTTATGGGCAGAAGTCAAAAGTCTGAAGATATGGTGGTGTTGCTTTAGCATGAGTGAGTGTTTTTCTCCTTGTCATTTCAGACTTTCAGGTATAGGCTGGGTCATTGGTCTTAAAACTTCTTGAGAATGTCTAAAAGACTGGGGAATCTGTTAGATCTTATGTACTTCTAAGTTGGCACCTGAAACTTTTCATCGTAGATTTAAATAGTGTTAGTATTTAATTTTAAATAGTTTAGGATGTAATTTCTGGCAAGTAAATATTGACTTCTTAAAAATAAATATAAAATTACCTAAATACAATATCAATTTGATGTTTTAAAAACATACAACTAAACTTTTGAAACACTAAGAAATATATAACATAGCTTGTTACATTACTTGATTTTCAGACTTTAAGCCTATCTTGCATTTGTGAAATGAACCCCACTTAGTCATGTATCTACTACTTTTTACATGTAGATGGATTCAATTTGCTAACATTTAGTTAAGAATTTTTGTGACTATGTTCATGATGGATTTTGGTCTGAGGTTTCCTTTTTTTTATGTCATCTTTGGCCTTAGTAGCAGAGTAATTATGACCTCATAAAATGAATTGAGAAGTGTTCCTTCCTCCTCTGTTTTCTGAAAGAGTTTGTGTAGGATTGGTATTATTTCTTACGTGTTTCATAGAATTTACCAGTGAAGTCCTATGGGCCTGGGTTTTTCTCTCTGGGAAGATTTTACTAATTCAATTTCATAATACAGTTAGTTGAGTTAGTTTTGGTCATTTTTATCATTTTGGGAGTTTGTCCATTACGTATTTTTCCTTTTTCTTTTTGAAATTGTATCCATTCCACTTTTCCCACAGAATTTTATCCTAAAGCAAAAGTCAACTTGCTGCGAAAGGCCAGATGAAAGGCTTTATGAGCCAAGTGGTTTCTGTGATTACTGCTCAACTCTCACTGTAGTGAGAAAACAGCCATAGACAATATGTGGCTGGGCACAGTGGCTCACGCCTGTAATCCCAGCGCTTTGGGAGGCCAAGGCAGGTGGATCTCAGGGTCAGGAGATCGAGACCATCCTGGCTAATATGGTGAAACCCCGTCTCTACTAAAAAATACAAAAAGAATTAGCCAGGCGTGGTGACAGGTGCCTGTAGTCCCAGCTACTCGGGAGGCTGAGGCAGGAGAATAGCGTGCACCCGGGAGGCGGAGCTTGCAATGAGCTGAGATCGCACCACTGCACTCCAGTCTGGTTGACAGAGCGAGACTTCATCTCAAAAAAGAAAAAAAAAAAAAGCCAGGTGTGGTGGTGGGCGCCTGTAGTCCCAGCTATTCGGGAGGCTGAGGCTAGACCCAGTCTCTACTAAAAATACAAAAGTTAGCTGGGAGTGGTGGCAGGCACCTGTAGTCCCAGCTACTTGGGAGGCTGAGGCAGGAGAATCGCTTGAACCTGGGAGGTGGAGGTTGCAGTGAGCCGAGATCGCTCCACTGCACTCCAGCCTGGGTGATATAGCAAGACTACATCTCAAAAAAAAACCACCCAAAAACAGAAAACAGCCGTAGATAATGCGCAAGTATTTGTGTGTAGTTGTGTTCCAATAAAACTTTATTGGTAGCAGACCAGCTCTGGCTTAGGGCTGTAGTTTTCCTACCCATCCTAAAGTAGTAAATTTTATGCTTGAAAATTTAAAATTGATCATCTAGTTATCCACACAAATCAGGATTATAAGAGTAGTGTGGAAATCGATTCCCTTGCTTGCATATCTTTATGTACCCCCTAGGGATATGTGTATTCCAGTTTAAAGACCAGGACTTGATTTCCAAGATGTTGTAGAGGGAATTCATGTATTTTTGTCATTTTGTTTGGGTGAGAAGTGAGGTGGCCCTCACAGTATAATTTTCCAGGGCCGTAACTTAAGTTTCCTATGTGAGCGGTATTCTTTCTGGCAAAAGGAGACATTTGAACTAATTTTTTTTATGTGGTAGACACTATATGGATTATCTCATTTAATCTTAAAATAATCCATATGGTATCTTAATCTTAAAATAATTCATATAGTGGTTCTATGAGATAGGGGTATAATTGGCATAATTCCCTACAGATGATGCAGTTGAGACTCAGAGTAGGTAATTTGCCCAGGTCATAGTGCTGGTTAGTAAGGAAGTACAGAAGTGAACCGGGGCGGCCAGGGTGCGGTGGCTCACGCCTATAATCCCAACACTTTGGGAGGCTGAGGCGGGCGGATCACGAGGTCAGGAGATCGAGACCATCCTGGCTAACATGGTGAAACCCCATCTCTATTAAAAATACAAAAAATTAGCCGGGCATGGTGGTGGGCGCCTGTAGTCCCAGCTACTCGGGAGGCTGAGGCAGGAGAATTGCTTGAACCTGGGAGGCAGAGGTTGCAGTGAGCCAGGATCGCGCCACTGCACTCGAGCCTGGGCGACAGTCTCAAAAAAAAAAAAAAAAAAGTGAACCAGGGTCTGTGATGTCTGATTTCACTTTTTTCTTTTTCTTTCTTTCCCTTTTTTTTTTTTTTTTTTTTGTTGAGACAGGGTCTTGCTCTGCCATCCAGGCTGGAGTGCAGTGGTGCAATCTTGGCTCACTGCAACCTCTGCCTCCCACCACTTCTGACTAATTTTTTGTATTTTTTTCTAGAGACAGGGTTTTGCCATGTTGCCCAGGCTGGCTTTGAACTCCTAGGCTCAAACGGTCAGCCCTCCTTGGCCTCCCAAAGTGCTAGGATTGCAACCACCTGAGGCGTGAGCCACCACACCCAACATGATTTCAGAATTTTATTCTCTTTTCACCATGCTGCCTTTTATGGAAGATATGGGTTTAGTACTAGGATTGTGCTGGATTTCTTTTTCTGAGGCGAGGTGGGGATGGGGGTGGAAACAGTCTTGCTATGTTGCCCAGGCTGCTCTGACACTCCTGGCCTCAAGTGATCCTCTTGCCTCAGCCTCCCAAAGTGCTGGGATGTAGGGCCTGAGCCATCATGCTTGGTTGCATATTTTCTTTTAAGATCTCTGCCATTCCCAAGATTTTGATTCAACAAACACCTTTCCTGTTGTGTGGAACAATTCCTAGTTTTTCAGAAATCTATAAGTCTCACTCACTCATCCACGGCTGTTAATTATAATTGTTTTTAGCAGGCCAAGGGTTGTTCGTTGGATCTGAATGCTGTGAGTTGTCTGATGTGGCACAGAGATGAAGTAGCTAGATTTGTAATTGGCAACTTGTTTATTTGTAATTTATGGATCATTTGGGCAGCTGCCTCAGTAATATAATAGATGGAAGAGTGTTTAGCACTACCTGACTTTGTTATCCAAAGGCTTATCAGAGTAATGATAAACTCCCATTACTTATCTGGCATTCAGTAGTCTGGAAATCCTGATAGTTCAGCATTTGAGCAAAATAATCCCATGATTAAAAGTAATATGGAAAATCCTGATTATGTGACATTTGTGGCTCCCTTCCTAGCTACACAGATTGTTACAATAGATTTTAATAACAAGGTGGCAAAGTAAGTGTTGGTTAGCTAGCTGCACCAACATTGCATTTTTTTTTGAAATATTTAACATTGTTGAATACTACACAGAAGAATTCTTTTTAGAAGTGGAATTGTTTGAAGGATTTATTGTCACGAATAGGCTTTACAGGGAAGATGTATTTTTTTTATTGTATGTAACATCCTGTCAGCAAACTTACACAAGAAGTAGCAATGTATTAATGAGATGAAGGATATTCCAAAGTAGCTAGATTTGTAATTGGCAACTTGTTTATTTGTATAAGGACAAAATGATAAATGAATTAAAGTGTTCTTACCTGGAGATGTTTAAGAAATGGAGGCAGGGCCGGGCGCGGTGGCTCAAGCCTGTAATCCCAGCACTTTGGGAGGCCGAGACGGGCGGATCACGAGGTCAGGAGATCGAGACCATCCTGGCTAACACGGTGAAACCCCGTCTCTACTAAAAAAATACAAAAAACTAGCCGGGCGAGGTGGTGGGCGCCTGTAGTCCCAGCTACTTGGGAGGCTGAGGCAGGAGAATGGCGTAAACCCGGGAGGCGGAGTTTGCAGTGAGCTGAGATCTGGCCACTGCACTCCAGCCTGGGCGGCAGAGCGAGACTCCGTCTCAAAAAAAAAAAAAAAAAAAAAAAAAGAAATGGAGGCAGAAGGAAGACAAATAAGACTAAATGAACTTTGATAGCAAGTTCTTGACTGAATAGTAAATCATAACATTTCTGAATTCAGTAGTCATTACAATTTTAGGAATAATTTATTGGGAGAAAAACAGTATCAATGAAGCAAGAGTACATAAGAAGTATGTTTAAGAAAATATCAAAACCATTGCACCCCACCAGAATAAGTTAAAGAGAACCATAGTACCAAGTTTTGGCAAGATGAGCAAAAGGAACTGACGTATAGAGGGTTGTGTAAATGTAGATGTAATATAAAATGGTACAACCACTTTGGAAAACTGTTTGGCAGTTCCTAATAAAGTCATAAGTATAATATGACTTCCTGTGTTATATGCCCAGTAGAAATGGATGCATTTATCCATCGCAAAAATATACTGTATGCAGTATAAGAATATTATTCGTAATAAGTCAGAACTAGAAATAACCCAACTGTGTATCAGCAGTAGAATGGATAAATACATTGAGGCATACTTACAGAAAGCAGCACAGCTATGAAAAATAATGCACTTCTGATACATGCAACAATGGGGATGAATCTCACAAAGGTACTTTTTTTTTTTTTTTTTTTTTGAGATGTCTCACTCTGTCACCCATACTGGAGTGCGGTAGCAGGATCTTGGCTCACTGCAACCTCCGCCTCCCCAGTTCAAGCGATTCTTGTGCCTCTGCCTCCTAAGTAGCTGGGATTACAGGCATGTGTCACCACGCCTAGCTAATTTTTTGTATTTTTAGTAGAGACAGGGTTTTGCCATGTTGGCTAGATTGGTCTTGAACTCTTGACCTCAAGTGAACCACCCTGCCTGGCCTCCCAAAGTGCTGGGATTACAGGTGTGAGCCACTGTGCCTACCCTCACAGATGTACTTTTGAGCAAAAGAAGACAAACACTCTAAAAGAGAACCTTTATGATTCTGTTTGTATGAAGCTCAAAATTAGGCTCAAATAATCTTTCTTTTTTTTTTTTTTTTTTTTTTTTTTTTTTTTTTTTTTTTTTTTTTTTTTTTTTTTTTTGAGACAGGAGTCTTGCTCTGCCACCCAGGCTGGAGTGCAGTGGCTGGATCTTGGCTCACTGCAAGCTCTGTCTCCCGGGTTAACGCCATTCTCCTGCCTCAGCCTCCCCAGTAGCTGGGACTACAGGCGCCCGCCACCTCGCCCGGCTAGTTTTTTTTTTTGTATTTTTTAGTAGAGACGGGGTTTCACTGGGTTAGCCAGAATGGTCTCGATCTCCTGACCTCGTGATCCGCCCATCTCGGCCTCCCAAAGTGCTGGGATTACAGGCTTGAGCCACCGTGCCCGGCTTCAAATAATCTTTCATGATAGATATCAGAATAATAACTACCTGTAGGAGGACACAATGGAGCCTTTTGAGGTGTTGGAAATTGTCTGTCTTGTTTTGAGTGGTGGTCACATGGGTGAATTGATATGTAAAATTTCATGGAGGTGTACACTTAAAATATATAGACTGACTTACTGTATATGTTATACCTTGATAGAAAAGTAGAAAATAAAAAACAAGATTGGTTCCTTGTAGCTCCTATATCTCCTGTACATCTTATGACATGGAGGTGTTAGCTCTATAATTGATGGAGCCCCTTCCCTAGTCTGATTAGGAACACAGTTGATGGGTACTGTACTTGTTTTAGATTTACTGTTTTCTGTAAATAACATAATTTTCTTTATAGAATAAACCTGTTTGAGGAGTTTTGAATAATGCATTAATGTATTTTACTGAGGGAAGTTTCTGAGGAAAGGGCAGTTTGTTACGCTTTCAGTGGTTACATTTTTAAAAGTTTCTATTAATATTGACTACATAGAAGAACACTTATGAATGAGTATCCACATTTTCTAAGTATTAAAAATTCTATTCAGTTACTATTACCATAATATAAACTTGAATGTACAACATGAGTGTCTTAAAGATATATGTTA
This sequence comes from Rhinopithecus roxellana, assembly GCF_007565055.1. NCBI lineage: Eukaryota > Metazoa > Chordata > Mammalia > Primates > Cercopithecidae > Rhinopithecus > Rhinopithecus roxellana. The sequence goes on along the minus strand of NC_044553.1, from coordinate 78,301,646 downwards.
AATAAAGAAGTAAAAGCCTTTTCATATCTGGTTAATTTCTGGTGCTTTTTATTCTGCATCTATATAATCATCTGAGTAGAATTATGATGGATTATAAATGATAGGAAAGGAAACTCATAGTTTTGTGACATTAGACAAAGGTTGATCAGGAAGGGAAAAAAGTCTAAAATATGTGTATTTTGTGCCTTTTTACCATCATCATTATTGTTGAAATTGTGTTGCATTGAAAATTTACCCAAGGGCCAGGCACGGTGGCTCATGCCTGTAATCCCAGCACGGAGGCTGAGGTGAACAGATCACCTGAGGTCAGGGGTCCGAGACCAGTCTGGCCAACGTGGCAAAACCCCATCTCTACTAAAAATACAAAAATTACCTGGGCGTCATGGCGGGCGCCTATAGTCCCAGCTACTCAGGAGGCTGAGACAAGAGAATCGCTTGAACCTGGGAGGCGGAAGTTGCAGTGAACCAAGATTGTGCCACTGCACTCCAGCCTGGGTGACAGAGCAAGGCTCCGTCTCATTATATAATAAAATGTAACAACAACAACAAAAGCCTTGGATGAGCCTGCTAATTTATTGTTCTTTTAATCTTTGGTTCTGTCTGCATAGTTTTATGATATTTGCTCGGTTAGATCACTAGAGAACTATCTAGAGTTTGATTAATCCCTAGAGCTGGACTCTTTCAGACTTCGTGTTTCTGAAGGGGCATACTTTTTTTTTGTTTGTTTTTGAGACAGGGTCTTGCTGTGTTGCCCAGGCTGGTCTTGAACTCCTGGACTCAGGTGATCCTCCTGCCTTGGCTTCCCCAACTCCTGGAATTAAAACTGTGAGCTACCACGCCCAGCCAGGAGTGCTTTATTTTTATTTATTTTTTATTTTTTTCTAGACGGAGTCTTGCTCTGTAGCCCTGGCTGGAGTGCAGTGGTGTGGTCTCAGCTCACTGCAGCCTCCACCTATTGGATTCAAGCGGTTCTCCTGCCTCAGCTTCCCGAGTAGCTGGGATTACAGGTGCACGCCACCATGACTGGCTAATTTTTGTATTTTTAGTAGAGATGAGGTTTCACCATGTCAGCCAGGCTGGTCTCAAACTCCTGACCTCGTGATCCACCCACCTCGGCCTCTGAAAGCGCTGGAATTATAGGCATGAGCCACTGCAGCTGGCCCAGAGGAGTGCTTTATATGCTTTTTTGCCCTTTTCCCTTCATTTATTTATTTATTTTGAGACAAAGTCTTGCTCTTGTTACCCAGGCTGGAGTGCAGTGGCGCAATTTTGAATACTGTGTCCTCCACCTCTTGGGTTCAAGCGGTTTTCCCACGTCAGCCTCCCGAGTAGCTGGGATTACAGGCACCTACCACCACACCCAGCTAATTTTTGTATTTTTAGTAGAAATGGGGTTTCACCATGTTGGCCAGGCTGGTCTCGAATTCCTCACCTCAGGTGATCCACCCACCTCGGCCTCCGAAAGTGCTGGGATTATAGGCATGAGCCACTGCGCCTGGCCTATTTAATTTTTTTTGAGGTGGATTCTCATTCTTGTTGCCCAGGCTGGAGTGCAGTGGCGTGATCTCAGCTCACTGCAACCTTTGCCTCCCAATTTCAAGTGATTCCCCTGCCTCAGCCTCCCAAGTAGCTGGGATTACAGGAATGCGCCACCATGCCCAGCTAACTTTTTTTTTTTTTGAGACTGAGTCTCGTTCTTGTTGCCCAGGCTGGAGTGCAATGGCACGATCTCAGCTCACTGCATCCTCCGCCTCCCGGGTTCAAGCAATTCTCCTGCTTCAGCCTCCTGAGTAGCTGGGATTACAGGCACATGCCACCACAGTTGGCTAATTTTTGTATTTTTAGTAGAGACAGGGTTTCACCTCTTTGGTCAGGCTGGTCTCGAACTCCTGACCTTGTGATCTGCCCGCCTCAGCCCTCCAAAGTGCTGGGATTACAGGTGTGAGCCACTGCGCCCAGCCAATTTTGTATTTTTAGTAGATATGGGGTTTCATCATGTTGGTCAGGCTGGTCTCGAACTGGTGACCTCGTGTGATCCACCTGCCCCGTCATCCCAAACTGCTGGAATTACAAACGTGAGCCACCACACTCAGTCGGGATATACTCTTTTACCAGAGGGGTGCTTTATATCCTTTTTTGCCCCTTTATGTCTGAAATTAGTATTTGAAACAGCTTCAAGTGCTGGTTTTTTTTTTTTAATGTAAAAACATTGACCCAGTGTTTCACTTTGTGCTTAACATGTGTATTTATATTTATCTGCTAGCTATTTCCTGACTTCCTTGTGTGAATGGGGAAGTGTTAGGTTTCATATCTTATATAGGATTTTGCATAGAGTATGCATAAGAATACTGTATTTTTTAGAACCATTTTCACAAAGAGCCAAGACATTTAGATATAAACATAAACTCCTGAGCTCAGTGATCTTCCTGCCTCAGCCTCTGAAAGTGCTGAGATTACAAGTGTGAGCCACCATGCCTGGCCTATTTCACCTTTAAGTATGATGTTAGCTGTAATTGTTTCATAGATGCCAGCTTTCCTGCCCCTTTTTAAATATAGTAAATGATTGTTAAATTTTGTCCAATTATCTTTCTGCATTTATTGATATGATTATACATGATTTCATCACTTATTTTGTTAATGTGATGGAAGGCATTGATTTTTTTTAAATTAAACTTCTGAGATAGTTGTAGATTCACATGCCATTGTAAGAAATAATACAGAGAGATTCCTTATGCCCTACCCAGTTTTCCCTGTTGGTAACATCTTGCAAAACTAGAATACAGTATCACTACTAGGATACTGACATTGATATGGTCAAAATGTAAAATAGTTCCATTACTACAAGAGTCCCTCATGTTGCCACTCTGTTGCCCAGGCTGGAGTACATTGTCATGACCTCACTGCGATTTCCGCCTCCCAGGTTCAAGTGATTCTCCTGCCTCAGCCTCCCGAGTAGCTGGGACTATAGGCGCTCGCCACCACGCCTGGCTAATTTTTGTATTTTTGGTAGAGATGGGGCTTCGCCATGTTGGCCAGGTTGGTTTTGAACTCGTGACCTCAGGTGATCCACCCTCCTCAGCCTCCCAAAGTGCTGGGATTACAGGCATCAGCCACCATGCCCAGCCCTGTTCTCCATTTCTATAGCTTTGTGATTTCAAGAATGTTACACAAATGGAATCATACAGAACACAACCTTTTGGGGTTGGCATTTTTACTTTTTGCCCCGTGGTATGGATGTACCACTGTTTGTTTATTCACCCATTGAGGTCATCTGGGTTGTTTCCAGTCTGTAGCTTTTTTGAGTAAATGTGATCTGGAACACTTGTGTACAGGGTATTTTTTTTTTTTTTTTTTTTTTTTTTTTTTTTTAAGTTTTTGAGACAGTTTCGCTCTTGTTGCCCAGAATGGAGTGCAATGGTGCGATCTCAGCTCACCACAACCTCTGCCTCCTGGGTTCAAGCGATTCTCCTGCCTCAGCCTCCCAAGTAGCTGGGATTACAGGCATGCGGCACCATGCCCAGCTGATTTTGTGTTTTTAGTAGAGACGGGGTTTCTCCATGTTGGTCAGGGTGGTATCAAACTCCCGGCCTCGGGTGATCCGCCTGCCTCAGACTCCCAAAATACTGGGATTACAGGCATGAGCCACCATGCCCAGCCTGTGTACAGGTTTTTGTGTGAACCTAGGTCTTCCTTTCTCTGGGATAAATGACCAGGAGTGCAATTGCTGGGTCATGTTGTAGTTGCATGTTTAGGTTTTTGGGTTTTTGTTTTTGTTTTTGTTTTTGTTTTTGAGACGGAGTCTTTGTCACCCGGGCTGGAGTGCAGTGGCGCCATCTTGGCTCACTGCAAGCTCCGCTTCCTGGGTTCATGCCATTGTCCTGCCTCAGCCTCGAGTAGCTGGGACTACAGGCACCCGCTACCATGCCCAGCTAATTTTTTTGTATTTTTAGTAGAGACGGAGTTTCACCATGTTAGCCAGGATTGTCTCGATCTCCTGACCTTGTGATCCACCCGTCTTGGCCTCCCAAAGTGCTGAGATTACAGGCGTGAGCCACCGCACCCAGCCTTGGGTTTTTTTGTTTTGTTTTGTTTTGTTTTGTTGTTGTTTTTTTTTTTTTTTTTGAGGCGGAGTCTCGCTCTGTCGCCCGGACTGGAGTGCAGTGGCCAGATCTCAGCTCACTGCAAGCTCCGCCTCCCGGGTTTACGCCATTCTCCTGCCTCAGCCTCCTGAGTAGCTGGGACTACAGGCGCCCGCCACCTCGCCCGGCTAGTTTTTGTATTTTTAGTAGAGACGGGGTTTCACCGTGTTAGCCAGGATGGTCTCGATCTCCTGACCTCGTGATCCGCCCGTCTCGGCCTCCCAAAGTGCTGGGATTACAGGCTTGAGCCACCGTGCCCGGCCTTTGTTTTGTTTTTGAGACAGTCTTGCTCAGGCTAGAGTGCAGTGGTGCGATCACGGCTCACTGCAACTTCCACCTCCCAGGTTCAAGCGATTCTCATGCCTTAGTCCCTCAAGTAGCTGGGATTACAGGTGTGTGCCACCATACCTGGCTGATTATTACATGTTTAGTTTTTTAATAATCTGCCAGGATGTTTTCCAGAGTGGCTGTACTATTCAATATTTGGACTAGCAATGTACGAGTGATCCATTTTTTCCACATTCTTACTAGCACTTGGTGTTATCACTATATTTTAGCCATTTTGAAAGGTATATATATCCTAGATACTACTCTTTTGTCATTGTCAGATAGGTGCTTTACAAGTATTTTCTCCCAGTCTGTAACCTGTCTTTTGTGGAATAAAAATTTTTAATTTTCAAGATGTCTAGTTGATCAGCTTTCCTTTTTATGCATTGTGCTTTTGGTGTCAAGTCTAAGAACTCTTTGCCTAGCCCTAGATCTTGAGGGTTTCTGTTATGTTTTTTATAAAAGTTTTAGAGTTTGATGTTTTACATTTAAGTTCATGATCCATTTTGAGTAAATTTTTGTACAAAGTGTGAAACTTAGTTTGAGGTTCATTTTTTTGCTGATGGATTTCCATTTGCTCCAGCGCTATTGTTGTAAAAACTACGCTGTCTGCATTGAATTGTTTTTGCACTTTGTCAAAAATCAGTTGGGCATATTTTTGTGAGTCTGTTTCTGGGTTCTGCCTTCTATTTTATTGATTTACATGTCTGTCCCTCTGCCAGTACTACATAATCTTGATTATTATAATTGTGTAAGTCTTGAAATCAGGTGGACTGATTGTTCCCACTTTCTTTGAAAAAATTGATTTAGCACCCAGGCATGGTAATCCTGTAATCCCAGCACTTTGGGAGGCTGAGGTGGGTGGATCACAGGTCAGGAGTTCAAGACCAGCCTGGCCAAGATGGTGAAATCCCTTCTCTACTAAAAATACAAAAACTAGCTGGGCGTGGTGGCGGGCGCCTGTAATGCCAGCTACTTGGCAGGCTGAAGCAGAAAATTGCTTGAACCCGGGAGGTGGAGGCTGCATTGAGCCAAGATTGTGCCACTGCACTCCAGCCTGGGTGACAGAGTGAGACTCCGTCGCAAACAAAACAAAACAAAACAAGTGATTTAGCTATTTTAGTTTCTTTGCCTTTCCATGTGAATTTTAAAATAACTTTGTGTATGTCTACAAATCTTGCTGGGATTTTGATAAGAATGGCATTGATCCTTTATACCAATTTGGGGAGAATTTACATACTTTATGTTGAGTCTTTTAATCCATGAACATGTTATATCTGTTATATTTAGCATTTTGATTTTTTCCTCAGTGTTGCATATTTTCAGTATACAAATCATGTACCCTTTTTTTTTTTAGATTTACACCTAGTCCTTTATTTTTTGAGCAATTGTAAATGGTATTGTATTTTAAATTTCATTGCCCATGTGTTCATTGCCAATATACTGAAATAAGATTAGCTTTTGTATGTTTATCCTGTATCCCACAATCTTGCTGAACTCATTTGTTCTAAGACTTTTTGTAGATTATGGGGAATTTCTACATAGACAGTTATGTCATCTGCAAATGGGGACAGTTTTGTTTGTTCCTTTCCAAACCGTATGGCTTTTTTTTTTTTTTTTTTTTTTTTTTTTTTTTTTTTTTTTTATCTGTTTCTTGCGTTTTTGCAAGAACTTCTAGGGCTGTGTTGAGTGAAAGTGGATATCCTTACCTTGTTCATGTTCTTATAGGGAAAGCATTCAGTCTTTCACCATTTAATATAATGTTAGCTGTAGGCGCTTTTTAGATGCCTTTACCAGATTAATGAAGTTCCTCTCTATTCCCATTTTTCTGGGAGACTTTTTTAAAAAGAATGAATGGGTGTTGAATTTTGTCAGATGCATTTTCTGTGTTGGTTGCTATGAACATGTGTTTTTCTTATTTAGCCTGTTGATATGGTAGATTATATTGATTGACTTTCTGATATTGAGTCAGCATTGCATCCTTGGAATAAACTCCACCTAGGTGTGGTATATCATTCTTTTTTTTTTTTTTTTTTTTGAGACAGAGTCTTGCTCTGTCGCCCAGACTGGAGTGCAGTGCGTGATCGCGACTCACTGCAAGTTCCGCCTCCTGGGTTCACACCATTCTCCTGCCTCAGCCTCTAGAGTAGCTGGGACTACAGGTGCATGCTACCACGCTTGGCTAATTTTTTGTATTTTTAGTAGGGATGGGGTTTCACCATATTAGCTAGAATGGTCTTGATCTCCTGACCTCGGTATCCTCCCGCCTTGGCCTCCCAAAGTGCTGGGATTACAGGCATGAGCCACCGCACCTGGCCGGGTGTGGTGTATAATTCTGTATGTTTATTGTTTTGTTTTTTATTTTTATTTTTAGAGATGGTGTCTTGCTTTGTTGCCCAGGCTGGAGTGCAGTGGTGTGATCATAGCTCACTCCATCCACTGACTCATGGACCCAAGCTCCCCTCCCACCTCAACCTCCCAAGTAGCTGAGATTACTGATATGCACCACCACACCTGTTGGTTTTTTTTGTTTTTGTTTTTTTGGTTTTTTTTTTTTTGGTAGAAATAAGGTCTCACTATGTTGCCCAGGCTGGTTTCAAACTCCTGGCCTCAAGCAATCCTTCCACCTTGACCTCCCAAAGTGTTGGGATTACAGGTGTGAGCCACTGAGCCTGGATCATTATTGTTGAATTGTTGGGTGATATTTCAATAAGGAATTTTATGTTTACATTCATGGGGGATAGTATTCTGTAGTTTTGTTTTTGTACTATTGTTGTCACATCTTGGTATCAAGATAATATTTCTGTATTTATTGATGTGATAAAGTTATATGATTTTCTCATTCTGTTAAAATGATTTAAAATTGATCAGTTTTTAAAATACCAAACCAATTTTGCATTCTAGGAGTAGAGACCTAGATATACGTGATATATTAGACTTTTAAAATTTATTGCTGGATTTGATTTGTTAATATCTTGTTGAAGGTTTTTGGTCTATATTTGTGCAGGATGTTGATCTTTTTCTTATAAAGCCTTTGTGGGGAGGCTTTCACTTCAGAGTTATGCTAGCTACATTGAACAAATTGGGAAATGTTTCTTTCTTTTTTTTAATTTTTATTTTTGAGACAGAGTCTTGCTCTGTCACCTGGGCTAGAATGCAGTGGTGCGATCTTTGCTCACTGCAACCTCCCCTTCTGGGTTCAAGCCATTCTCCTGCCTCTGCCTCTTGAGTAGCTGGGATTACAGGTGTGTACCACCACACCTGGCTAATTTTTTTTGTTGTTGTTATTTTTAGTAGTGATGGGGTTTCACCATGTTGACCAGGCTGGTCTTGAACTCCTGAACTCAAGTGATCTACCGTCCTGAGTCTTCCAAAGTGCTGGGATTACAGGTGTGAGCCACTGTGCCCAGCCTTTTTTTTTTTTTTTTGAGACGGAGTCTTGCTCTGTCACCCAAGCTGCAGTGCGGTGGCGTGATCTCGGGTCACTGCAACCTCTGCCTCCTGGATTCAAGTGATTCTCCTGCCTTAGCCTCCTGAGTAGCTGGGATTACAGGCGCGTGCCAGCACGCCTGGCTAGTTTTTGTATTTTTAGTAGAGACGGGTTGCACAATGTTGGCCAGGCTGGTCACAAACTGCTGACCTCAAGTGATCCACCTGCCTCAGTCTCCCAGAGTGCTTGGATTACAGGCATGAGCCATTGTGTCCAGCCTCATTCTCCTGTGTTTTCTAAAAGTTTGTATGAGATTGACATTATTTTTTTCTTAAAATGTTTGATAAAATTAACTAGTAAAACTGTCTAGTTCAGACTTGGTTAAAAAGAAAAACCGCCAGTAAAGCCATCTAGGCCTGGATTTTTCTTTGTAGCAAGGTTTTAAGTGACATAATCAATTTGTTTTTTTCTATTAAATAGACTTTATTTTTTAGAGCAGTTTTAGTTTCAGGGAAAAATTGAGCCCAAAGTACATAAGGTTCCCATATATCTCACTGTTGTCACCCTATAAGCCCCCCTGCTGTCAACACTACCACAGTTGTATTCGTTACAATTGGTGAATCTACACTGACACATCATTGTCATCCAGAGTCCATAGTTAACATTAGGGTTCACTCTTGGTGTTGTACATTCTGTGGGTTTTGAAGTGACACGTGTCTACCATTATAGCATCAAACAGAATAGTTTCACTGCCCTAAAAATTCTCTTGTGTTCTGCCTATTCACCTCCCACCCCCCCCGCCCCGCCCACCAGCCACTGGTGTCCACTGCTCCTTTACTGTCTCCATAGTTTTGCCTTTTCCAGAAAACCTTGTAGCTGGAATCATAGTATGTATGTATCCTTTTCACTTTGGCTTCTTTCACTTAGCAATGTGCTCTTAAGTTTCCTCCATGTCTTTTCATGGCTTGATAGCTCATTTCTTTTTTGTGCTGAATCGTATTCCATTGTCTGGATGTGCCATAGTTCATTCATCCATTCACCTACTGAAGGATGTCTTGATTGCTTCCAAATTTGAGCAATTTTGAACAGAGCTGCTGTAAACATCCACGTGCAGATTTATGGTGGACGTAAATTTTCAGTTCATCTGGGTAAATACCAAGGAGAGTGATTGCTGAATCAGATGGTATATTTAGTTTTGTGAGAAACTACCTTACTAATATGCATATGCAGGCTAGGCGCAGTGGCTCATGCCTGTAAACCCATCTCTTAGGAGGCCGAGGCAGGCGGATCACTTGAGGTCAGGAGTTTGAGACCAACCTGGGCAACATGGTGAAACTCCGTCTCTACTGGAAAACAAACAAACAAAAAAAATTAGCTTGGTGTGTGGTGGCACGTGCCTGTAGTTCCAATTACTTGGAAGGCTGAGGCAGGAGAATTGCTTGAACCTGGGAGGCAGAGGCTGCAATGAGCTGAGATCGTGCCACTGCACTCCAGCCTGGCCGGTAGAGCGAGACTCAGTCTCTAAATAAATAAATAAATAAATAAATAAAAGAGGCTGGGCACGGTGGCTCACGCCTGTAATCCCAGCACTTTGGGAGACTGAGGCAGGTGGATCACGAGGTCAGGAGTTCGAGACCAGCCTGACCAACATGGTGAAACCCCATCTCTACTAAAAATACAAAAATTAGCCAGGCATGGTGGTGCATTCCTGTAATCCCAGCTACTCAGGAGGCTGAGGCAGGAGAACTGCTTGAACCTGGGAGGTGGAGGATGCAGTGAGCCAGGATTGTGCCACTGCATTCTAGCCTGGGCAACAGAGTGAGACTCCATCTCAAAATAAAAAAAAAAAGAAAAAAAAAAAGAAAAAAATGCATACTCATCATTGGCTGCATCATTTTGCGTTCCTGTCAGCAATGAATGATGGTTTTTGTTGCTCCACATCCTCATCAGCATTTGGTGTTGTCAGTGTTTTGGATTTTGGCCATTCTGACAGGTGTGTAGTAGCATCTCGTTGTTTTAATTTCCATTAATTCCCTAATGATGTGATGTAGAGCATCTTTTCATATGCTTGCCTGCCATGTCCATGTCTTCTTTAGTGAAGTATCCTTTCGGGTCTCTTGCTCATTTTTTCATCAGGTTGTTCATTTTCTTATTGTTGAGTTTTTTTGTTTTTTGTTTTTTTTTTTTTTTTTGAGACGGAGTCTGGCTCTGTCGCCCAGGCTGGAGTGCAGTGGCCGGATCTCAGCTCACTGCAAGCTCCGCCTCCCGGGTTCACGTCATTCTCCTGCCTCAGCCTCCTGAGTAGCTGGGACTACAGGCGCCCGCCACCTCGCCTGGCTGGGTTTTTTTTTTTTGTATTTTTTAGTAGAGACAGGGTTTCACCGTGTTAGCCAGGATGGTCTCGATCTCCTGACCTCGTGATCCACCCGTCTCGGCCTCCCAAAGTGCTGGGATTACAGGCTTGAGCCACCGCGCCCGGCCTATTGTTGAGTTTTAAGAATTCTTGGTATGTTATGGATAACAGACCTTTATCAAATATGTCTTTTGCAAATATTTTCTCTTAGTTTGTGTTTTGTCTTATTCTCTTGATAAATTCAGTTTTTAAAATAGACATGCAGCTACTCAGATTTTCTATTTCTTGTATCAGTTTTGATAACTTTTGTCTAAGAATTTCCCCATTTCGTCTAGTTGTCAGATTTACTGGTGTAAGGTTATTTTTTAATGTCTGTGATATCTCTTTGTTCATTTCTGATATTAATAACATGTTTTATCTTTTTTCTTTATTAGGCATTTACCAACTTGTTTAATATTTTCAAAGAGCTAATTTTTGGTTTATTTTTCTTAGTTGTTTCTTGTTTCACTGGTTTCTGCTCTTGATTTCCTTTCTATGAAACATCAGGTTAATCTGTTCTTTTTTTTACTAATACTTAAGATGGAATCTCAGATAATTGATTTTAGACCTTTCTTTCCTAATATAATCACTTAAAGTTATACATTCCCCCTTTTACGCACTATATTAAGCACGTCATACAAAAGGTGGTATTGTGTTTTCATTATCATTGAGTTCAAACCATTTTCTGACTGCCCTTTTGATTTCTTTTATCCATAGGTTATTTGGAAATGTCTTGCTTAATTTCCAGATATTTGGGAATATTCTAAATATCTATTTTTATCAATTTTAAATTTAATTCTATTGTGGGTAGAGGATATATTTTATGTGATCTCAGTCTTTTTAACTTTATTCATACTTCTTTAACACCCAACATATATGCATGAACATTCTGTATAGACTTGAAAAGGATATATATTCTGTAGTTGTTAGGGTTAGTGTTATGTAGTACCTTCAATTGGCTTTAAAAATTTTTTTTAGGCCAAGCGCAGTGGTTCATGTCTGTAATTCCAGCACTTTGGGAGGCCTAGGTGGGGGGATTGCTTCAGGCCAGGAGTTTGAGACTAGCCTGGGCAACGTAGCAAGACCTTGTCTCTACAAAAAAATTTAAATTAGCTGGGATTGGTAGCACAGGACTCTAGTCGCAGCTACTCAGGAGGCTGAGGTGGGAGGATTGATTGGTTGGGCCTGGGAGGTTGAGGCTGCAGTGAGCTATGATGGCACTACTGCACTCCAGGCTAGGTAACAGAGTGAGACTCTGTGTCAAAAAAAAAAAAAAAAAAAAAAAAAGCCAGACGCAGTGGCTCACTCCTGTAATCCCAGCACTTTGGGAGGCCGACTCAGGCAGATCACCTGAGGTCGGGAGTTTTAGACCAGCCTGACCAACATGGAGAAACCCTGTCTCTACTAAAAATAAAAATACAAAATTTGCCGGGTGTGGTGACCTATGCCTGTGATCCCAGCTACTTGGGAGGCTGAGGCAGGAGAATCGCTTGAACCCGGGAGGCAGAGGTTGTGTTGAGCCGAGATCGCGCCATTGCTCTCCAGCCTGGGCAACAAGAGTGAAACTCCGTTTCAAAAAAAAAAACAGAACAAAAGGCAACTACCCAGAATTTATTATTATTATCAGCAAGAGTGGCATTACCAGTATTTGTTTTTTTAGTATATTATTTCTCAGTAACATACTCTCTTTGAAAGCATTTTGGCAGCAGATTTATTAAAACACAATATAAACAGATTATAGTTTGTGTGATTTGATGTGTAATAAATATTATCTTTATCCAATGTATGTGCTTTAAAGCAATTATAAGATCTTTATATGTATTAAACAATATTACTTATTAATATGTATACTCCTGAAAAAGTTTTTAAATTTTTTCATGGTTTATTACCTTAGTTAACAATGTGATAGAATATGTTTTATTAACCAACACTTGGTACAGAGCCTGATGTATTTGCTGAATTTAATTAAAAGTTTGTCTTTTCACCAAGGCACACTGAATAGTTCTTTCTCTTCACAGTGGTCTCACATCTGAAACATGGCTACAGATTGGCTGGGAAGTATTGTGTCCATCAATTGTGGAGATAGCTTGGGTGTCTATCAGGGAAGAGTGTCAGCTGTGGATCAGGTCAGCCAGACCATTTCTCTCACCCGGCCTTTCCATAATGGAGTGAAGTGTCTTGTTCCAGAAGTCACCTTCAGGTGAGTGTCCTGACTGACTCTTCTGAATCCAATCTGGTGGTCTGTGGAGCTTGAACCTAGGTCTGATTGCTAGTATTCTCTTGGCATATGGCCGCTTTTTGTATTTTTAGTAGAGATGGGGTTTCACCATGTTGGCCAGGCTGGTCTCGAACTACTGGCCTCAAGTGATCTGCCCATGATGGCCTCCCAAAGTGCTGGGATTTCAGGTGTGAACCACCATGCCTGGCCTATACTGTTTATTTCCTCTTTGCATTCTGATATTCATTCCTTGGCCTCCCGTGTATTAAAAACAACCTTCTCCCTTAGACCTTGCATTTGCCACTAGGTATTGTATCATTTCCCTTCCCTTGAACCCATCATCCTTGTCAGAGCCGAATAGTCTGCTTTCTCTATGTTTTGTGGCTTCATTCTCTAGACCCTCCTTACCCTACCATTATCTTTTTTTCTAACTTTATCATCTTGCTGAATTAGCTTTTGCCAAGGTTACAAATAACCTAATGGCCAAATTCACTGACAGTATCTCAATCCCAATCTGATTTGAATGCTCCCTCATGGCTGTAGTGGCTTAAGCCTGTAATTCCAGCACTTTGGGAGGCCAAGGCAGGAGAATCACTTGAGGCCAGGATTTCAAAACTGGCTGGTCAACATAATGAGACCTCATCTTTACAAAAGAAAAACTTAAAAGCTTAGCTGAGCGTGGTGGCATGTGCCTGTAACCCCAGCTACTCCTGAGGCTGAGACAGGAAGATCACTTGAGCCTAGGAGTTGGAGGCTGCAGTGAGCCATGATAGCACCACTGCACTCCAGCCTGGGTGATAGAACAGACCCTGTCTCTAAAAAAATAAATAAAAATACAGTGCTCCCTAACTTTTTTTTTTTTTTTTTTTTTTTTTTTTTTTTTGAGATAGAGTCTTACTCTGTTTCCCAGGCTGGAGTGCAGTGGCACGATCTCAACTCACTGCAACCTCCGCCTCCCGGGTTCCAGCAATTCTCCCACCTCAGCCTCCAGAGTAACTAGGATTACAGGCACTTGCCACCACGCCCGGCTAATTTTTTGTATTTTTAGTAGAGATGGGGTTTCACCATGTTAGCCAGGCTGGTCTCGAACTCCTGACCTGAAGTGATCCGCCCACCTTGGCCTCCCAAGGTGCTGGGATTACAGGCATGAGTCACCGCGCCCAGCCAATGCTCCCTAACTTTTAAAGTACAGTATTTTCCTTTAGTTTCCCTGTCACTTCTGGTTTTTCTTTGCATGTATTCCACATATTCCTCCATTCCTTTACTTTTATGTTCCTTTTCTTCTTCTCACCTGTTAAGATTGAATTACTCAGCATTCTATCTTTGGTTCTTTTCTCAGCTTTTATTCTCTAGACAATCTCGTGTACCTTATACATTAATGAGACCTCAAATCTTTAACTTAGGCCCATTATGAGACAGACACCTCATCTGCTGGTCATTTCCGTTGGATATCCCACAAGGTATCTTAAATGCAAGATTTTCAGAGCTAATCTTGTTATGTTTTCCTGTAGATTTCTTTTTCCAAGGGCATACCCATTATTTATGATTAATAACACCTTTCCCCCACGTTAGAAACTTAGGAGTCATAATAAACTCTTTTTTCTCTTTAATCCTCGTGTTCACTTAGTTGCCAAAATCCTATGGATTCGAAATGTCTCTTGATCCCTTCTCCCTTTTCCCTTTGCAATTACCACTTGCTTGGTTCATCCCCTCTTATTTCTTGCTTGGTCTTCTAACTGGTACCACTGCCTCTTGTTTCTTCTCCTTCCCTATAGCCACCAGGAAAATCCATTGTGATCAAGATGTGGTCCCTGGTTACCTCTGCAGCCTTACTTCCTGATGGCCTTCCACAAGCATCCTTCTGTTTAGTATCACCATAACATTTGCAATTTCTCACGTGGGCCATATTTTCTACATTTCCTTAGTCTCTGAGTCCCTACCTGAGATGCCTTTCTCCCTACTGTTCTTTGCTTAGCCGCTCCTTCCTCCTGTCCTGGCCAGATTTAGCTTAAGTATTACATTCATCTCCACCAGACTAACTTAAATATTTTGCTTTTAGGCTCTCTAGTCTCCTATGCACACCCCTGCCATAACATGTAACACTTTAAAAACATTTTATTTTATTTATTTATTTATTTATTTTTAAGACAGAGTCTCACTTTGTTGCCCAGGCTGAAGTGCAGTGGTGCACTCTGCTCACTGCAACCTTTGCCTCCCAGGGTGAAACGATTCTCATACCTCAGCCTCCTGGTAGCTAACAGGTGTGCACCATCACACCCAACTAATCATTTCTATTTTTAGTAGAGACAGAGTTTTGCCATGTTGACCAGGCTGGTCTCAAACGCCTCAAGTGATTCGCCTGCCTCGGCCTTCCAGAGTGCTGGGATTATAGGCATGAGCCATTGTGCCTAGCCCATGTAACACTTTTGATTGAATATGTACTTGTCTTTTCCACTGATCAGACTGAGTTCCTGTGGTCACATAGTGGTTTTCATCTCTATATACCAGATCAGAATAGTTCCTAGTGGAGGGCTTACCATATAGTATTTTATATTTATGCCTGTTGAATGAGCAAGGGAGTGAATGAATGAAAAAAAGCCATTAAACATTGTGGGAATGTAAGATTAATATAGTTTTGTTGTTATCAATAGCCTCTTTTTAAAGGCCAGCATTGTGTCACTTGGACAGTTGGTGGCTGACCCCTGTCCTTAAGCACACAGCCCCCTTTCCTAGCCTCTGATAACTCATTAAAATGCAGCCCTGCAAAGGGGTAGCTGTTTGCTAATGATCTCAGTTTCATCATTCTTACCACTATTATAATTTTGAGACTTGGCTTTTTTGTGTATTTCAGGGCAGGTGACATTATGGAGTTAAAAATTCTGGAGATACCAGGACCTGGAGACAACCAACATTTTGGAGACGTTCATCAGACAGAATTAGGCCCTTCTGGTGTTGGCTGCCAAGTGGGCATCAGTCAGAATGGCACAGGCAAGTTGGTCAAGAAGCCAACCCCTTCCAGCAGTGCCCCTCAGAATATCCCTAAGAGGACAGATGTGAAGAGCCAAGATGTTGCCGTTTCCCCCCAGCAGCAACAGTGTTCAAAGAGCTATGTCGACAGGCACATGGAATCCTTGAGTCAGTCCAAAAGTTTCCGTCGTCGGCACAACTCCTGTAAGTAGGGTCAAGTTGATATTTCTTCTCAATCTGGTGTTTCAGGGCTGTAAGCTATAAGCACTGCTAAGCTATAAGCACTGCTGCTCTTTAAATAAATCCTTTATTACTCCAATAAAATGGATGCTGGCTGAGCTTCGCAAAAATACAACATGGTTCTCTTCCTCCAGGCCTAGTTCCTCAAGATGTTAAGGGAAAGGAAATAAGGTGTTAGGGATGCCTGTGAGCTTCCTGCCCTCTCTTACCACTTCCTTCAGGAAAAGTCTGCCCAGAGTTTACTGAGACTAACAGTGATGTTTTAAATCCAGTAACTACTGGGTGTGGTGGCATGCATCTGTAGTCCCAGGTACTTGAGAGGTTGAGGCAGGAGGATTGTTTGAGCCCAGGAGTTCAAGGCTAGTCTGGGCAAAATAGCGAGATTCTGTCTCTAAAAAAGAAAAAAAAACTTATATCCTGTTACTGATGCTGGTAGTAGTGTCTGAGTTGAACCTGCACTTGGGCTGTTCCAGAGGATTCTTGAGTAACTTCTCTTCCTGTGATTTGAGACTCATCTTCCGAAAAGAGAAGAGGACTGATCCAAACATCTCTGTGATCTTTCATTTTCTAGCAGACTGACAATTTTTAATTTGCTGTATTTGTCCCTACAGATACATCAAGAAGAATGTGCATTGGTCTGTGTTGGTGCCCAGTTTTGTTTGATACTAACCTGTTATTAAATGTCATTTGCTGATTATAAAACCATAGCTGTGGCCAGGCATGGTGGCTCACACCTGTAATCCTAGCATTTTGGGAGGCCGAGGCGGGCAGATCACCTGAGGACAGGCGTTTGAGGCCAGCCTGGCCAACATGGTGAAACCTCATCTCTGCTAAAAATACAAAAATTAGCTGTGCGTGGAGGCACATGCATATAATCCCAGCTACTTTGGAGGTTGAGGCAGGAGAATCCCTTGAACCCAGGAGGCAGAGGTTGCAGTGAGCTGAGATTGTGCCACTCCAGCCTGGGCGATAGAGCAAGACTCTGTCTCAAAAATAAAATAAATAATATAAAATGAAACCATAGTTGTGTTAGTGGTATGATGTGAGCATAGCTGCCTTCCAAAACCATAGTTAATTCACTAAAACTGTTCTTCTCCAACGTATTTACTAGAATAATGTTACAATAGTGAATCATAACATTCACTGGAATCTGTTATGCTCCTTAAATTAATATGAATGTTGTTTTAAAAAATTACTTCCAAATGGCAAACTATTCTCATTTTACTTAGATGGTTTTGCACTCAGAGATGGTAGCAGAATGTATTAGAAACTTTAAGTGAGAGACTGGGTGCAGTGGCTCACACCTGTAATCCCAACACTTCAGGAGGCTGAGGCAGGCGGATCGCTTGAGCCCCGGAGTTTGAGACCAGCCTGAGCAACATGGCAAAAACCCATCTCTACAAAAAAAAATACAAAAAAATTAGCTGGGCATGGCGGCGTGCACCTGTGGTCCCAGC
The DNA here is from genome assembly GCF_007565055.1 of Rhinopithecus roxellana. Classification (NCBI taxonomy): domain Eukaryota; kingdom Metazoa; phylum Chordata; class Mammalia; order Primates; family Cercopithecidae; genus Rhinopithecus; species Rhinopithecus roxellana. The sequence goes on along the minus strand of NC_044553.1, from coordinate 78,284,476 downwards.
TACTCAGGAGGCTGAGGTGGAAGGATGGCTTGAGCCAGGGAGGCAGAGGTTATGATTAGCCGAGATCATGCCACTGCACTTCAGCCTGGGTGACAGAGTGAGACTCTGTCTCAAAACGAACAACCAAAAGAAATTTTAAATGAGTATTCGTTAACTCATTTAAAATTATAAGCTAGAGTCATGCTATGGCATTACCTTCTAAAAGGCACAGTTTAGAGTGAGCAATGTCTCTCTAGACCCCACTCGGAAAGTTTATTACATAAAATTCCAGATACTTCTTGCTACCATTGTTGCTCCTCACACTGTGGTCCTGGTGGCATTGTAGTAAGGTTTTAGTGTGCTGGGTGAATTCTGTTAATAGCTTGTGGTGTGACACCTGTGTCAAGGGCCAACATTTTTTTTTGAGATGGAGTATCACTCTGTTGCCCAGGCTGGAGTGCAGTGGTGTCATCTCAGCTCACTGCAACCTCCACCTCCCGTGTTCAGGTGATTCTCCTGCCTCAGCCTCACTAGGAGCTGGTACTATAGGCACTTGCTGCCATGCCTGGCTAATTTTTTTTTTTTGAGACAGGGTTTCGCTCTTGTTGCTCAGGCTGGAGTGCAATGGCGTGATCGTGGCTTGCTGCAACCTCCGCCTCCTGGGTTCAAATGATTCTCCTGCCTCAGCCTCCCGAGTAGCTGGGATTACAGGCATGTGCCACCACGTCTGGCTAATTTTGTATTTTTAATAGAGATGGGGCTCCATGTTGGTCAGGCTGGTCTCAAACTCCCGACCTCAGGTGATCCGCCCACCTTGGCCTCCCAAAGTGCTGAGATTACAGGTGTGAGCCACCATACCAGGCTCCCTGGCTAATTTTTGTATTTTTAGTAGAGATGGGGTTTTGCCATGTTGCCCAAGCTAATTTCGAACTCCTGACCTCAGGTGGTCCACCTGCCTCAGCCTCCAAAAGTGCTGGGATTACAGGTGTGAGCCACCATGCCTGGCCTAAAAAAAAATTTTTAATGTATGTAATGTACAGTTTCAAGGTAGTTTCCTTTGGTGCATAAGAAACAACAATCTGAAATGATGATGTTTGTAAATATGAGACTGAAATTCACTTGTGAGTTCTGTATCCTTAGAAAAATTGTAGAATGCTTGGATAGAAAATGATTCTTTCCATTTGGACTTTAACCTTCTCTATTTTGCTTGCATTCTATTCTGTTCTGTTCTGTTCTGTTCTGTTCTGTTCTGTTCTATTCTATTCTATTCTATTCTATTCTATTCTATTCTATTCTATTCTATTCTATTCTTCTGTTCTATTCTGTTCTATTCTATTCTATTCTATTCTATTCTATATTCTATTCTATTCTATTTCTATTTCTATTCTATTCTATTCTATTTCTATTCTATTCTATTCTATTCTATTTCTATTCTATTCCTATTTCTATTTCTATTCTATTCTATTCTATATTCTATATTCTATATTCTATATTCTATATTCTATATTCTATTGTTAGGGTCTTGCCTTGACACTCAGGCTGGAATGCAGTGATATAATCACAGCTCACTACAACCTTGAACTCCTGGGCTCAAACAATCCTCCCACCTCATACTCCTGAGTACCTGGGACTACAGGTGTGTGCCACCATGCCTGGCTAGTTTTTTTATTTTTCGTAGAGACCAGGTCTCACTATGTTGCCCAGTCTGAAAATCTTTTTTCTTTTACCAGAAATTGTTGATTTGTTAGAAGTTCATATAGGCAGTTTATAATCTTCCATGCACTTGAAGGTGACCCTTATTAGCAATTTGTATTATTTTTTCCTACATATTTTTCTCCCTGTTATTAACATCTTACATTGGTATGGTACATTTGTTATGATTATTGAACCGGTGTTGATGCATTATCATTAAACAAAGTCCATATTTTATTCAGATTGCCTTAGTTTTTATCTGATGCCCTTGTTCCAGGATCCTGTCCAGTATATCACATCACATTTGGTAGTCATGTCTCTGCTTGGCTCTTACAGTTTCTCAGACCTTCCTTGTTTTTGATGACCTAGACATTTTGATGAATACTGGTCAGGTATTTTGTGGAATGTCCCTCACTTGGTAGTTGATGTTTTTCTCATTATTAGACTGGGGTTATATGTTTGGGGGTGGAAGACAACAGAGGTAAAGTACCATTTTCATCACTTTGTGTCAAGTGTATATATTGTCACTATGGTTTAGAACTTTTGATGTTCACCTTGATCACCTGGCTAAAGTAGTATATATCTAGTTTCTCCTCTGTAAAGTGACTCTTTTTCTTCCCCGTTACATACGTACTCTTTGGAAGGAAATCATTATGTGCAGCCCACACCCAGGGAGTGAGGAGTTATGTTCCCTCTCCTTGAGGACACAGCATCTTCAGACATTACTTGAAATTCTTTTATTCCAGAGATTCCTCTCCCCCCATTTGTTTATGTGTTCAGTCATTTATTTATATCAGCATGTACTCACAGGTATTTATTTTATACTTTGTCTTATAATTCAATATTACTTTATTTTGTTACTCAAATTATTTCAGTTTTGGCTAGTCTCCAATCTTTCACTTGGATCTCATGTCCCTTTGACATACTCCAGTAGAATTTTTTTTTGTTTTTGTTTTTGTTTTTAGTACTTAGGTAGTTTCTGACACTGAAAGATGCTTGTTACTACCACTACTGCTGCTGCTGCTGCTGCTGCTGCTGCTTCTGCTCTCCTCCTCCTCCTCCTCTTCCTCCTCTTCCTCCTCCTTTCTCCCCCTCCCTCCCGCCCCTCCTCCCCGCTTCTCCTTTCTTCCTTCTTCGCTAGGTATGCTCATTGCTCCTGGGTGTCACCCTTATAGCTGACAGCAAGAAAATATGTGTATATACTTCTCTGCAGAGTTCACAGAAAAGAAAATATATATGTGTATATTTAACCAGTGTATATATATTTAAATATTTCTATATGTAACTATGTATATTGTACTATACTAAGAATTAGTTCATACTGATGTCTCCAACTTTAATCCATTACCACATGGATCCTTCTAGCCTTCTCCTTTTGCTTGTCTGTTACTTCTCACTCCAACAGTGAGAAACCTGTCTGCTATTGTCATTCATTCTTTACATAATTATTCAATTCCAGTATACATGTATAGTGGTATCAGAATTATTAACTCGTATCCCCATTCCTGTGGGAGACTGTCAAATAGAATATGGCACTTACGTACCGTTTCTTTTGCCTTTCATCTGACTCCATTCATTTCTAGAGTTATTTAGGTCTCCCATTTCCTTCATTGACTTGTTTCATATATTCATAATACAGTTAATTTGTTTTGTCACATTCTGCATTCCATCCTGGGATCTCCTAACCTCTTGAATGATTTTTTAAAATTTGCGTACACTAAGGCTCACTCTTTGTGCTGTAAAGCTCTGTGGGTTTTGACAAATACAGCATCATGTATCTGTCATTACAGTGTTAAACAGAATAGTGCATTGTCCTAAACAATCTCTTGTGCCTCACCTGTTCAGCTGTCCCCACTTCCCCCTGGCCACTACTAATCTTTTTATTATCCCATCTTTGCAGTTTTGCATTTTCCAGAATATCGCATAATTAAAATGATACAGTATATTGCCCTTTCAGACTGGCTTCTTTCACTTAGCAAGATGCATTTAAGATTCATTCATGTCTTTTTGTGGCTTGATAGCTCATTTCTTTAATTGATGGATAATGTTCCATTGTGTGGATGTATCAGTTCCATTCACCTATTGCAGGGCATCTTGGTGGCTTCCAGGTTTTGGTTATTCTGCTTTTGCTGTTTTGTCAGTTTCCTTTTTCTAGATTGTTAACTGTACATAAGTAAGGTAAAGAGATTGTAGGGCAGTAAAATGTTACTATTTTTCAAGGAACTTATTTAGAATCCAGATTAGTTTGGAAAATGTTTGCGGCCTGGGAATTTGGTAATGAGACATGGCTTAGAATAGGTTTCTGAAAGAAGGTAGAGTTATAATTATTTTTCCACTCATTGAGCCCTGTAAGTAGAAAGGTCTGCCTTAGAATTTTCTCCAGTTTATGTACATTGACGTTGAGACTAGTAGATTGATGAAGCTATATAAATATCTGTCGGCCGGGTGTGGTGGCTCACACCTATAATCTTAACACTTTGGGAGGCCGGGATGGGCAGGTTGCCTGAGCTCAGGAGTTTGAGACTAGCCTGGGCAACATGGTGAAACCCTGTCTCTGCAAAAATACAAAAAATCAGCTGGGCTTGGTGGCGGGCGCCTGTAATGCCAGTTACTCAGGAGGCTGAGGCATAAGAATTGCCTGAACCTGGGAGGTGGAGGTTGCAGTAAGCCGAGATCGTGCCACTGCCCTCCAGCCTGGGCAACAAAGCAAAACTCTGTCTCAGGAAATAAAAAAAAGAAAGGAAATATAATCTGTCATCATTTCTGGCTTTTAAGTGTTCTTTCAGGATTGCAATAAGGAGTTGAGGAATTTGTTGGTTTGTAATAGTTACGTAATCCAACATTGATAATTTAGCACAAGCAGATTTTAATCTCTTCTCTTGGGGTGGGAGTGGGTTTAAAGAATCATATAAAGAATAGTTTTTCTGTGACCATTCAGAATGTTTGTCAAATAGATATAACATCAGTCCCAGGGAGCAGAGGGAAACCAAGCCTTGTTTAGGATGCAGCTCTGTGTATGGGTATAATTCATATTTATCAAATCCCATGTCACAGCTAAAAATGGTGACCATGAGGGGCAGATGAAAGGCATCCCTCTCTGAAATCTTAGTCTATGAACTTGAATAGTCATTGGTAACATGCATTTGAATAAAAATTCAACAGTTAAGTTAAGGCTCTTTTGCCTGTAGAACATGAAAGTAGGTAGCTGAGGCCGGGCACAGTGGCTCATGCCTCTAATCCCAGCACTTTGGGAGACTAAGGTGGGCGGATCACCTGAGATCAGGAGTTTGAGACCAGCCTGGCCAACATGACGAAACCCTGACTCTACTAAAAATACAAAAAATTAGCTGGGCCTGGTGGTACACGCCTGTAATCCCAGCTTCTCGGGAGGCTGAGGCAGGAGAATTGCTTGAACCCGGGAGGTGGAGGCTGCAATGAGCCAAGATCGTGCCATTGCACTCCAGCCTGGGCAACAAGAGTGAAACTCCATCTCAAAACAAACGAAGTAGATAGCTGGCCTTTAGCTCATTTATATTTAGAGAGAGGTGGTCCTATAGGCATGACATTGCCTGTTAAGTTTAGCGCTGATTTCCCTTTTTCTCTTTGTTACTGGAGGTGGAGAGAAATGAGAAATGGAATTGAATCTTTTAAATGGAAAGATGGTCAATATTATCTTGTTGCAATATGGTTGGGCTTTAACGGTCTGTTCATTTTAACAGTCATCCCACCACCTGAGGCAGGAAGTGAATTTTGCCAAGTTTTCATGGTCCTACTGAGGTCTTCTTGACTTTTAAACTTCCTTGGATGTGCTTCATATATCTAATAGGCTTGAAAACCCAAGGCCTAGAATTTGAGAGTTAAGAAGAAGGTCCCATATATTCTCAGGCACCTTCTCATGATGCCTGTTGAATCTGGCAGTAAAACATTTGTAGGACAAATGTTTTTTGTAGGACAAAGTTCCCCCTTACAGTGTGTGTGTGACAAAAACCAATAAATAAGTGGCATTGAGGGTTACACAACAATGGGTTTGTTACAGGTTGTCCCAGCCAAAGGGCCTCTGTGCCAAAGGCTGGCAGAAAAACGGCACAGGAAGGCGACCAGCCTGCAGTCTTTTTTTTTTTTTTTTTGGAGACGGAGTCTCACTCTGTCACCCAGGCTGGAGTGCAGTGGCGCAATCTTGGCTCACTGCAAGCTCCGCCTCCCGGGTTCAAGCCATTCTTCTGCCTCAGCCTCCCGAGTAACTGGGACTACAGGCGCCTGCCACCACGCCTGGCTAATTTTTTTGTATTTTTAGCCAGGCGTGGTAGCAGGCGCTAAAAAAATTTTTTAGCTAATTTTTTAGTATTTAGATGAGGTTTTACCGTGTTAACTAGGATGGTCTTGATTTCCTGATCTTGTGGTCCACCCGCCTTGGCCTCCCAAAGTGCTGGGATTACAGGCGTGAGCCACCGCACCCGACCCCTGCAGTCTTAATACTTGCATGGCCCTTGTAATTGAAAGGTAAAGAAATCTGGGAAGACTGTTTATCTTTTCCAATGGAAGTGTTTTTCTCTTGCAGTGGCCGAAGGCCAGTTTAATGCAGAGCCAGGCTCTTTGGTCTGAGTTAGCCAAGTACTGATAATATTTGTATTAAAGTAAGAGGAAAGGGAAGAATAAGAGACAACTGAGCACATTAGCCTGCCTTGCATTTATTTTATATTCTCTTACTGACCTGTGATGTCAGTATTTCCCTTGGGAAATGTTTTTCACACTCCACTTTCCTGACAGTGTTTAAAACATAGCTAGTCCTTAGTGTCTGTGTCTCAAATGAATCAACTCTGCATTTAGAGGAGTACAGGAAAACACCTGAAACCTTCTACATACACATCTCTGGGTTTTGTTGTAAGTTATGTTTGTAGAGTCCTACAGCTGAGCCAAAAAACAGTGACCAGTGCCCAGCATCATTAGGGCAGAATTAGGGCGTCTCCCATTGTGGACCCTGTTAGTCTTCATAGTGGGGCACTTTGTCAACATGCTGTGAGCGAACTTTACAGCTAGTCATGTTTGTTTTCTTTGCTTTTCTACTTTGCATTTCAGTAGCTCCTCATCATGTGGCATGATATGAAATGGGTACTATTTTTTAGCTTTTTATTTTTATTTTTCATTTTTTGAAACTGAGCAAAAGTTTTCTTTCTACGCTGCACTCTCTCCCCTCAAATAAAGGTTGAGTATCTCTTATGCAAAATGCTAGGGAGCAGAAGTGTTTCAGATTTTGGATTATTTAAAAAGGATTTTGGAGTATTTCCCTAATCCAGAAATCCAAAATGCTCCAATCAGCATTTTCTTTGAACACCACGTTGGCACTCAGAAATTTTTGGATTTTGGATGTTTGGATTAGGGATGCTCAGCTTGTGCTTTTAAACATTCATATTGGTGTTCAGTGGTTAGTGCACTGTTTAGGGCTAAGAAATACTGGGCTAGTGGTTAGAGAAGCAACTCGTGCTTTGCTTTTTCTTTTTCTTTATGTTTTATTTTATTTTATTTTATTGAGATGGAGTCTTGCTGTGTCACCCAGGCTGGAGTGCAGTGGCGCAATCTCAACTCACTGCAACCTCTGCCTCCCGGTTTCAAGTGATTCTCCTGCCTCAGCCTCTGGAGTAGCTGGGATTACAGGCACGTGCCACCACGCCCAGCTAATTTTTGTATTTTTAGTAGAGGCAGGTTTCGCCATGTTGGCCAGGTTGGTCTTGAACTCCTGACCTCAGGTGATCCACCCACCTTGGCCTCCCACAGTGCTGGGATTACAGGTGTGAGCCACCTTGCCAGGCCAGCTCATGCTTTTCAAACTTTAGTTCCAGGATAACTGGCCTTCTACCAGTGTCATTTGGGAAGTCCGACCTGCCTTCAGAGTATTTGGGTCTTTAGATTCTAGATTCTTTCCTGTTTTCTCCTATGACTGTTTTTGTGCCTCTACCTGTTCCTCTTTAGCAGTGTCTGTATCCTGTTTCCTCTGAGCTTTATTCTTGGTCACCTGGTTTCAGGAGCTTTGGGTTTTATCTGAATGGGAATGATTTCCCATTTTGCTTCCTTAACCCTGTCTTCTTCTTCATTGATCAACTGCTTATTTTCATCAGTCATTGTAATAGTTCCAGGATAGTTCATTGTCAGTCATATTGGACGTGATTGAACTTTTTCCACTGAAGCCCTTGCTTCATAACTCTTTTGTATTATATTATTGTCAACAACTTTATCTTCCTGGTCTTTTCAGTCATGCAAAAAGTTGGCATGATTTTTATTGCTTTTTCTTGTAGTTAATCTCAAGTTGCCCTTTTTTTATAACCTCTTTTTAGACTTTTAACTTTTGATTGGCTAGCGTTTGCTTTTTTAAAATATATATATAACTGTTTTTATTTCTTAATTCAGCGGAGTTTTGTGTCCTTACACTGAACCGGGCATAGTGTTGGGTGACAGGTGTGAATGACATCATTCCTGTCCTCTGTTGGCTTATAAACTCCTTGGGAAGTTAGAGCAAGAACACAGATTAACTACAGAACAAAGTTGGTAATATAGCATAAGTGCTAGGTCAGTGGTACCCACAGTGTTGTAAGTGGTCAGATGGGAGTGATTTTTTAAGCAAGAGTAATCAAAGATAGTATGTTTGGGCTGAGTCTGTAACAGCAAAAATGAGAAATGACTTAAAAGTTAATCAGTAGGTATGATCTATGTGCTGTATATCAATATGGTATGATCTACGATTTATGCAGTTATAAAAAGTAAGATACAGTCTTTGAAGAATTTTTTCATGAAACTCAAGGATGCTCCTGAGCAAGAAAGCAGGATACAAAACTTCATAAGATGGATGCAAATTTTTTACTAAAAGAAAAATCAAAATACTATGTGAATATTTAGAATTTTCTACATATTTTGTGCATTATCTGGTATGAACATCTGTTAACAAACATTATTTTTAAAAAGGAATACTCATTTCCTATTACCTTTGAATTATTTATTTGACCATTGTGCTGTACTGAATCGTTTTTCATTTTTGCATTGTGTGTACATTTTTTCTTTTTTCTTTTTTTTTTTTTTGAGACAGAGGCTCGCCCTGTCACCCAGGCTGGAGTGCAGTGGTGAAATCTTGGCTCACTGCAAGCTTCACCTCCCAGGTTCAAGCGATTCTCGTGCCTCAGCCTCCCGAGTAGCTGGGATTACAGGTGTGTGCCACCATGCCCAGTGAATTTTTTTGTATTTTTAGTAGAGATGGGGTGAGAAAGCAGAGCTGGATCAGGAAGAAAGAATGGGTATGAAAATACAAGGTCAGGATAACACCAGTAGCAATATACACAGACAAGGGAAGAACAAGAGAATAAGGATTATCAACGTACTGCCTCAACATTAAATCAAAACATCCTATTAGAAATAGGTCTCTTGCCCAGTGGTCACTCTTCAGTGGGTATGTGTTTCCCCAGGGGTGGACGGAATGATTCACCAGGACGTAGGAAGGAGATACTTAATATTCCATTTTTTATTTTAACTAAAAACAGTAGAAATTAAACTTTATGAATTTTAATGTATTGATGAAAACTAGCACCCTTATGAAGTTCCATGCCAGCCAATTGCTGCCTGTATTTGAGATATCTGAGGAAAATGTGACTTTCTATAACAAGAAGTCTATCCATGCTAGTGGGTATACATCATTTTTTAAAAATTGCAGTAAAATATACATTACATAAAATTTACCATTTTAACCATTTTTAAGTGTACAGTTCAGTGGCATTAAGTGCATTCACACTCTACAACCATGCCAATTTTTAACTAAAGCATACAAAAATGTATATGTGGCTTAAAAAGATTCGCATAAAGAAACTATATGTTAAGTAATGATAATACTAATGTAATCATAAGTAAACAAGAAAATGGCAGAACACTTTCCCTATTCCTCTTATAGGCCTTCTTTAGCTAGAATGAGGTTGTCAAAAATTAATCAAATCTATGAAGATGGTCTCCCAAATTAAAAAGTATCAAGAAGGTCATTCGAAACATGAATCCACATTAACTGTTATGAATTAACTTCACCCTAAGTGTATACTCTGCATCAAAAGTCTGCAAACTATAGCCCATGGGCCAAATCCAACCCATTGCCTGTTTTTGTAAATAAAGTTTTATTGGCACACAGTCATGGTCTAGGCAAAGTTAAAAGAACACAGAGGATAATGTCTAGAAAATGTACCACAGCCGGGGGTGGTGACTCACACCGGTAATCCTAGCCCTTTGGGAGGCCGAGGTGGGCAGATCACCTGAGATCAGAAGTTCCAGACCAGCCTGACCAACATGGTGAAACCCCTCCTTCCATTTATTTAGACTGTAATAGAGGTTCAGTCTAGCATACCAGTCACCTGATCCACTCTTTCAGGGTAGTCAGATGGAGACCAGAGCTTGATTCTTTGGGGGTGGGTGGTTTGGAGAATTCTGTGGGACCTTCTGCCTTGGCTGCTAGAGTAGTTGTTGACTGATGTGTGGTAGCCAAATAGGGTGTCAGAGACAGGGTGTGGCTGGCTACAGTGTTGTGGATATGCATTAGTGTGGCCTGTACAGGATCAGCTCGGTATGGACCCTTATTATTTGGTGTTTCAGAACTGCTTACCCAGAAGAGAGAAAATTCTGAGAAAAGAGATCACATTAACCGAAAGGTCTAAAGAAAGGTTTGTAAGTCAGTATAGCAATTTGTATTGGTAGGTGTATACCTGGCTCAGAATGTAGAATTTCTTGAACAAACCAGGGATTCCCCACTGCTGGGATCTAGCCTAAGGCCAAATTAAAAATCAGAAGATTGCTTGCTGGGTAAGCATAAGGACTAGCTGAATAGTATTTTCCTGCAAGCTAAAAGAAGACCAGGCCTTCTTTTAGTCTGGGGGTATTTCTCTCTTAAACAACTGCCAGACGTTCAGACTCAAACTGAAGCAGGATATTTCCCTTCCCTGACCTATTCATGGGACTCATGATGGGGTACCTCATTTACTCCACCCACTGCTCTCAACTGCTTGCCGAAGGGAGTGTGCGAGTGAATGAGGCAGGAACTGGAGTGCACAAGCCCTGGAACTGGCTGTTTCAGTGCCAGTGGGATCAAACTCCACTCAGACCCGCTGTATTCTACCCATTGTGGGAGTGAGTGCACAGATGAGCAGGTGCAGGAGCCAGAACGAATGCTCTTGGGCACCAGCAGGAGCGAACTCAGTGCAGGCCATGTGGCAGCACCTACGTGGGGTGCCTATAACTCATGAAGCCCCAGAGGATGTGTTATGGTGCTCTTTTAGCTCTGCCATCCACAGATGGCTTAAGTGTTAACAGCTCAGTGGGCCTGTAGCTGCCCTCTGCCAGTGAGGGCAAAGGGCCAGTATGACAGCCTTTTGTACCTGCACTCATGGCTTCTGAGCTTTTGTCCAGTGTCCAGGAAAAATGAGGTCACATAAACAAATTAAAGGATGGTAAATGTGGGTGATTTTTTTTTTATTTATGTGGGAAAGGGAGCTGAAAAGGGGATGGGGTGGTGGATAGGTAATTTTCCCTTGAAGTCTGGCTGTCTCCAGCCGGATTCTTCTCCACAGTTACACAGTCAAGCTGTTCCTCTGAAGTCAAGCCACTTCTCTGACATCCAGCCGTAGTCTCCAACGTCCAGCTGTTTCTCATCTCTGCTGACTGAGTCTGGGGTCTTTATAGGCACAGGTTAGGGTGGCGCAGGGCCATGGGTGGTTTAAGAAAAGGCAACATTCTGGTGGGAGAACAGGGATATAAGTTCTCACTTTGGGCCACAATCTCACGCTTTTCAGCTTCGAAAGTGGGGCTTCGCCAGGGACCTGCCTCTAGAATTTCTCTGCCTCCTGCCTGTATCGTTGTATCAAAACCACCATGCTATGTTCTTACTCTTCCTCTTGTTTGCTAATAGTAAGTTGTCAGAAAAGCTTTTGTCATTACCAGTTTCCTTATAAAGGGGATAACCGGTTAAGATTTCCAGGAGTACTGCTTAGTTCATATTCATTAACAAGTTACTTGGGTGTAATATTTGTTATTGTTGTTGTTTGTGTGTGTGTGTGTGTGTGTGTGTGTGTGTGTGTGTTTTGAGACAGGTTCTTGCTCTGTTGCCCAGGCTGGGGTGCAGTGTCGCAATCATAGCTCACTGCAGCCTTGAACTCCTAGGCACAAGTGATCCTCCTGCCTCAGCCTCCCAACATGGGATTATAGGCGTGAGCCACCGTGCCCAGATTGGGTGATGTTTGAAACCTATTATTCCAAATGAGATTTGTTGTTTGTGCTATTTAATATGATTTTGCAATACTTACCTTTACCATTTTCACATTGGCTCCTGTAACGCTTTCCACAAAGGACTAATGTACTGTATTTTCCACTTTCACTTAGTGCTTTCTGTGGATACACTGACTTTAGTCCCTGTTTTTTCTCCAGGGTCATCTAGTAGCAGGCACCCAAATCAGGCAACTCCAAAGAAAAGTGGTTTAAAGAATGGCCAGATGAAGAATAAAGATGACGAGTGCTTCGGGGATGATATTGAGGAGATCCCAGACACAGATTTTGATTTTGAAGGGAACCTGGCTCTTTTTGACAAGGCAGCTGTGTTTGAGGAGATTGATACCTATGAAAGGAGAAGTGGTACCCGTTCCCGGGGCATCCCAAACGAAAGGCCTACTCGGTACCGCCATGATGAGAACATCTTGGAGTCAGAGCCCATTGTCTACCGACGGATCACAGTGCCCCACAACGTGAGCAAGGAGTTCTGTACGGGTGAGTCGCACCAGGTCCCACATCCTGCTGGTTGCTGTTGCCTTTCTCTTGTGCTTAAAACAGAAAGACCTGGCTTCTGAGTTAGAATCTCACACTAGGAATTCATTTAAGTGGCTTGGTGGCTAGCCCAGTATTATTGTCTCTTGGGGACTGCAGCCAATAACAGCATTCTGCCATGGTGGGGGGGTAATTTCTCGAGATGTCTGTGTATATCCTGTATCTGGCAGGATCTGACCTACTACTTATTTAGTATGTTGTGAGTAACAACTAAAGGCAAAGGACCTGCTATGTAGATTCAAATATTCAGATCTATTTTTACGTTGGCTTTCCTGTTACTGCCCATATATTTCACCAGACTTCAACTCTGTTTTACTAAGTATTTGTTGTTGCAAAAAAACAGTTGAAGATGGGTGATTGGAATCATTGGCTAAAAATAGAGTTTTAATAAATTACATTTCTTTACTATGCTGTTCTTATCTCCTGTTAGCCCAGGATATTGAAAGTTGGTTAATTTCATGTAACATTGTAGTACCTTATGTAGGCTACTGTAGATGACAATCTAGTTCTGTTACCTCAGTGATTATTGTTTCTTGTTTTAGTGTTAGAACCTTTTCTTCAAACCCATGGCATAGAAAACAGATTAAAGCAGCTGTGAGAGAGGTAATTCACCACATCCCTGTCCCATCCCTTCCCTCCAAACCACATTACTAACTGGACTTCTTGGAATATGGTTTGAAAACTGTTGTTATGGAATGATCTAAGAGCTAAAGGGGAAGTCATAATCATTTTAGTAAGTAGAGAAGGAATTGAGTATAATATTTTTATTTTGGTTTAAAGTTGGAATATAAGGAATATAAATCTTGAATGCTGGTAGCTGCTATAAGGAGAACAGTGGATGCGGCTAATTGCATTTGGAGCAAAGTCAGACATGGCTTTTTTTTATAGATAATAGTAAGACTCTGTTGTATTTGGTTTTGCTGAGTATAGTAGCTTGCTTGTGCTTTCCATGTGAAAAAAAAATAGGCCAACTGTCAGGCTAAGAAAGACTGCTAAAAAAAAACCAAGACTGCTGAATTATGTCAGTCTTTTGCTGGCAGATTGTAGTAGGCATGCCTGTTTACTAAGGTGGTGTCCTTCAGTGGCAGTGACAGTGACAGTGTAACTTGCCAAAGTCCTTTAGTTTTTAACACCTGTGTAAACGCAAACAGCCTAGCTCGGAATCGGGTTTAATTTAAATTGCTAGGTTTTAAGCCTTTCAAAGGCAATTATCATCTGTTAAGTTTGGTACTCCTCCAGATCAGCCAACTATCCACCTCTGACTGCTTCCTTTTTTTACTGCCATCTTTGTAAAAAAAAAAAAAAAAAAAAAAAAAAGCTGCTCCTGCTGCTAGCTCTCTGTATCTGTAGTCCAAGTGCTACCACTGAGGCTGTTGGATTATACAGTTGTGATTTCCCTGGAACTATTTACACTGCAGGAATTTTTTTTTTTTTTTTTTGAGATGAAGTCTCACTCTGTTGCCCCAGCTGGAGTGCAATGGCGCGATCTCAGCTCACTGCAACCTCCACCTCCCAGGTTCAAGCGATTCTCCTGCCTCAACCTCCCGAGTAGCTGGGACCACCATGCCCAGCTAATTTTTTTGTATTTTTAGTAGAGATGGGGTTCACCATATTGGCCAGGCTGGTCTTGAACTCCTGACCTCATGATCCACTCGCCTTGGCCTCCCAAAGTGCTGGGATTATAGGCATGAGCCACCGCACCCGGCCCTACACTTCAGGATTTTTTGAACTTGGGAAGATTATGATCTGCCCTGGAGTCAAGTGGCTAAGAGTGAGAATAACAGTGAGAATCAGGGAGGATTCTCAGATCTAACAGAGCCTGAGAAAATATTTACTAATGTGGACAAAAGCAGAGGTAGAAATTTTTTCCTTCTGCACACTCTGGCTCCCCAACTTGATCTTCACACCTGTTTTGTTTTTAATGACTGAAGTGAAAAGTTCTGTCATATAAAACTGTTTTCCTATCAATAAACGTACTACAAACCACATGTGCTGGTCCTTAGCCATAAACTTGGGTGTGGCGTCTTGTGGTATGTAGTGACCAGTTGCACTCCACCGGTTCAATGAGGGGGAAAGAAGCCCAGCAACTTTATGCCATCTGGTTTTTCTGTTTGTTCTTAACATTGACAAGGAGTGAAAATGAAGCCCTTGCCGGGCGCGGTGGCTCAAGCCTGTAATCCCAGCACTTTGGGAGGCCGAGACGGGCGGATCACGAGGTCAGGAGATCGAGACCATCCTGGCTAATACGGTGAAACCCTGTCTCTACTAAAAAATACAAAAAATCAGCCGGGCGACGAGGCGGACGCCTGTAGTCCCAGCTACTCGGGAGGCTGAGACAGGAGAATGGCGTCAACCCGGGAGGCGGAGCTTGCAGTGAGCTGAGAGCCGGCCACTGCACTCCAGCCTGGGCGGCAGAGCAAGACTCCGTCTCAAAAAAAAAAAAAAAAAAAAAAAAAAAAAAAAAAAAAAGAAAATGAAGCCCTTTTGCCAAGCAGTATCTGTGCTGGAAATAGAGCAAGCAGGCAGTTATCTTACTGAGCAGCTTCTTCTACAGGGGTTTTTTCTCTGTGTTCCAGTTCCAAGGCACAATCCTCAAGCAGGTTTTCACTGAGGGGCAGTCAGTCAACGCAGTTTTTCCATTGATCTTTCTCCATTGGATCTGCTATCCAAATGTTTGGGTGAAAAAAGGCAAACTAGATTGTATAGGGAAACAGTCTAAGACTATAAAATGTTAGTGTTAGGTTAGTTGATCACCTAGTATAATTTTCTCATTTTACAGATGAGGACATGAGGCCCAGAGAGGTAAAGACTTTTTTTTTTTTTTTTGAGACGGAGTCTCGCTCTGTCGCCCAGGCTGGAGTGCAGTGGCCAGATCTCAGCTTACTGCAAGCTCCGCCTCCCGGGTTTACGCCATTCTCCTGCCTCAGCCTCCCGAGTAGCTGGGACTACAAGCGCCCGCCACCTTGCCCGGCTAGTTTTTTTTTTAATATTTTTTAGTAGAGACGGGGTTTCACCAGGTTAGCCAGGATGGTCTCGATCTCCTGCCCTTGTGATCCGCCCGTCTTGGCCTCCCAAAGTGCTGGGATTACAGGCTTGAGCCACCGCGCCCGGCCAAGGCTTTTTTAAAAAAAAAAAAAAAAAAAAAAGAGTCTTGCTCTGTCATCCAGGCTGGAGTGTAGTGGCATGATCTCAGCTCTCAGCGCACTGCAACCTCTACCTCCCGGGTTCAAGCGATTCTTCTGCCTCAGACTTCTGAGTAGCCGTGATCACCATACCTAGCTAATTTTTGTATTTTTAGTAGAGATGAAGTTTCACCATGTTGGCCAGGCTGGTCTCAAACTCCTGGCCTCAAGTTATCTGCCTGCCTTGGCCTCCCAAAGTGCTGGGATTACAGGCGTGAGCCACTGCGCCCGGCTGGTAAAGGCTTTTCCATTGGCCAAATGCAGTGACTCACTCCTGTAATTGCAGCACTTTGGGAGGCCAAGGTGGGAGGATTGCTTGAACTCAGGAGTTCAAGACCAGCTTGGACAACAAAGTGAGACCCTGTCTCTACAAAAAAAATAGAAAACATTAACTGGGCACGGTGGCACATGTCTATAGTCCCAGCTACTCAGAAGGCTGAGGTAGGAGCATCGTTTGAGCCCATGAGGTTGAGGCTGCAATGAGCCAAAGTCATGCCACTGTACTCCAGCCTGGATGACAGAGCCAGACCCTGTCTCAAAAAAAAAAAACCACGAAAACCTTACCCATCACATCTCCTTTTCTCTTCTAAATGTGAATAAAAAATGAGCAAAAATAAGAGAAGGACAGTTTAATGGCAAATAGACTACAGATGATCCCCAACTTACAATGGTTAGACTTATTTTTTGACTCTAGGATGATGTGAAAGCAATACTTATTCAGTATTTCAAATTATGAACTTACATCTTTTCCTGAGCTAGCAATATGCAGGTATGATATTCTCCAATGCTGGGCAGCAGCAGGAGCCACAGTAGTCAGCCATGCAGTCATAAGAGTAAACAACCAGTATTCTACAGTGTACTGTTTTGCCAGATGATTTTGTCCAACTGTAGGCTAATGTAAGTGGTCTGGGCAGGTTTAAGGTAGGCTAGGCTGAACTATGGTGTTTTGTTTGGTAGGTTAGGTGTATTAAATGCATTTTCAACTTAGATATTTTCAATTTACGATGGATTTATTGGGATAACACCCATTTTAAGTTGAGGGATATCTCTGTAGTGTTTTCTTTAGTACTGCACTGTCTCAGGAATAGAGCATCAGTTTACAGAAGTAACTTGGAGTAACTTGGAGAGCTCCCACAGTCTGGCCTTGTGGCATTCATATCCTAGAATACCAAGTACTTTTCTACTAATCCCCACTGTAGCAAAAGAACATGTTTATTACTCATTTGGTGATGGCTTGGGATTTAGGATTCTGACAGCTTGCTGCTGGTGCCCTGTATATTGACTTCATGCTAAGTGGTATCAACCAAGTACATAAGCTATTATTCACTAATTGCTCATACTCCTCTTGGCAGTACTCTTTGCCAGCTGTGTGTGTTGTGATGGGGAACAGTGTTGTTTTAGGTCTGTTGATTGGGAAAACACATTCAGGAAGCAACTAAATGTAGCTCTTTGTTTAACCCCAATTTTTTCTCTCTGAAAAGTCCTTTCAGGTTCTTTGGCAGGGCCTCTGTCTCCAGCAGTCATGGATCATCAGACATTTCTCTAGCTTGGCTCTGCCCTGCTAAATAATGGTGTCCAGTGATCACACTCTGGATTGGCCAGGGTCTTTCTGGATCCAGACTTGTAATTTGAAATTCTTTGAAGACTGATTCTATGTGCATGTGTTAAGTTTAAATATAAAACACTAGATGTGTGTGAGCACTCTATGTTCAGTGGTAAGAACTCCCCAAAGAATACTGCTTAGGAAAGTGGTAAGGCTTCAGAGAAGAATCTTTTTTTTTTTTTTTTTTGAGACGGAGTCTCGCTCTGTCACCCAGGCTGGAGTGCAGTGGCGCGATCTCAGCTCCCTGCAAACTCCACCACCTGAGTTCAAGCGATTCTCCTGCCTTAGCCTCCCATGTAGCTGGGATTACAGGCGCACACCACCACACCTGGCAAATTTTTGTATTTTTAGTAGAGATGAGGTTTCACCATTTTGGCCAGGCTGGTCTTGAATTCCTGATCTCAGGTGATCTGCCCACCTTGGCCTCCCAAAGTGCTGGGATTACAGGCATGAGCCACCGTGCCCAGCCTAACACTCATGATATTCTAAAGGAAATATTTTAAGACAGTTTGGGTCAGTCAAAACACTGTTTATTATGTTTATTATATGTAACTGACTCTAAGACATGCTTGCCTTTAAGTTACGAAAATGTAATAGGAGATGGAAAGATTCCATATATGCCCAGAGTCCAGTGAAAATGTGGACATTAAGTGCCACTAGGTGTTGAGAGGCAGGAGAGGTCCTGTAGGTTGCATCAAGGAAGGCTTCATGATGGAAGCCTTGAAACATGGGCAGGATTTCACCAGGCAGAGAGAAAGAGGAGGATATTCGTGGGTAGGCTAGGCAGGTGCAGGTGAATAGTATGTGTAAAGGGCTGTGTGGGAGACTGGTCATTAGCTGGCTTGGCCAGGGCAGAGAGTTTGTGCTGGGGATTGGAAGGAACTAAAATACAGCTTTGGACCAGAGCACAGAGGGCCTTGTGTGCCAGTGCTATCCTTGTCCTGTAGTCATAGGGAACAACTGAAGGCTTTTGGATAGGAAAATGACATGAACCAAATCTCTTCTAGGAAGACTGGTCTTGTGGTAGGATTCTAGGTGGAACGAGAGGGGAGAGAAGAGACCAGAGCAGGATCAGTCATGCTCATGATATAATTTACATACTAGGGATTTGGACCATTGAATGGAAAGGAACACAAAGATTTGAGACAAGCGACAGAGGGCAAGTTGATAGGCTATGATGATTGAAAATAGAGTTGAGTGAACAGGAGGATTTGGAGGTATTGAACCTGTGAGGCAGGAAGAATGGCAGTGAGTCAAGTTATCATTAGATTGCATGAATTTGTAGTGGGCCAAGCCTACATGGTTTTGTGACCCCCTCCTGCCCCCCGCCCCCCGCTTTTTTCCCCCCTCCTACAATGCTTTGTGCCTGAGCCCAGAGAAAGCAAAGGCGAGAGTTGTTACAATGAGGGATAGGGAGATGTGGGAGTTATTGGTTATTAAGAGCTTTAATAAGAAGTTAAAAGTTGTATAGCCAAAGAGAGGCTACTAAGCTGGTTTCCTTATCTATAAAGTGGGCTAATACTATGGATTAAATGAGATTATGTGGAAAAGTAGCTAGCACAATACCCAATTTGTAATTATTATTCAGTAAATATTTGACTTCAAATGTGAATTTGCAAAGGCCACCTCAGGAAGATTATTTCAAAGCATCAACATTTGTAGAATACCTACTATGTGCCAGACACTGTTTTAGATACTCTGGGTAAGTCATAGTTCATCACCTTAGGGCCTCTGAATATAACCAAACCAAATATGTAAATATACTAATAACAGAAGTGTAGTCGGCTGCCGTGTAATCCCAACACTTTGGGAGACTGAGGCAGGAGGCTGGCTTGCTTGAGCCCAGCCTAAGCAACATAATGAGATCTCGTCTCTACAAAATATAAAAATAAAAAATTAGCAGGGTGTGATGGTATGTGTCTGTGGTCCCAGCAACTCGGGAGATACAGGTTGGGGGATTGCTTGAGGCCAGGAGTTCGAGACCAGCCTGGGCAACCTAGCAAGATCCTATCTCAACTTTTTTAAAAAATGACTAGAATTCTTCCTTCCCTCTGTTGTAATAAATCCTCTATTCATGAGCCTTTCCTTTTGGGTAGACTTCTTTAACCTCCACCATTTGTTTTCTACTGTGCGGCGCCTCTTCTGTCCTCAAGTATGTAAAAGCCCAGATGGGAGGCAGTAGGGTGCTCTTGGTGCAGGCATCTCTGCAGCTTTGCCTGAAGGATGATCCACCTCCACACTGTGTGCTGAGATTTAGGGAACAGCAAGTATGTGAGGATGACCTGAACTAGAGTTCCTATTTATTGTCTTTAAAAGGATCCAGTTAAACTTGAGTGAGGTGCTCTGGTCTGAGCTCGAGCACCTCCTACCAATACTCATTTCTTTTGGAAAAGGCAGTTCTGGTATCTGCTAGGAAGGGAGGCAGCTGGTGAAGTCACAAGTGATTTGTTCCTGCTGCTTTGTGACTGTACTCTTCTCACCCTGGATGGCTAAGTCTTTGAGTCTTAGTGGAGATGTATCTAGCTCTCAGGACAAGTTTGGCTTTCAGAAAATTCCAGGCTAGCAGTTGTCTCTTTCACAGCTGGCATTCCATTCCTGCCTCTGAGCCGTAGCTGCCTTCCTCTGCTTCTTGTCACCAAGAGTCCCTCTAGAAGTAGTCTAAGGCTTTCAAGACCAACGGTGTTTTTATCTCCTCAAAAATGGGTAGTCAAGAAATCTGTTTTGATTTTTTTGCATGTGTGTTCAAAAGAAATTCAGGAAGAAATAAATCTTGGAGTTTAGAAGTGCCACTGAAGAATTTGACCCTGGAGATAATGAGGTCTCCTTTGGCAGCTGTTGTATTCTTGCAGAGAATTCTTTCCATTGAGAGAATCAAGTGTCTGCCACCATGGAGCTGGTCAACATCTCATTGCCTTCTCACCCATAGACCCAACCCATGCAGGGTCCTGCCTTGTCTCCCCATAACCCCCTCCCCAACTTCATTCCCCGAGTGTATGTGTATGGATTAGATCAGGTGCCACAAGGATGTCATTCTGAGGGAGAGCCACTGGGGGACATCAGGAAATAAATTCTGGGTGGTGTTCTGGACAGAACACCTGCACTGGATAAACCTGTGCTCCTCTATGAAGTGTCACAACTTTTCACTGAACAGAGCTAATGAGCCTAGTTTCTGAATTTGTGTCTCCGGCAGGCAGACTTACTTAACAGTGACTTGGTTGAGTTGGGGAACCTCAGGCTCTAGCAGATCTTTCAGTGCCAGAAGTGGAAGAATTTATCAGTCCTTTTCTTTACCTTGGAATCCTTCAGAGTTCCTGGGCCTGGGTAATCGGGTGGATGGTTGTCATAGACTTGAAGGCCTTGGTTGTGGTCATTGGTGATCTCATGAGGTTTTAGAGCAGTACTGTTAAGATAGGTGTTTTGGCTGGACTCCTAGCCCAGTAATGAACCATTGTGCTTCTTACATGTTTTCCAAGAGTTTAAGCTCAAACCAAGGGCTAGAGTATCTGGAGCCTAGTGCATTACAGCCTGACATCTGAGTTTTTATGAAACTGCCCATTGGTCATTCCAGAAATGCACTGGTCCCTGCTAATGTGACTGCTTTGCTAATATATGCCCTCTTGCCATTCCAGAGCCACAGGTGCCTAAACAGAGTGAGAAAGAAGTTTGATGTCTATGTTTATACCATCCTCTTGAAATTCAGCCATCAGGCTGAGGCAGACAGCTCACTTGAGGTCAGGAGTTTGAGACCAGCCTGACCAACATGGTGAAACCCTGTCTCTACTAAAAATATAAAAATTAGCTATCCGTTGTGGCACATGCCTGTAGTCCCAGCTACTTGGGAGGTTGAGGCAGGAGAATCACTTGAACCCAGGAGATGGAGGTTGCAGTAAACCAAGATGGCGCCACTGCACTCCAGCCTGGGTGACAGAAAGAGACTGTGTCTTTAAAAAAAAAAAAAAAAAGTCTGGAAAGGACTAGGGAGGTCATTTTTTCTAATTTAATATGCAGACACTGTGTTCTGTAGCAGCCTTGGCAACAGATTTTTCTTTATCCTCAGTAGTATTTCAAGCTTACAGAAAAATTACTAGAATAGTATAATGAACAACCGAACAACCCTATACCCCTCATTTAAATTCACCAGTTAACATTTTGACACATTTGTTTTATATAAAATAAATACATATGAGCACACACATATTTCTGAACCATTTGAGATTTAGTTGTACTCATCATTAGATTTCATCCCTAAATACTTCCACAGCACATAAATTCAGTGTGATATATATATATTGCTCTACACAACCACACTACAAGATTGCTCTCAGCAAAATTTAAATTATTACAAAAGTATTATCTAATATACTCTGTATGCAGAACTTTCCAATTATCCCAGTAATATCCTTTATAGCTGTATTTTTAATCATCCATTGCACACTACATCCAGCTGTCATATCTCTTCTGTTTCCTTTAAACTAGAACAGTTCCTGCAACTTTTGTTGTCCTTTGTGACATTGATATTAGTGAAGAATCTAGGCCAGTTGATTTGCAGAATGTCTCGTCGTTTTGATGTATTGTTTGTTTCCCTTTTATCTGATTCATGTTAAACATGTTTTCTAGGATTTTGGTAGGGCTGTGTCTTTCTCAAGACGTCACATCAGGGAGTACATTGTATCTCATTGTCCCATCACTGAGGCTGTTTAACCACTTGGTAAGGTGTTGACCACCAGATTTCTTCCTCATAAAGAGAATTTTTCCCTTCATAATTAGTGAGTTTCTTGTTGAGCAGTTCTTTGCCTCTTAAAGTTCAAAGCTTGTTCCAGTATGAAGGAATGAGGTCCAGTGTGGACACGGGGGTGGTCTAGTTGTAAGTGGGGAAGGGAAGAGGTGGGGAAAGAGTCAGATGTATTTATATATATATATATATATACTGTAAGTTCTGAGATACATGTGCAGAATGTGCAGGCTTGTTACATAGGTATACACACATGCCATGGGTGGTTTGCTGCACCCATCAACCTGTCATCTACATTAGGTATTTCTCTTAATGCTATCCCTTCCTCACCCCCCGACAGGCCCCAGTGTGTGATGTTCCCCTCCCTGTGTCCATGTGTTCGCATTGTTCAACTCCCACTTAAGAGTGGAGTCAGATGTATTGAATACAATGAAGGGAAGTAAGCAGCGTGCTGACACCTGACAGGTGAGGAGCCCGCTGTGTAGGGATAGCATTGGAAGAGAGAATAGAGCCCCAGAAGAGAGAATAAAGTGCTGGGATAGAGAAAGCATGTGAAAGGAACTGTCTCTTGAGGCCAGAAGGAACTTGGAGAATTTAGGAACCAGAAGGTGGCCAAGGTGTCTGGGGTGCAGCTTGGGTACCTGGTAAAGGTTGCCAGATCACAGCAGGTCTTGTGGGTCATAATAAAGAGTATTGTGAATGTGTAGTTAGGTTTCTTATAACAAATCCTTCCTTCAGAGAACACTTGACACTAAATTGCATTACTACTAGTTTGTGGTAGCTTTAGTGTAGATCTCCAGGGACTGTGTGTACATTACTGGTCAGGGGGTGTAAATTTACCAGTGGATTTATATCCCTAAAGGAACCAGTGTGACATCAGCACTCAGTTTTGTGACTGCCACAGAATAGAATCAGAAGTCATAGTCCTAGAGAAATCCCATGCCTGTAAATGAGCTGTGTTCCTTATTGATAAGACTTGGGACATATGCAGCCTTTCCAATTAAAGGGCCAATCAGTGAGAGGATTGACTTAGATCTGAGATAACACTTTGTTGTGGGAGCCTTGTTACACAACAGAAAGACTGGGCAGGTCTGAAGGAGATAGGAACCTTGGACATGGTACTGAAGGGTGTCTGTGTAGGGGGGAGTGGGGACATGCATATGTGTCCATAAGGGAGGGAAAGGCCTGAAATGCTGTGTGCTGGAATGAGCAGTGCCAAAGTGATGACCTGACAAGGGGCAGACTGCAGCCGGCACATGCATGCTGGACCACTGCGTTCCATGGTCCGAAGAGACAGCTTCAGCCTCTTGCAGTGGAAAGCAGGTGTACAAGGAGGAGTTTTCTTTCCTGGCCTGTACTGAGTGTACTTGTTGTCTTCCTTGATACCCTAAGGTCAATCAGATCCTAAGAAGTTCCCTGCTTGTCACGAACAGGTTATAATTATCTCTCCCTTTCTTGTTTCACCAGCAGCTATAAAATGCATATTAATGCTCAAAGAAACCTTACCAACTGATTTTACTGCCTTGAATCCTGAACAATAAAGATCTACCTTCCAACTCAAACATAATTAGACTTGGCCCATGTTCAGGGTTTGGCAGTAGCAGCGTTGTTGTTTGCAATTTACACGCTATGTTCTTGGTTCCTTTCCTCTGGAATTTATTTTATTCCCTTGGTCTGTTTCTGATAAGCCAGTCCAACTCGTTGGACTTATGTGGATAAACGTTTAAAAGGAACATTTTGTGGTGTTTGTATGTTCCTTTCAGAGGAAAGTCAGAGTAGAGTTCTAGACCTTGTAACTGCCAGACTCTGAGCAGAAAGGCTCCTGGCTTTGTCTTTCTCTAGGCTGCAAAAATATGCTGATTCACCAACAGTGCCCCTTCCCCCAACACAGATAAGTGAGGAGATGGTAAGCGACTCACAGCTTCCAGCAGCAGCATCTAGCCAGCCAGTGTCTCCTCTCCTGTACCATTTTTTGTCCTCTCCTGTACTTAAGTTTTGTACTCTTATAGACTGTGAGGGGACAGCTAGCAGAAAATGCTTCTGCCTGCTCCCAGAGAGCCTTCAGAATGAGGGGGCAGGGGAGGGGCTGCCTGCCTGTACACATAGCACAAGAGCCAGACCCAGAAAGAATGCTTGATTTGTGGAGTAGCAGGCCCAAGACTCACTACCCTGACCCATTTCAAATCTAACAGAAAGAGTTCTGATAAATAGGTGAAGGAATGCATAGACGAGTGAAAGCTCTGCCTTGCGTGACTCTGCAGGTAAAGAGGGTGTTTGAAGTAGTCAGGTGCGTGACTTGTCTGATAGGTTTGAGTTGTTAGTGGCTTAGGACTTTTGAAAATTGTTCAGCCTAATTAGTTCTGATAATATGTGCGTGTCTGAAGCAGGCCATAAAAATGGCTGTTTTAATCAGCTGTTGACATGCAAGGTCAGGCTGCAGCCTCCAGCACTGGCACCTGAGATACCAATGACTGACATTTCAGAAAGAGGTGAGAGGAGAGACTCAGTGCTCCTAATGGCACTGTTTGTTGCCTCTCTCTAGGCCAGGAATAGGATTTGGACAGGTAGAGGGCTCAGTTAGCCAACAGAATAGTGTTTATTTGATATGTTAGACATTTTTTATCATCATCATTACATAAACACCCCATCACACATGTTCAAATTCTCTAACATATTAGGATATTTTCCCACTACAATTCACTGAATAATTCCCTACCAAAACCTAATCATAAGTCAAAACCTGGCCTTTCTCTTACTAGACTCAATCTGACTAGAAAAATCAATACCCAAAACAATTTCACACACGACATGACATTATTATTCTGCCTTCCCTGAGAGGATACAGACCTGGGTCCTATAGGTTCAGTCTTTGTGCTTGGTTTCCTGTTGCTAAAACATGAAGCTATAGCCTCATTCTGTGTGGTTTTAAGAATCTATGCAGGTAGGACTGGACCTGATAGAACCTCAAGAGATTTCTCCTGACATGACCAGTGAAGAAAACAGATTTTTCTAGACAGGACTCTGTAACGATGCAATCAGATAAATGTACTGAAAAATTTATTAACTTTTATTCCCTAACTCTTCTACCTTAGAGTTAGACCAGACCAGAAATGGCACTAGTTTTGCATCATTTGTATGTCTGAGTACCTGATAAGAACTCAGCTTTGTTGATAAGTGTACATGGAACAAGTTGAGAAGGTGAAGGCTGAAGAAGTAAAAGATTAATTTCCTTATCTCAGGCAGTTGACAGTCCTGTATAATTGAGGACACAGGATCTAAAAAGGTATCTGATCTAGCTGGACAAAGCTAGCAACGTGCAGTCCCACAATGACTTGCTAATTAGAATCTGCATTTGTTGGTCCATTGGCCAGTGAAGCCAAATGGGGCTCTTTGGGAAAGGGTCTGCTGCTCAGCCCAGTGGCTTTGGCATTTGTAAGACAGCATTGGCCGGGCGCGGTGGCTCAAGCCTGTAATCCCAGCACTTTGGGAGGCCGAGGTGGGCGGATCACGAGGTCAGGAGATCGAGACCATCCTGGCTAACACGGTGAAACCCCATCTCTACTAAAAAGCACAAAAAACTAGCCGGGCGACGTGGCGGGCGCCTGTAGTCCCAGCTACTCGGGAGGCTGAGGCAGGAGAATGGCGTGAACCCGGGAGGTGGAGCTTGCAGTGAGCTGAGATCCGGCCACTGCACTCCAGCTTGGGCGACAGAGCGAGACTCCGTCTCAAAAAAAAAAAAAAAGACAGCATTGGCTTCTTGGAGGGAGCAATACCTTGGTTGTCAAGGTAAGAGCTGTCCATTGCAGATCACAATTTTTGGGTTTGCTGTTTCTTTCCTAGTATGTTGACACTGGTGCATATAATAATATTATGGACTTATTCACATACATCAGCTGCTGTAGATATTGGCTTTGAGCCTTGAAAAGCCAAGTATTTTCCATAGTGTACTTTCAGTGACTAATTCTCCCCAACTTTTGTAAAAGTTGCCCTTTTTTAATGGTGAAAGTAGCTTAAAGTCAGCCATAGCTTACTTAACTTGTACTCCCTCCCTGTTTTGTGAGTATTGGGTTACACCCAATTCAGATGGGGAGAAAATGACAAATTATTTGAGAAAACAACTTTGCTAGCTGAGTTTCTTAATCAAAGAGGAAGGGTAAATAGAAGAGAGAAGGAAGAAGAAGAGGGAAGCAGATGGAACAAGTCCTGCCCTACAGTTGAACAGCAGGGACCAGAGGGCCATCAGGGTTAGCTAGTGTCTGTGTCTGTTCCACTTCTCAGGAAGGACAAGGCGCCTGCTTGTGAGGAAACCCTGCTGCCCAAGATGGCATTTCCCCCACTTTGGGAAAATCATGTTCTCTTCTCTTGTGCCTGAATATGCTATTACTGGCTGTGTGCTGGTCTCGATAGCACTAAATATATCCTGGTAGATTTGGCCTTCGTCATCTAAAGCTAAACTGCTAAGGGAGCTTAAGTTTGTCCCCACTCTGTGGTGACCTGGAACAAGTTGTTACTTGGTTCACCATTCACTACTCAGAGTGTGCCTTAGTCCCGGAAGATGAAGAGGATGGGCCAGAGGGTGGTCCATGGTAAAATGTTGGCATTTGCAGAATCTTGGATAGAGTATACCCAGTTTGGACCTGGTTTCTGTAGTCACTTTACCTTTCTCTTCTCCCTTTGAACTGCAGATTCTGGCCTGGTTGTCCCAAGTGTTTCCTATGAGCTACATAAAAAGCTGTTGTCTGTGGCTGAGAAGCATGGGCTGACCCTGGAGCGGAGACTGGAGATGACAGGTGTGTGTGCCAGTCAGATGGCACTGACCCTCCTCGGAGGACCCAACAGGTAAATGCCTGTAAACTGGCAGGGACTCAATGTGGAGTGAGGATGCTCTGCTTGGCCACCACCACAGTGCCTCCCATACACACAGACGAGTTCATTAGGCAGTTTTCTGCCCATCTGATGGGAGTATCTCTCTGAAGTCACTTTCCTGGATGCTGTGAGGTTTCTTTGCCCCTCCTCAGACCCATCTCCTAGACGTCCTCATTCTTCTTCTGGCAAACTGCCTTTTGACCCTCTGTTTCCTGATAGCCGCCATCTGGCCTGAGACTCCTGCTAACTATCAGAAGCCTTCCTTCTAGAAACCTTCGGAGACCTGGCCTTTGGCACTCATCATTTACTTTACGTGGCTGGGATGCAAATCAGTCTCCATATCTGAGAGCTTCCAGAACCACACTGACAACTGAGTAGGGGAGCTGGAGTTTGGCACCTTCCCACCTGCCCCTTATGCTCATATATCAAGGGCAGTGCCTTATTTGTGGACAGACTGATACCAGGTGCCAGACCTTCTGCTAGACACTGGGGACACGAAGAATAAAATACTGCACCTTTCCTCCAGTAGCCCAGTGAGGTCTCTAGAAAGTCTAGTGCTGTGATAGAGGAAACAAAATTCTCCAGGAAGCCATATTATTGCCGCAGGCTGGAGAAACCAGTCAACCTTCTGGAGCAGTGGCATCCAAGCTGAGCCCTGATGAACAAGGGGTGATTAGCAGGGGCAAGCAAGAAAGAGGAAGACATTCTTTTTTTTTGTTGAGATAGGTTCTCACTCTGTCACCCAGGCTGGAGCACAGTGGCACAATCTCAGCTCACTGCAACTTCCACCTCCCGAGTTTGGTCAATTCTCCCACCTCAGCCTTAAGTAGCTGAGACTGCAGGCATGTGCCACCATGCACGGCTAATTTTTTTGTTTTTGATAGAGACAGGGTTTCGCCATGTTGTCCAGGCTGGTCCCAAACTTTTGGCCTCAGGTAATCTGCGCGCCTCTGCCTCCCAAAGTGCTGGAATTACAAGTGTGAGCCATCGCACCTGGCCAAGAAGAAGGTATTCTAAGTACAGGGAGTAGCATGTGCCAAGGGCAGAGAGAATCGAGAGACCATGGAATTGTTGGCAATCTGTAAGTCACTCTGTCGCTGGAAAGTAGGGCCTCAGTATAGCTGAGTGATAGGGAGCTGCTGAAGAAATTTCAATAGAGCTATGACATGGTTAGTCTTGTGTTTTAAAAAGATGATTTTTAGCTACAATGAGGACAGTAGATTCAGTGGAGGCAAGACTGAAGGCAGTGAGATCAGGTAGAAAACTGCAACACTTAGAAAACTGAGCCAGGGCCCAAATGATGGTGGCCCAACTAGGGAAGCAGGGATCAGAAAAGTGTACAAATAGGTTTGGTGATGCATGCCTATATCCCAGCTACTCCAGAGGCTGGGGTGGGAGGATTGCTTGAGCCCAGGAATTTGAGGCCAGCCTGGGCAACATAGTGAGACCTTGTCTGTCTCTCTTTCTCTCTCTCTTTTTTTTTTTTTTATATGACCTCGTCTCTTAAAAAAAGAAAGAGAAGTGGACAGATGAGGGTTTGTTGTTGTTGTTGTTAAGGTAAATTCAGCAGGGCAAGGTAGTTGAATGGATTTTAGAGGTGATGGAAAGTATAGTGTCAGAAATCAGTGAACTTCAAGCTTTCTAGCCTGGACATCTGATTGGATGATGGTACACATTCACTGTGATAGGAAACATGGGAAGAAGAGCAGGTTTGAGAGAGATGGTGGGTTTTGTTTTGGATGTGTTTGAGTTTGGAATACCCGTAAGATATCCAAATAGTCTCTTAGCTATCAGGATCTGAAATTTAGGCCAGGCGTGGTGGCTCACACCTGTAATCCCTGCACTTCGGGAGGCCAAGGTGGGCAGATCACTTGAGGTCAGGAGTTCAAAACCAGCCTGGCCAACATGGTGAAACGCTGTCTCTACTAAAAATATAAAAATTAGCTAGGCGTGGTGGCAGGTGCCTATAGTCCTAGCTACTAAGGAGGCTGAGGCAGGAGAATTGCTTGAACATGGGAGGAGAAGGTTGCAGTGAGCCGAGATCACACCACTGCACTCCAGCCTGGGCAACAAGAGCAAGACTCCATCTCAGAAAAAAAAAAAAGATCTGAAGTTCAGAAAAGGGTCTGAGCTGATGCTAGAGATTTGAGAGTTGTCAGCTTGTAGATGGTGTAAGAGTAGATGAGATCATGTGAGAAGGTGTGAAAAGAAAGGGCCTAGGGTGGGATTCTGGGGAACATCGGCATGTAGGGCACAGTTAGGAGGATGAAGAAGAAAGCAAGAGAGGTAAGAAACCAAGAGGGTAGCGTGTAAGAACCAAGGAAATAGTATTTGAAGTCAAAAGGAATGGCTGGCAGTGGTACTGCTGAGAGATCAATCAAAATTAGAGTTGACAAGTGCCTATTGGCTTTGTCAGTAAAGAGGAGGATGTGGGCAACCTTGTGGGAGACTGGTGTCTGGAGTGGGGAGGTGGCTTCCAAGGAGCAGGGCAGATCTGGGTTCAGTGGGGCAAGGAAAGCCTCTTTTCCCTGAGCAGCACTCACAGATCCAAAGCCTCACATGATAGGATGTTGCTTCCTACAGGGCCCCTTCCCTATTTGCAAAATGGAACCTGGTCCTTGGCTTGTGCTTCCAGCCATGGTGTTTGGGAGTCCTTGCCAGAAAACTGATATTGCAGATAAATCCTGTAGCTCCTCACTCCAGCCTCTTTTCATTCTCTGGGCCTGATAATGTGTTTGGATGGAAGGCATCTCCTGATTCTGAAGTGATCTTGATTCAAGCAGGCTTAGTCCAACCCAGATGTAAGATTTCCATCTCCCTCATCCTATTTGAGTTGGGGGTTGGAGTGTTAGTTTTTCCTTGTCCCTTGATTTAGGCCTGCTTCCTAGCTGTTAGATCTTTGGGCTCTCCTGTGCCAGGGAAGAGCCAGGGAAATGCCTATAGGAAGGGGTAGTGTGAGGCACCCTCTGAAAGAGCATCAGGCCTGTGGGTCTGGTGTCTCCTGCACCTCCTCCCAGAGCCGCTGTTGGGGGCACTTTGAGACCATTAAGTGGCTTCCCAGAAACAGTAGTTTTGGGGCAGGAGCTGAATGTCCTTAACAAATCACACTCCTCTCTAGCCAGCTTCTCGGGGCTGGCTGTTCTTGTGCCAGTCTTTTCTCTTAGTGTCTGAACTGTCCAAAGGTCTATCTCCTGTCCTTTGTAGCAGTTGCTGATGTTGAGAAATCAGACCTGTAGTTAGTAATCTTGAAGTTAATGTATATCAAGTGCCATGCAGTGTTCCACGGTGCTTTCACAGCATAATTTAATGTGGTCCTCATAACTTCACCTCAAAGCTAAATAATAGCCCTGTGTTTTTGGATGAGAACACTGTGGCTCAGAGAACCGAGGGACTTGCCCACATGATACTGCTGGTACACAGTCCAGCCAGGCCTCTAATCCACATAGGTCCATTTCCAGTGCCCATATACTCTTTGCCTTGCCGCTGGGTGTGTGAATGCTGTGCTCTGCTTCTTTTGATTGGGGGTGGGACAGGTTCTCCCTGAGAGGAAGAACCCTTTTAGGGAACAAAGTGAGTCAGATTCCACAGCTCTGCAGCATCCTCTGAAGGGAGCAGTTCTCATCATATTTCCTCTAAATGCAGAAATGGAAAGGCAAATGGTTTGGTGTCTAGAAGGTAAAGTAGATTGTTAAATTCTCCAAAATGTGTCTGGGAATGGGGGCAGTTATGAAGCTCCTCTTAGTTTGTTGACAACATCTTGTCATCTTTCTCCCTTTGGGAAACCGGTAAGTGACAATCATTGCTCCGCCACTAGGCAGGGACATATGGCCCTGCCGTCCATCTCCTCCGTGCCTTGCTGCCCCGTGAGCCAGCTGTGCTGCCTATGAGTTCGGCACAGCTCCAGGGCTAATCCTCGTTATCTCCTTATTTGTGACTTCTCTGAGTCCAAAGGAGTCTGAGTTTTGAATAGCAGAAAACTGGAAGTGACTATTTCATCCAAGGCAGCTGCTAGCATAGGAGGCCAGGTAACCCTTAGCCTGCTGCCTCCTCCATGGTCAGCACTGATTGAGTACCTTCTTTGTGTTAGGCACTGCTAAGTGCTGGGCATCCAGTATCCACACAGCATCTTATGAAAT
Source organism: Rhinopithecus roxellana (assembly GCF_007565055.1). NCBI lineage: Eukaryota > Metazoa > Chordata > Mammalia > Primates > Cercopithecidae > Rhinopithecus > Rhinopithecus roxellana. The sequence continues at coordinate 78,253,456 of NC_044553.1, read as the reverse complement.
AGGTACTGTTAATGCCTGCAGCATTGCTTTCATTAGCTTCAGTAAGCTACTAAGCTCAGTAAAGAGAACTTGGATTGGCAACTGATTGAGGAGAATGAGGGCTATGGTACTTGCTGTGAGCTTATTAGGAGTTGAGGAGAGGTAAAGGCATGAGCCAGCGTAATCCCAGCAGAGGTAAGCCTTGAGCTGGATCTCTAAGAAAAGGCGGGTCACAGTTTGGAATGTGAAAGGCTTTCTGGCAGGGACCGTAGTTTGAGCATAAGCAGGAAAGAGCCTTACAAGTGCAGGAGAGAATGAGACCAGCCCTGCTGGAGTGAAGCAGACACGTCGTTGGGGAAGAAGAGCAGAGAAGGCTGCAGAAGAAGAGCAGAGAAGGCTGCAGAGTGTTCATGGGTCAGCAAAGCAGTGTTCTGGCAACAGTGTTGTGTGGCGCAGGATCTGGGTGAACCACTTAGTGGGAGGACCCAGCAATGACGTGAGGCTGGGGTTTGGGACAACGGGAATGCCACCCTATAGACCTGGCCTGTAGTGGATTTTGTCCCCCTCTGGAGCCTGGGACTTGGTGAGCAGTGGGTAAGAGATCTGAGACCAATAGGTGCTACAGGCAATTGTCTGATATAGGGTGCAAGGGATTGGCAAGTCTGTAGCTGATACTGCTTCTTCACCTTCTTTTCCAGATTGAATCCCAAAAATGTTCACCAGAGGCCTACAGTGGCTCTACTGTGTGGACCTCATGTGAAGGGGGCTCAGGGTATCAGCTGTGGAAGGCACCTAGCCAACCATGATGTCCAGGTCATCCTTTTCCTGCCCAATTTTGTCAAGATGTTGGAATCTATCACCAACGAGCTGTCGCTCTTCAGCAAGACACAAGGCCAACAAGTGTCTAGCCTCAAAGGTGAGCACTTATGCAGGGCTGGGCTGAAGGCCTCCTCCCTCCTTAGCAGTTTGATGGTCTCGTCATGCCACCCAGTGGCGACAGGTGGAAAGGCACCGTGTGTAAGGATGGTGCTCTGCCTCTAAGGAGTCTTAGAACAGTAATATACTACTTTCCATCCCCTTACTCTTCTCTCTCTCCCACTACTCAGATGAAAAGCTGGGGACCTACTGGTCCATTCCACAAATATTCGTTGAACAGGCACTCTTCCTGATGCTAGGGATATGGCAACAGATATTTTAAAATCCATTCTTCCGTGGAGCTTATATTCTGGTTAGGAGGAACAAACAGTATGTAACATACTTGTGTAGTTGTAGTAAGAGATATGAATAAAAGTAAAGCAGGGAAAGGAGGCATGTTGGAGGACTGGGTAGAGAGTTAGGAGACTTGGACATTTCAGGGTCAGGTCATGATGGGCCTTGGGGATGACCACAAGGATTTGGGCTTTTACTCTGGTGAGATGGGCAGTCATTGAAGGAACAAGTAGGGAAATGATATAATCAAACTTAGGTTCCAGATCATTTTGGGTGCTATTTGAGAGTAGACTACACAAAGGAGTACACAGAGGTGTCAGGGTGCTATTGTGATTATGGGAGAGAGAGATTATGGTGGCTAAGACAGAGTGGTAGTGCCAGAGGTGGTGAAGGTAGTTTCTAAATCAGTTCTGGAGATAGAATCCACAGATTGGATGTATGGGGGTGGGAGAAAGAGACTTGGGAATGGCTCCAAGGTTTTTGGCCTCAGTAACTGAGGTGCGATCACTAAGATGGGAAAGCTTGATGGAGAAGGTTTGGGGAGGAACAGCAGAAGCTCAGCTTGAGGCACCTATTGGATATGCAGGTGGAAATGTTGATAGGGAAGGAGTTATATGAATCTGAAGTGAAAGGATTCAGCCTAGAGTTACAAGCCATAGGGAATATTTAAGCCATGAGGAGCCTGGATATGCTGTCACATAGGAAGAGAGTAGATACAGAAGTTGGAAAACTGAGCTCTTTATTTAGAAGTCAGGGAGTAAAGAGCCTAACCAAGGAGATGGGACTGGAATGGTCAGTGAGGGAGAAGGAAAACCAGGAGAGTATGGTAGCTGAAAGCCAAGTGAAGAAAGGAGCATGTCATCAGCTGTGTCAGCAAGCCACGCTCTAGGTTAAGGTCAAAGGAAGAAGGAATCGACCACTGGATTTAGCATCTCTGTGGAGGCTCCTGGTGAGCTTGACGAGTGTAGTCTCAAGTGGAGTGGTAGGGACAGAGTCTGACTGGAATGGGTTTAAATGAGAATGGCAGGGGGAAGAATTGGAGAAGAGCAAATATGGCCCAGAGAAAGGACTTCACCAGAGGTCAGATGGTGAGTCAAGGGCAAAGCCTGGACCAGAACCTTTGTCTCCTAAGTCTCAGGCCAGGCTCCTGTGGGCACACAGAAGATAGGATGCCACTCACACTCTTGAGAGCCTCATCACCCACAGGGACTCCCCCCGACGGCACATTCTAAGCAGGGAAGTTGTGAGTCTCTAGCTGAGAAATGATATTACTCTAGGCTGAGAGCTGGGAAGGGGGCCTGGTGTGGGTTCCCCTTCTTGTAATTTTTAACATGATGCCCCCTTCTAGGCAGTTCTTCCTTTTGCTGCCCAAAGGTTTTCCTATCCCAGCTGCTCCCGGACACGAGTCTGAACGACGATTAAGTTTGGTCTGATTTCTGCTATTCTCAGTTTAACCTCTTAGGCCGGTACAGGATCTATATACTTGGTGAGACATCCCTTTCTAATACTGTCCCAGAGGCCTGGTTAGAGCAGAGGAGCCTGGGAGAATAGTAATAGGTTCTCTCTTAATTCTTTTTTTTTTTTTTTTTTTGAGGCGGAGTCTCGCTCTGTCGCCCGGACTGGAGTGCAGTGGCCAGATCTCAGCTCACTGCAAGCTCCGCCTCCCGGGTTTACGCCATTCTCCTGCCTCAGCCTCCCGAGTAGCTGGGACCACAGGCGCCCGCCACCTCGCCCGGCTAGTTTTTGTGTTTTTAGTAGAGACGGGGTTTCACCGTGTTAGCCAGGATGGTCTCGATCTCCTGACCTCGTGATCCGCCCGTCTCGGCCTCCCAAAGTGCTGGGATTCTCTCTTAATTCTTAATTAAGGTTGGGCTGAGTGGGTGACCCATTCCTATGAGTACGAGAGAGGACAGGCTTGCTAGAGTAGAATGAGTAGGCCCTCCGGAATAGAATAAGCATGCTCTCACCTGCTCACCCTTCTTGGGTCAGTCAGCAGATAGCAATCAGTTCCTGTTTTTGCTGGACCTGAGTGGGGCTTCCCTGTGACAGCCACCTTGACAGTGGACTCTGCCTTCCCAGAGGTCATAAGGTGCCCAGGGCATTAGTTGGATATACAGAGGCGTGCCTGAGAAGGCAGAGGAGGTGAGGGCTTTGTGCCCTGAGAAGCTCTGCACACTGAGCAGGACAATGGTTCATCCCGAGAACTCCAGGAGGGCAGTGGACATGCAACTTGGTCTCTAGCACTCAGCCCAGCCAGCTTGCAACTCTAGGGCCTATGCCCTGGCCCAGCTTTAAGAAGGCCAGCCTTTGGAGAGGCATCGGAGTGGTGTCTGGAAAACAAAGATACCCTTGGGACGACCTGGGGCCTAGTCCCAGCCTGGGCTGCTCTCTGCTTATAGGGATTTTCAGATGGCACTCTTTCCACCTGCAGATCTGCCCACTAGCCCTGTGGACCTGGTCATCAACTGCCTGGATTGCCCTGAGAACGTCTTCCTGCGGGATCAACCCTGGTACAAGGCTGCTGTGGCCTGGGCCAACCAGAACCGGGCACCAGTACTCAGCATAGACCCTCCTGTGCATGAAGTTGAACAGGGCATTGATGCCAAATGGTCACTGGCACTGGGCCTGCCTTTGCCACTGGGGGAACACGCAGGCCGTATCTATTTGTGCGACATTGGCATTCCCCAGCAGGTCTTCCAGGAGGTGGGCATCAACTACCACTCGCCCTTTGGCTGCAAGTTTGTTATCCCACTGCACTCTGCCTAGAGGGTTCCTGCGCAGGCAGGACCCTGCTGTCCCCTGCTGCTCTGATAACGAACGCCTTAAGGATATGAAGCTTCATGGACCTTGTTAAAGTTTTTTCCCTTTTGGGTTTGTTTCTTCTGTGAGAGAACAGAACTTACTTAAAACTGACCTGTCACTTGCTCTTAGCCAGGGAAGTCTTTCCCACTGGGTTCCGGGCTGGGCGGCAGGCTGAGCGTGCAGCAGCTCCAGGCATCTCTACCCTCAGCCCCCTGCACGGCCAGGTGGGCCTTTGTTTACAGCCGTAGGCAGCTCTCTAAGACTGTGTTTCAGGTTTACAGCCACTGGGCCTGGGCACATGCATTGAGGAGTGGGCCAGGTCCTGTTTGGGGGCCTGTACCTGCTCTATTTCAGAGCTTGTGGCTTTGTGTCTCCCTTGCTTTCCCCATGCAGACAGCCCTTCCTCTGTAGAACCAGCTGCGTGGCAGCTGTCCACCAGAGGGCAGACCTGCACTCTCCATTCATTTCCAGGGCTGTGACAGACCAGGCCTTCCCCTAGCCCCACAAGTTGATTTGGGGGGTTTTGACCCTTACTCCTGAGCTGATCCAAGTTTTATGCTGATTTTTCCAAGGATCTCTCCCTCCTTTTCCCTCCATCACTCAGAGGTAGGGAAGGGGGCGGCATTAGGATGGTGTTACTGTATTGGGATTTTATGTTCTGTCATCTTCAGCATAGGTAGTATAAGGTTATATTACTGTAGAACCACAGTGCCCATCTTGCCAGCAGTGCCCGCCCCCACCCCAAAACTGAGCAGGCTGAGCCTTTGCCTAGTCTGGGGCCAGACCCCTCAGATGGGGATATCCCTGGGGGAGCCTGGTGCTGAGCCAGAAGAGGCTTCCTGGTGCTTCTGTCCTAGGCCACCACTCCTCCAGCCCTTTGCCCGCATATACATGCCCCACCTACTCTTTCGTCCCCTCTGCCCTTCCCCTGAAATGGTCCTTTGCAGCTGTCATCCCAGAGCAGGGCACATGGGCTCCCCTGCTTGAGCTCCATCCCAGCTCTTAAAACATCTGGGCTTAGAACCCTTTACAGTTGTCCAGTCTAGATGAATAGGCTTGGGGCCAGCACCCTGTCTCAAAGATGGCAAAATGAGGCTAGTTCTGGATGAGCTAGCTGGTGTGGGTTCCAACCATAGGAACACACTGATGCTCAAATCCTAAGGTGCCAAGCCCTAGGCCCTGGAGGCTGGTAGAACAGGATCTATGCCTGGAACCCTGGCAGGGATTCCTGCCAAGAACTTGTGCTTAAGCCTGCTTCAGGGCTTCAGGCTGCTTCTGCTCTGTGTCTGCCCAGACTGGCTGAGCGGGTGGATGGGTGGGCAGAAGGGCTTACCGAGGATTGTGGACACAGGGTAGGCCCTGGTACCATGGGTTTCAGGCTGTTACCACTTTCCTTGTAGGAGCATAGCCAGAAGCAGATGAGCCAGGGTAGAGGGCTGGCCCCTCCTCTCATCTTCCCTTCAGTCTTAAATTGTCTCCAGCAATGGGAAGAGGCCAGGGACTGTAACCCTCGTGCTATGTATTCTCTGAGCCTCTGCTCACTCTCAGGGCCAAGCAGCTCCCAAGCCGGGGCCCTCTCTTGGCCACAATCTGAAGAGCAGTGTAGATTACAGGCATTTTGGTAGACAGGTTCTGGCTGCCTGTTAATGCAGTTAGGCCCCCTGATTAGGTACAGTGAGAAACAAGCTAGAAGAACCCTGGCCCAGGAGACTGCCCACTCCAGCAAGATCCAGGGATGATAGCCTTGCGGGGCCACTGGGAGTTTGTGCCCAAGCTTCTCCCCCCAGGGGGCACTGGGACTGGTCCTTGCCCTTATCCTTAGCCTGGGCCTTCCCCAGAGGTATTAAGTATGATTCCTCCATCTTCAGTTCTTTTCAGGGGCATCCTGCCCATAGTACCCAGTTCCCAAGGGGCCCTCAGTCATGTGGTGAAACCTAGCACTTGTGCAGCTCTTAGGGAACCAAAAACCAGCACTGAAATAAAGCTGAATGACTGAGTCCTGTGGCGTGTGAATTGCTCTGTAGGCTGTCATGAGGTGCTGCCTGTTCCAGCCTAGGAACCCGCCCCACTTGTCTCCTGCCCTCAGCAGACCATAGTTGTTGGGCACATACAGCCTAAAGTCCCAGCCAGTAATGGGACTGGCAGGCTGCGGAAAACCAGACCCCACCTGGCTAGTCACGGTGGGCTGATTCCGTTACATTCTCGGGGGCTGAGAGGTATAGACAGGAGCCAGCAGGGCAGAGGTGCTGTCTAGGACTGCTCAGCAGCCTGGGCTCAGAGGACATCCCCACTTCTGGTCTTACCCCTGCCTAGCTCTTCTGTGCCTGGCCCAGTTCACACTTAGCTCTCCACAAGCTGAACTGCTAAGAAAGACTTTATTAATAAGGTCAGGTAAGGGGAAGGCAAGGAGCCTGGAGATGGACACACTGGTACCAGGGGTTACAAACAGTAAGAAACACTTTATTATAACTTTACAACATATAAATAGCTTGGGTCAAATCTGTGCTTTCTGGCAGCTGGGCACCAAGTCTGCTCCCCTGCAGGCTCCTGCCTTCCTTCACATTGCACTGTTCATTGGGTGGCTCTGGCCTGGGACCTGGTGGTCGAGGCTGGAGTCAAGGGGCTGGGCGGCCCAGTCCCGCCCTCCATCTCCTCATGCCGTGGCCTGCACCTGTCATCTGCTTGGGTTGCGGCTGGTGTGGAAGGACCGCTCCTCAGGGGTCAGGCCAGCAAAGAAGGGGTGCAGCAGGGCCTCGGCCAGTGTGATGCGCTGGGCAGGGTCAAATTCTAACATCCTCCTCATCAGGTCAAACAGCTGCACGTGCTCCAGGGAGTCTTGGAGCATGTAACTCTGCTCAGGGACACAAGGTGCCTCAGTGTGACGGCAGGATCGTGGGAAGCCACAGCAGGTCCCCTTGCCTCTGGGATGCCTTGCTGGACTGGATCGAGGAGGCAGTGTTGCCTCCTTGGAGGACTCTACTTCCGCCCTCCTGGACAATGAGCAGCTCCTTTCCTTTCATGCCTCTGTTTAACGTTTTGCTCGGAACTTGCCAGGCTACTAGGTGTCTTGCTGGATTGATGCCTCTGCCCCCACATGCAAAGTCCTGACAAGTGGGTAGAGATCACCTCTGCGAAATTCACTTGCCCGAGCACCAAATGCAGTTGACAGAGACCAAATGCAGTTGGCTTCCTGGCCATGTCTAGGTCTTCCCTCCCCCTCACCTCAGTCCTGCCTAGTTCTTCCCAAAATTTTGCGGAGAGAGAGGGACAGGAAGCAGCAGGGTTTCTGACATCTGGCTCTTCTGGTGTTCCCCAATTACATTCATAGCCACCCTATGGGGAAGGGGTAGGGCCAAGGGCCCCTCTGGGACAGTATGCAAGAAGCCCCACTGCCAGCATCCAGCAGTCTTGGGTGCCGCCTCCCACAGAGCTGGATCGAGGAGGCAGCCTTTAGTGGCCTGGCCTGTCTCTGCTGTATGTCTGCCCATTGTCTGGGGTCTCTCCTTGGCATGAGTTGAGCTGGGGGTAGCCAGAAACTGACCTTCAGAGGTTTGCAGTTCTCCTTCACATACCGGCCATCAGAGCTGTTCTCATCCCAAACTAGGCCCCCTTTGTAGAAATATTTCTGCTTCCTGAAAATTAAGGGGGTGGGGTCAAGTGTGGGAGCAGAAAGGGGACAAGCCTCTGGTGGGAGGTGGGGAAGAGCAGCTCCCAAGACAGCAGCAGAACCAGGGCAAGAGGTTTGCAGGGGCACACAGGGAAGGTTTTTGGGACCCATGGACTGTCCAGCAAAGACTCACCACATCCAGTACCCTGCTGACCCACAGCCAAGAAGAGAAAGGCCCCTATACCAACCCTGAGGGGGCTACTGGGGTCCTTACCTGGTACGGTGGATCATGTGTGATGGGATGGGCCCTAGGATCTTCTCCATCATCACCAGATGCTCTCGGTTTTCGTGGGTCTGTGGAAGATTAGGGACAGTGCAAGGGGGTCAGTCCTAGCCCTGGCCCCTTCAAGGAGAATAAGAAACAAGAAAGATGGGCAAGTGCCCTCACTGCCCCCAGAGATGCAAACCTACCAATGAAGCGGCAGCCCCAGCTTCTCCTGACAGCCTGTGCTCAGGCTTAGGCTCAGGCTCCTCAGCCCTTGTGGGTGGAGGCAGACTGGGCTGTGACTGCATTTCCCTCTGGTTAGCTCTTCGCTCCCTGCCCAGAACATGCCCTGTCCCAGCCCATCCCGATGCCTTTATTCATCTGTGCCTTTTATCTAGAAGGTCAGGTCACCTCCTGCCCATCCTCCATCCTCGACGGCCTAGCATAAGACTCCTCTGAGTATTCCAGCTCCCCTGACTTGTGCACTCCCTTTAGCATCTACATCCTTAAGACTCTGAATCTCACATGATGACTAATGGGAGGAGGAAGACACCTGTCTTCTCATCCAGGTGGGGCTTCCCACCCCAGTGGCCTGCAGCCTATCACAGTAGCAGTGCTCAGGGTAGGGGAGCGATGTGGGGTGGCTGTACCTGGAAGAGTGTGAAGCCCCGGTAGTACTCAAAGAGAATGCAGCCAATGCTCCAGACGTCACAGGGCTGTGCCCAGCCCAGCTCTGAAAGCCAAGATGGGGAGAGGCCGTGAGATCTGGCCCTATGCTTCCAGCCTGGAGGTCACAGGGCAGCCACCACACTGGCTGGCAGGACTCTTGCCCAAATCCCATTACAAGGCCCTCTCTTCAGTAAGGCTGACAGATAAAGCCAGGTCAGTCACCTGTGTCTCATGACACTGGCCTCTTGGTCTGAGAAACTCTGCCTGCCCTGGGTGGCAGAGACGGCCAGGCATGCCACTGCCTCTGTTTATATCCTCCCAACAGTCTAGTGTGACAAGGTCACAGGCCATACAGTCACTCACCAAGGATCACCTCAGGTGGGCGATAGTGACGGGTGGCCACAATGGTTGTGTGATGCTCATGGTCAAAGGTGGCACTGCCAAAGTCAGCCACTCGGATGCTGGTGTTCTTCACTGACTTCTCCTCACAGCTCTGAAAGGCAAGGCAGGCCTGCCAGGTCAGGAGTCCACACGAGTGGGTAACCCACCCCTGGAGCAGGGCCTCACCCTTACCCCCACCAATACCTTGTGCTCATTGTAGAGGGTTTCAAACTCAGAATTCACAAACAGAATGTTCTCTGGCTTCAAGTCTGTATGGGTCAGCTGATTCTCATGCAGAACTAAGGGAGCAGGGAAAGAAGGGGAAGTAGGCAAATGAGTAGCTGACTCTCCTGCCAGCGCTAGGCCAGACCCCTCCTCCAATGCCAGCAACTGCCAGAGCTCCTCACACCCCCACCTCAGCAGGGAGCTGGACTGCAGTCTGCCTCTGTGCTGGCCTCTCTCTCAAGGGTTCTCTGTACTTGAGGCCTTGGAGGGTTCTGATACTTTAGCAGGGGGTGGGAAAGAAATTAGTCATTTGAAAAACCTCCCTCCACTTCTCCTCTGCAGAGACCAGGCCTCCTCACCTGTCTCTCACCAAAGCTACAGCAACAGCCTTGAGTTGGTTCCCTCTTCCCCGCACCAGCTGCATAATTTGCAGGGCCCTTTGCAAAATGAAAATGCAGGTCCCCTGTTCAAGTTACTAAGAATCAAGCACAGGGTCCTGTGTGACTGAGTGCACAGGTTGCATACCCAGGAAGCCAGCCCCACCTCTCATCGCTAGTCATGAGCAGGGAAGCCTTTCCCGTCCAGCCCCTTCTGACAGTGGCTACCTGCTTGTAGTCACTTTTCAGCTCAAGGCTCCCATCTGGCACTCAAGACCCTCACAACTGTGTGGCCCACGACTCCCCAATGATAGTCTATTCTACTAGAGCCAATTCTCAGCCCATAACAGGCTCCAGGCCTCACCAAGCTGTTCCCCTTGCTTGGAAACTTTGTCCCTGTCCCATCTTGCAAATCCTGTGGGAGGAGAAAGACTTCTTCATCCATGTGGGGCTTCCCACCCCAGTGGCCTGCAGCCTATCACAAAGTAGCAGTGCTCAGGGTAGGGGAGCGATGCGGGGTTACCTTGAGCTATTCTATATTCTAGCTCAAGGTCTACCAACTTCACCAAGGAGCCTTTCTGTACTGCTGCAACCACTGCAAATCCTACAGTGCTGAGCCCTGGCACCACCAAATGCTTTTCAAGGCTAGCAGGGAGATGACAAGTCAGGGTTGCACAGAGGGTCTCCATGTGGGTAGGACCTATGGCCCTATCTGTCAGGTCAGGCTTCTACCTTTTTACCCCATGCATGAAGCAGGGAGGTGGGGTTGGTGGTTAGGCCAATTCTGGAGCAGTTCTTTTCTGTTTTCTTCCTGAGCGCCTGGGGGTAGAGAGGCTGGTCCGGGGGTCCCTGGAGGGAGCCCTACCTAGCCTTTCCATCCTCACACTGAGATTCCCACCTGAAGACAGGCCTTTCCGCCAAAGGGGATCTGGTGTCCCTCAGGCCCAGGAGAATGGTTAGTAACGTGCTGGAATGAATGGGGACAACAAGTAACCAGATGACTTGGCTGTAGGAATGTAGCTGCCCATGCTTCTTTTGAGGGTGGACACTTACATCTAAGGGCGTGGCAGAGCTGGTAGGCCATGTGCCGGACATGTGGTAGGGGGTAAGGCTGGAAGTTATTCTCCTTCAGGAACTCAAAGGTGTTCTTGCCCAGGAGCTCAAAGGCGATGCACATGTGACCGTGGAAGTTGAACCAGTCAGACATCAAGACGCACAGGCTGGAGGAGGAGGATGGGCAGGGCTCAGGCTGTGTGCTGGGGGCCTGCCTCACCCCCTCTCTCAGATGAAGACAGTTCCCAACTCTCTCCTAGGCCACCGGGTCACACACCAGAACGCAGATACACACAATGCAAGAGAACCAGAGCAAGAGCACCTCTCCCCACCAGCCATCACCCAATCCCCAGATGAGCTCTGGGCAAGGACTAAGCTTCCTGCAGTGGGTAGGGGAGATGTCCACAGTTCTGGTCCAAGCCCTCCAAGCTTCCCTACTTATGATGTGGGAGAAGCCCTGCCTCAGAATTGCTGAGGGAGACATGGAAAGTGCTAGTGCACTCTGCAGGACTAGTGCTGCTTTTCTCGACCTGCCCACTCTGCTGAGCTTCGTGAGGGTGTGCTGGATTCACCCATCTGCCCAGGCTCAGCACAATGTGTGGAGGAGAGTGCTCAGTGTGTTTGCCACAGAAAGGCCCTCCTTTGGGTATCTCCTACTATGTAAAAGCCCCAAACGGCTTCATGTTTTTATCTTGTCTTACGCCCAACATAACCCAGTGAGCTCCCCAATTCACAAATGCAGGGCTGGGAGACCTGCCTCAGGCCACAGAGCCAGCTGGGGTGGAGCCTGGACTGCAGTCTAAAGGCTTCCAGCAAGACCTTTGCCACACTCCCCTGGCTCTGAGTGTGGGGAGAAGGCACAGTGCAGAAGGGTAAGGGGACACTACTAAGCCCCTGGGGGTCCAGCAGCCCCACTGAAGGCTTCCCTCCCACTCCTTGCAGACACTCACAACTTGTTTTCTTTGTCCTTCTCCTTGATTTTTTTGAGCACGTTGATTTCTAGCCGGGCAGCCTCCCGGTACTTGCCCACATTGCGGATGATCTTCAGGGCAACCTGAGACTTCCCTCTGGTACCCGGGAAGGAAACAGAGGTTCTCATCAGCAGCTGCCCAGTCCTTCCCCCACCCACCACCCCAATCCAGCAACTCCCAACAAACACTGCTCCAGGAGCAGCCTGCACTGAAGAGAGCAGATACTGGATGCCCAGCCTGCCCCATGCAACACCAGACCTTTGCCCACCCCACAGCAAGCGCCCTGACATCTGTGAGTTAATACTCTTGGCATCCATGCCAGCCTTAGGCTTTTATGTTCTCAGCCACTGCCAGCTCCCAAAGGAGTGTGGCAGAGTAGAGGCCAATCCTGCTTACCCAGCGCCAGCCCAAGAGCTCACACAGTGACCTAACCTATTGGCCAGGCAGCCCCAACCCTGGTCAGGCTGTCCCATCCAGAGCCCTCCTGCAGCAGCACCTCTTGACCTTCCTGAGCTTGTCGGCAAGTCTGAGCAAACAGGGATGGGGGTGCCAGGATCGAGTAAAGATCTGGCAAGAGGTAGGGGTACCAGCAAGGGTACCTCTCACTGTGGGGTCCAGGGCCACTCCTTTTACCACACCCCTCTCCAGCCGCACCTACCTGCCACAGCGTTTATCAGTGACCACAAAATGCCAGGAACCCTTCTTAAGTGTCCAGAGAAGATTTTAACAGTCCCTGCTCTGTGCTTCCCACCCCCAACCCCACCCCAGGAGGCCATCTGCGGGGAGCCAGCAGAGAAGGAAACCTGCTGAGGTCTGGCTGCCAGGCCCTGTCAGGAAAGGACCGCTAGAATTCAGATGTCCAGTGGGGAACTTGAGTGAGACAGCCCTAGCCTGGAAGGGCATGTCTGAGGCCTCAGGGAGGCTGACGGTGGTGCCTAAGGCTCACAGGCCCAGGGTAAAGGGATCTTCTAGAGAATCCCCTGCTTTTCTCTCCCTATCCTATTTTCCCAGATTCTCAGGGCAGGAAGGGACCTCAGGGAGGTCATGCACTCCGGCCTCCTCCTGAAACAGGGTCCCTCCGTGGCATCCCAGTCCTCAGCACAGGGAGCTCATCACTTCCAAGGCAGCCCTGCCAGAGTTGCATGGCTCTTACAATAAGACCCTGCCTTTCACTGAGCTGAATTCTGCCTCCACATGACAACCCTCACTGGCCCTGGCTCCCTTTGAGTCCTTTGAGTGAAAGTAAAGGTTCCCCAGACCCTCCACCTGCCCCCTAGTAACTCCAGAGGCTCATTTTCCCTCCAGCTCCTCAGAGAGGAGCAGCCCAGACCGCCTACTTGAGTCTGCCATGTCTTCACCTGGCCACGGTGTAGTTGTGCATGTCCCTCCACCCACTGGTCCCAACCCTAACCTCTTGGGCCGCACTGAGTCGTACAGGCATTTGCATGGAAACTTGGAGCAAATGGAAACTTCCTCTCAGTCTACCTTGTGGCCACAGGGAAGGCTGGATGCCTGGGTCTGAATGACTTGAGTACCCCATTTAATGCAGGAGCACTACAGCGCAGTGGAGGCCAACTCTGCCGTTAACTGGAGTATGATGCAGGCAAACCCTGAGTATGTTTATTCATCTCTGCAACAGCGAGAGGGCCACATATGGGTGGCACGCGGCTCCAGTGAGGACACAAGCACTTTGTAGCTGAAGTGCCAAACCAACTACGGCAGGGAGGCAACTGGCTCCCTGGAGGTGGCCTCCCCAACCCAGACCTATATGAGAGGAAGCAAATGTTCTAGTCTTGTGGAACGGTGAAGGGACAAAACTATTGCACTGTTGGGCTTGGGAAAGAGTGAGGTGCAGCACGGCACACACAGGTATACCCCACTCTCCTGGGCACACTCAGCAGAGACCACACACTACCCTAGCCACACTGAAGAAGGCAGCGGCCTGCTTGGTGAGAAAGCCCAGGGTCATGTTTCTCTCGACTAAGATCTGCACAGCTTCAAAGGCAGACCCTCAGGGGATGGGCTTATGCCCTTAGGGCTGGGCTTAGTGGTACTCCTAGCCCCTTGCCAGGCCAAGAACCTAAAAGTTATCACAGGAGGCAGCTCCAAGCCATAGGGGAGCTGGGGCCTTGGCCTTGTTCTTATATCCACCACTACAGTCCTGGAGAAGTAGAGAGATTAGAGCAGAACCTTTCACTGAGCAACAATTCTTGGGTAGTGTTGCCACATACCTGCAGGACCCAAGAATTTCTCCCTTATTACAGGGGATCAGCAAAACCCCAACATGGACAGGTCAGAACCCTACTTTGGTGCCACCCTTCAAAAAGAAAAAAGTTAAGCTCTGATAGCTGCCACCCTCAAGAACTCAGGCCAGCTCTTTCCAGGAAGATCACATCCAGAGCCAGCTGTACTGCCCCAGCTCGCTCACCTGGCATGGTCCAAGCACTCCACCACCTTGCCAAAGGTGCCTTCACCCAGGTTCCCCACAATCTCATCTAGGAGAGAAAAGAAATTGGGCATGAGAATCTGGAGGGCAGGGAGTTGGCAGCTCCTGCAAGTTCACAGCATTCAAATTCTCAAAAACAAAAAAGGTTTCTCTCTCACTGCTACACTCTTTAAAATGGAAGTTGCTAGTGTCTGTGTCATTCAGGCAATTACTGGTGGCCCCGCTAAGGCACCACGCGCACTAGAGGCCCCTCCAGGCAGGAGAGGTCTCATCTAACAAGGGGGATAGAAAGTAGAGAGGTAAAGTTTTACGAAAGGTGGCTGTACATCGCTCTTGGAGCCAATCGCCGATCCGGCACACCAGGTGACCCTCCTTGTCATCTTCCACACTCCGGCTGCTGCGCTTACTGCTCTGTTGGCTTCTCTGCATGCACCGCCCCCCGAAACGCCATCCGACCAATCGCATGGTAGGCGGTTCCGATTGACAGATTGAGGTGTCAGTCAAAGGCAGAGGTGGAGACGGTGAGGAGCCGGTGGGTTGGTTGGTTGGATTTTCCAGATCCCAGCATTTCATAAGGCACACAGCATATATAACGATAGGGATATTGCAAGGGACACGTCAAGACACAAACTGACTTCAAAAACAGAAAAGTAAAAACAGCTACAGGTATGTAAAGAAAACTCGGACATTATCTCTAAGAGGAGCGCCACAAACGCTCAGGAAGACGACCTGCCTCTGCTGCTGAGGGCCACGCTGTGAGGAGAGCCATTGCCCCGACTCCCTCCTCCTCCTCCTCCTCCGAGTCTCTCCCTCCCAGGCCCTCCCATGTGGCTTTCGCCAGAGCGGAAGATGCAATGAGAACGGTGGCGCAAGAAGGCAGCTGGCCCCTCCTGGGTCCAACCATCCAGACTGGTCAGCGGCTGCTCCGGCTTCAGCTGCAGAATGCCCAGCCTGTCCTTGCCTGCCTCTGTTCGTCCACGCAGACTTGCACATGCCTGACAGCTGCCACTCAGAGCCAAGCTGCTACCTGCCTCCAGACGGCATCCTTGGCCAGACTTCACCATCACTACCAGAAACAGCCTTCCGTCAGCAGCCCTTCTGCCACCAGCCTCAAGCAGGAAAGCAGCCTTGGATCCTCTGGGCCAGTCAACTGCCAGGCTTCCTACCACAATGGCCCACACAGGCCCCATGCCAGCTCCTGCCCTGGCCTTGGCACCTGTGCTGCTCACAATCTAGGCCCATCCCAAGTCTCACGACGATCGATAAGAGGGCACCAAACAGAGAAGCAGAGCCAGACCTGCACTGCCATCCTGTGGCAGCATGTGGCAGTGTGCAGAGAGGCGAAAGGGCCACGCTGCAATCGCCGGCACAGTCAACCCTCAACCTATGGCCAAAGAAGTCACAGAAAGAGCTGGGCAGAGAAGACGCCTGGCCTCTCCACCTCTCCTCAGGGGCCTCAAGGCCGGCAGCGGGGAGGCAGGGAAGAGGGATGGGGGAGAAGAGAAGACCGCACGTAACCTCGGAAATACACAACTGGCTTTCCTTCCCCAGGGAACTGAGCGCAGTGAGGGCTCCAGAGACCTTACAACCCTCTGTGCTAGGAATACTGGCCAGGCCCTGCTCTGGGCATGTGGCCTGCAACTGGACAAGGCCTGGGGCAGCAGCCTTTCCACCATTTCTTCACATGCCCCATCACACAGGCACCTGCCCCTCCTCACCGCGACTGCCCCTCGTAAAGAGGCTCGGCTGGAGAGGGCCTGGCTGGAGATTAGAAGGGAAGTTCCCAGTCTGAGCTGGCTGACAGGCAAATCCTCCCGTCCTGTGAGGCACTCCAGACTGGGGGCCTTTGGGAAGGGGTATGCAGATGAGACGCAGAGGTGGATGCAGTCCACATCAGAGCACTCAGTTACACGAGGAGGCAGTCTCTGGGTGGGAAGGACCAGGCCATATAGCTGCAGACCACCATACCAGCCACTCTACTAGGATCCTTAAGAAGTGTCCTAAGAAGTGTCCCCAGCCACTTGCACCACGTGGCCTGTGTCTGGAGCACTGTGTAGACATAGACAGGCCAGAGGCCAGCCAGCATCGGAGCCAGAGTTCCTATAGTTGCCACTGGAAGGGGCCAGAAGACACAGGGGCCAGGACCCTGTGATCAGCCCTGCACCTGGACCAGACAACACATACACACACACATGCACGCACACCAGTGCACGTGCACAGGGCTGGCAGTACTCACCCGGACCAGCCAGCCTGAGAGAAGGCTAGGAAGAGATGAGGCCTTTAAGCCCCAGCCAGCACACTCTGGCTACCACTCACCGAGGAGGCGCTGCTACAAGACCTGGTGCGGCGTTTGTGGCAGTGGTGGGCATGCTTGCGGGTCCGGTATGGCCCCCTCTCCCGCGATCGCCGACGATGACGAGAACGTGAAGATCCATAGTAGTCCTCTCCAAAGGATGAGCTCCGCTCTTCACACCGGTATGTATCGCTGTCACGGCGCTCCCGGTACCTCCTCTGGTAGGGCAGGCGGTCATGGCTGCCAAAAGGGGGATGGGGATGCTGGTCAGCTGGGTCCTTGCTGTTAGCAGGCAAGAGACCTGTGGTAGGGCCACTGTAAAGGGCTGAAGGGGGACAGCCTGTGCTAAAAGCATCCAGACTGGTGGGAAGTGGCTGAGAGGGGAGGGTGCAAAGGTACTAAGCCTGCCCTCCAGAGCCCTGTCCAACAGCAGCATCCTCCAGCCATAGGAGGAGGGGTACAGGGGAAGGGGAGTATGGTAGAGGGCCTCTAAGAGTTCTACACCCTCCAGAGTTCCCTGTGGCCTGCTGCAACTCTTAAGTTTGGCCTGGGGGCTGAGATAGGCCCAGGGAACAACCTTTCCAGGGGTGAGGTTATGTTCCTAATTCTCACCGAGGAAGGCTTAGGAGGTTAAGCAAGAAAGTTGCCAGCCTAGAAAATGGGGGAATGTGTAGGGAGAAAAGGCACTCCAAAACAGAGAAAGACTGGGCGACAAGGAAGGCAGCTACTGCTGAGGCCAAGGCATGCAGGTGAGGTTAGTGGAGGAGCCCAAAGAGGACAGGGCAGGGATCCAGGGACAGCTGGGCGGGGATGGAGTCATCTCAAGGAGTCTGGAGTTGCCACAGCTGAGCCCAGCTGACAGAAGGAGCCTTTCCCTCCTATCTAGTTTCCTCTCACCTTCTGGACCGAGATCTCCGTGGGGGAGGCTCCCTTCGGGACGGGTATCGCAGTCTCCCTTCATGTTCCCGACTGTAGGACCTCCTCCTCTTCCATCGGTAGCTCAGGTACGGGTCTGGTTCAGGGGAGCGGTATCGCTTACAGTGATGCATCTAGACCACGAGGAACAGAAAGCCCTGCTAAACACACAGCCAGCCACCTCCAGCCATGGGGCTGCCTGGGGCTTCCCAGTTGCTCCTGAAGAGGCCCATTGTTCTGTTTGGATGTGGCCCCTCCCAGAGGTTTATGAAGCAAGAAGAACTCTGAGGTCACACTGGTCAAACAGCAGACAATGGGAAACAACCTTCTCTGCCAGTGAACAAACAAACAGCTGCCTCCCAGCAGAGCATCACTGGCCTGGTGGCCTGAGTGCTCAGGGAACTGGGTGAGCCAGGGCCAAGGGCTGAGGCAGGAACCCTGGGACGGTGAACACTACCGCAGGGAGATCAAAAGCAGGAGAAAGGGGAGCCTCCTGCACTCCATTTCCTCCTGCCTGGGGAGTCCTGTGAAGTGAACGCTCTTTAATGCCAGAGGCCAGGCAAAGGGCTGTTGGCATGGAGCCAACACACGGGAGGCGAGGGCTCAAAGACCTCTAGTTTGAGAAGCTGAACGCTGTCTGGCTGAGGCCCTGAACTGGACCCCACCCAAGGAAGTAAGGACCACAAGTGAGCATGAGGAGCCACAACAGAGACGAGAAGAGCAGCCCTTGGAGAAAGAGGCACACAGGCCTCAGGAACATTCCATAGCCCTCCCGAGGGTCTACCCAAGGAGACGTGGACCCAGGGGGTCTATCCAGCCCCTGGGTCTCAGCACTGGGAAGGATGCCAAGGTCCTCAGAGTATCCAACTTTCTTGCCAGAGGCCCATTTAGTACCCTTTTAGACCCCCATAGTGCCCTGCCAGGTGCCTTGCCTTTATCCTACAGTACCATTACTGTCCCTTCTTCTAGCTCTCTGGCTCTAGTATCCTACCCTACGCCTATCTCAGGATAGCCAGAGGGTTAGTCGTCTGGCAGGTAAAAGAGCCTCACCTCGCTATCCCTGTTCAGTGAGGACTTATATCCATCACATGAAACTGCCAGGCTGGATCTGCCACCAGCGGAGAAAGCTGGCTATGTGAGGCCAGCAACCTGCTCCACCCATACATGAACCCCTGACTGCCTCCATGGAGCCAGTCTTCTTGCCAACGCTCACACTTGGCCACAGCCAACCTCTAGTCATGGTCAGTCCTGAGCTTGCCTGGCCAAGCACATTTTGTACAAACCCACTGAGGCTGCCCCATCTCACCAGCAGGGTCCGTCAGGAGAAGATCAGCATAGAACAGCTCCCCATGCATGAGCAGGACAGTGAGGCCTATGTGACCACACCCCGGGAGCCTCTCTGTGTCCCTAAGAAAGCCCTCCATCTCCCCACTAACATGTCTTCCCCCGTTTACCTGGGAAGTCTTTGGAGATAAATATTTTGTAAAATCACCTCCCCAGAAGCTTAGATTTGTTGTTTTGGTAATCAGTTGACTAATGTTTCACTGTTTTCCTGCAATTACTCTGGGTCAGGTGCCCAAGTTATGGAATGAAAGCAGTAACTCACATCCCACTAATTGACCCAGAAGATGCTCCACTGGCCAGGGCACATATCATGCCATAAGGCAAGTATGGTCCTGCCCATCCTCACTGGGCAGACAAACACCAGAACTGTAGGACATGAGCACGGTCACACCAGGTCAAAGACTCCCTCCTGGGACCTAGAAGATTCTTATGTCCATACATATTCACATCAATGGAGAACACAATTTCAGAGTCTTATAGATGTCCATTTGAATCATGGCATGCTACTTCTAGCTGTGTGCCTTTGAACAAATTATTACACTACTCTGACCATCAGCTTCCTCTTGCATCAAGGGAATAGTAATCTCTTACAAGGTTTTGTGAGGATAAAATATGTCTGTCCTGTAAGTGAAATGCCTAGCACAGCTTTGTGCCCACAGAGGTACTAGTGGCAGCTTTTCATCAACATTTAAAAGTTCCAGGTAACACTTCAGGGGTGTGTTAAATGCCTTACAGACATTTTATAAGTCCCTTCCAAGGAAACTGGGAGGAGAGAGCTCTGGCAGAAAACTCTAAACTAAATCCTAGTGCTGTCACATACCAGCCTCATGACCTTAGACAAGGCACTCTAGGCCTTGGTTAGCATGCCTGGAAAACGGAGATAACATTTCCCAGCCTGGCAAAAGAGATGAGAAGTATGAGAGTTATAAGGTACCGCACACAAAGCAGTAATACAGTATCCTTCCTTTAACACATTCTAGGCAAGTAAAATACTGGAAATGGCAGATATCATCCTCCCAGCCAGGGCTCTGGGGCCTATTTCTCAATTATCTCTGATTCTCTAAAACCTCAGCAAACAGCTTGTTTAAAAAGC
Organism: Rhinopithecus roxellana; assembly: GCF_007565055.1. Lineage (NCBI taxonomy): Eukaryota > Metazoa > Chordata > Mammalia > Primates > Cercopithecidae > Rhinopithecus > Rhinopithecus roxellana. The sequence goes on along the minus strand of NC_044553.1, from coordinate 78,233,827 downwards.
AGCTAAAGGCCACAATTATGCTTTGGGAAGCTCTGCTCTGCACAATAAGGAAAAAGGTGATGTGAAGGAAACCAAGCCAGGGATGTCAACTTTGAGCACAGGCCTTGTCGGCTTCTCATTTGCTGTTCCTGGCCAGAGAACTGGGCTGACTAGAAGTGCAGCCAGCCAGGTCAGCGGCTGCCCTCCCAGATTCCAGCCACCCCAGCACCCATGGTTATTTTTGGCTGGCACTGCCCTACCACTGCAACCTCAAACCTGCCACCTCGCAAGCCTCCACCACCAACGGGTGAAACGCTTCTTCTTTTCAAGGGCATCAAGGATGGAAGCTGGAAGGCCGCCAACTCCGCCTCTGCTGGGGGCCTGGTTCAGGCAATTTCCACCCCAGCTCCACATCAGGGCACCCACACCCGGAACTAAAGCTAGAGACTCCCGGCAGGACGGAGGTGCAGCCAGGGGATTTGTACTGTCAGCTTGGCCTAGCCCATCCCCCGGGCTGGAGCGGCTCCATCACCACAACAAAACACACAAGGGGGCCTGCGCTCTCGTTCGCGTCCCTTCCTGCCGCGCCAGGTCCCAGGGGTCTCAGAGTCCCCTCTCCTGTAACCGCCACCAGTGGAGCCGAGGGGAAACCCGGGGGCAGAGGGAAAGCCGAACTGGGCTAGAATCAAACTCCAGGCCGCCAAAGGAGGAGTCGTCTGTGGACCAAGTCTGAAGCCAGGGGTAGGGGAGGTGTCTGAAGGGACTCCGGCTATTCCACGTCGGACCCGACCCCATTCCGCGGGCAGGCACAAAACCTAAACTGGACTCCTGAGCGGCCCCAGAGACCGTTCAGGCTCCGCCTTCAACACCGCGGAATCGAGGTCAGGGTCTGCAGTGACCGCCCTCCGGGGCAGAAGCAGCGGGTCAGGGGTGAGAGGTCGAGGCCGCGGCCCGAGGTGGGTCGAAGAGGAGAAAGAAAGGGAGTAAGCCGAGACCGAATGGCACCAGCGCGCTTTCCCCGCCGACTCACCCCCGGCCGCCGCCACCGCTGTCGCCGCCACGGGCCCCAGCCCACACTTACCGTCTCCCAGGCTCCGGCTGCAGCTAGGCCCCACTCCCCTCTCCAAGCGCTTCTTCCGCTTCCGGCTGCGACCTCCGCCCGTGGCGGCCCCGCCCCCTCGCGTGACGCAGCCGTCGCGAGCCCTGGCTCGACCCGGCTCGGAGGCCTGGCCGCTCTAGCCCCCGACTCGAAGGCTCCGGGACACCAGCCCTCTCCGCTCCGGTGGGCGCCGCGGCCTCGGAGACTAGTTCCGGGAGGGTCGAGGGGACGGGCCCGGCCCGGCCCGCCTCCCGCCGTGTCGCGGCGCACGTAGGTTCCCCGACCTGACAGGTGCGCGGCCCGGGCCGACTGGGCTCTCAGAGCCGAGACGTGGGGCCCCGACCCGGCCGCGGGGCTGGGCCCGCTCCGCCGCCCCGACCCCGCGTGGTCCGCCAACTCCCTCCTGCGCGCGGAGAGGACGGGCATTGTTCTCGGGGCCCCGGAGAGCGCGAGAGCGGCCTGAGGTCTGTGCCCTGGGGCTCGGGAAGGCGGACGCGACTCCGCTTGCGCGAAACGAGCGAACGACACATTATTGTCTTGGTGTGTGCGGGTTTTTTGAAAGCCCTGGTGGCTCCCAGCTAGCCAGTGCGTGCGGGGCAGTTTCTGGGAAGATACCCTAGAGCCACTCTGGCAGGGCCTGTCGGCGGGGCCGGGGTCTGGCGGGGAGGAGATCCCCTTTCCTTGAGCCCCCTCGGGTGGAGCGGCTTCCTGCCAGCCTGCGTGGCCTCTCCGTTAAGACTCCCCCGCCAGACAAAACCCCAGCCGGCCGCGTCTCCGGGCCACTGGACAGCCCCGTTTTGCAGAGGCCTCGAGCGTGAGGTCACCAAAATCCCTGACACCTACTGTCCCGCGCCAGGTCGGGCAGGATTACGAGGCCCCACTTTGCAGATGAGAAAACTGAGGTGGGGCTCTTTTGAGAGACCTCACTGTGAGCGTGCGCGTCCCGCCCGGTCTGGGAGTGGCGTCCCCGGCCTCGCGAGCTTGGTGCAGCGAAGCGACAGGGCGTGGCGCCTAATTGTCCCCACGCCACGCGCGGGCTAGAAACCCTTAGTCGGGGCGGACCATCCCTGCAGGCACCCCCCCCTCCTCGGGACCGCTCCGCCGGGGCCCCAAGGGTTTCCCCACCACCGTGGGGCTCCCCACGGGCCAGCCAGCCGCTGCCCAGCCCATACCCACTCCCCCGCCGGGCTGGGCCCGCCCCTGACGCGCGACGCTGTCGCAGTGGGGCCCCCCTTCCAAGCTGCGACTGCTTCAAGTTCTTCGCCAGCGGCTGTCCATGAAACGGGGGATCTCACGGCATGATTTGTAGGGGTGTTTAGTATCCCCCAAATCTCTGCCAGCTCCACCACGGCTACCGGAAGTAAACAATAGAAGCTAATTCAAAACTAAGTCCCCTTACAAAAAATTACAAAAATTAGCCGGACTTGGTGGCGCGTGCCTGTAGTTCCAGCTTCTTGCAGCGGACTGAAGCAGGAGGATCACTTGATCTCAGGGGGTTGAGATTGCAATGAGCTGTGATCACACCACCGCACTCCAGCCTGGGCGACAGAGCAAGACCCTGTCTCAAAAACAAACAAAAAATCTGCCAGGTGCGGTGGTTCACGCCTGTAATCCCAGCACTTTGGGAGGCTGAAGTGGATGGATCACCTGAGGTCAGGAGTTCGAGACCCGCCCGGCCAACATGGCGAAACCCCATCTCTGCTAAAAATACAAAAATTAGCTGGACGTGGTGGTACGCGCCTGTAGTCCCAGCTGCTGGGGAGGCTGAGGTGGGAGAATCACTTGAACCCGGGAGGCAGAGATTGCAGTGAGTCGAGATCAGGCCACTTCACTGCGGCCTGGGCAAAACAGCGAAACTCCATCTCAAAAAAGAAAGTCAGGAGCCGCTTCAGTGTACAGTGGGTGACCCAGATCAGCTGCTGAGGTCCTGCCCCGCTTAGTGCTACCTCAAAAGCTAAAGATTTTGAACAATCCCAGGCCATCTGAGATGCCATTCCTGCCTGGTCCCCATGGCCTCAGCCACACTAGCCAGGTTCCATCTCGGGGTTTCATCAGCTCAGATGAGGTGGGAGGACTCTGTGGTGTCTCCTCCTCCCACCACTTAGTGTCCTGAGTTTCCATGGCTCCAGGATACCAGCCCTGAGGGATGGATGTTCTCAGAGAAGCTCCTATCCCCAGCCCTGCCCTGAGCTCCAGGCTCTAATGGGGTAAGTTAGTCACCTTCCTACCAAACTGCCTACCATTAAGAATCCAGGAGTCCCTGCCTCCCAGTCACAAAGCAACTCTCTTTTTCTGAGGTGGAAAAGAAGCCATCTCCCAGCTCTCTCCCTCTCCACACTTTGCAGCCTGGAGGCCATCCTGCCTGGCATTCTACCCTTAGAGTTTCATTCTTCTGTGGTTTTCACAGCTTTCAGACACTTGGAGAAAGATGTGCCCCCAGGTGAGGTTTGGGTAACTCCTCCTCTCCCATCCCCACCCTAGAAGAGGCTTGCTGCACCTCCACTGCCCCTCAGGCCCAGGCTCCCGTCTCAGTCCTCAGCCTCTGTGGAGTTGAGGACTGCAGCATATCTCAAGGGCACCTGGGGAGGTGCCGCTGCCCTGCATCCTCCCAAACCCCACAGCTCCTCTCACTCCTCTTGGTCTCCCTTTTGCCCCCCACCTCCACTTCCACTGAGCTTAGGGCTCAGCTCACTGCCTGCCAGGCCGAGCTGCTCTGATGCCCTCCTTGTCCTGTTGTCCTTACTCTTCCTCTGTCTGCCTCATCTGACTTTGATTTCTCTGGAGGCAGTTGATTCACCTCTGAGCCTTGCCCCCAGGGTCACCTCCCTGGAAAGCCTTCCTGGGGCTGCCCTGGCCTGCCCCCCTGCTGAGGGCAATCTGGCCTGCATGTGCACTCCATTCTGTGGACCATGAGTCCCTCCCAGACCAAGCTGGGCACAGCTCAGGTTCTCACTAAGGGCAGGGGGCTGCCATGGAAAACCCGTCACTACTGACTGGCAAGACAGCGCCCAGGCAGAGTGGCATTGTGGGAACTGTGCCCAGTATGGGAGGTGGGGGCAGGGCCAGTCTTCATGGTCCATCTTAGAGAAGCCTTGTGTGGCAGTGATATTTTGGAGGGGAGGCAATTTTGGAGGGGGCTGCAGGAGCCTGGGCCTGGAGTAAGGGGAGAGGAGAGTCAAGCTGTCCAGTGGGGAGAAGCCCTGGTGGGCAATGGTGCCATCCTGAGTGGAGAAGTCCTGGGAATGTGAGGTGTGGGGAGGTCAGGGTGGGGGTGGTAGAGGTGCCAGGTGTACCCACTGTTAGGTGAAGACAACTCCTGTGCACTTTCAGAGCCTGGGCAGGGTGCCTCATGCCCAGGGTTGGGAGTCGGGACGCAGTGGACTTGGGCCCAGACCCTAGAGGTGAAGAGGGTGATGGTGAGGGGTGTAGGGATGGCAACACTGGCAGAACAGCCCCTGTCTACCCTCTGACCTCCCTCACCAAGCTGGTGGGTGAGAGATCCGTCAGGGCCTCCATCTTACAGCTGAAGCTATGGAAGCCAGAGAGGTACCTGAGCAGTGACTTGACTTAAAGGCTCTGACACCCACATCATAGCTAAACTGTGGGGTCCCCCAAATGCTTCCCTGCCATTTCCAGACTCCCACACTGGAAGGGGGAATGGGGCTCTGGTGCAGACAGTGTTGGGTGGGAATTGCAGCTCCTCACGGGACTCCCTGCCAAACTTGGATACTGGCTTCCCTTCAGGAGTGCCTGCTGCACCTCCCCAGACCTGCTGCTGTGAGGATAATGGGGTTTGTGTTTATGTAGCAAGTGGCCACCCGTGGCAGCACCTACAGCTCATGGAAACCACAGGGAATTGAGAACTCTTTAGTGGAGTTGAGGCTGGTGTTTAGTGAAGTTCCAATCACCAGGAGACTTTCGGGCCAGAGGATCAGGGTTGAAGGGTTTTAGTGCGTGCTCAGCCACGGGGCCTCAATTCTGAGTCTGGTGCTTTGGGAAGCACCTTAGAGCCTGGTGCTTTGGGAAGCCAGGACTGCCCCTGATCTGTCCTGCTCTCAGGGCCCACTGAGGCAGAGCCTATGGACTTGATGCCCAGCCCTGCCCGCTGTCTCCAGAGCTCCTATTTCCTTGGGGCATTGGACCATGTCTGCCCACAAAGCCCCACTGAAGGGTGCAGGTGAGCATAGGGAAGTTGGGCATGGCAGCTCCCTTGGCCCCGGGCTGAAGTCTGGCTCCTCTCTCCCTGGCAGGTGCTCCAACAGGGCCCCTGAGCAGGACTGGAGGCAGTCAGAGAAGGACCTGTGGGAGGAGCTGGCAGAAAGCAGGCGGCAAAGGGCCGAGCTGGCCAGCCATCTTCGAGCAGTGCTGGAGGCCCTATCGGAGCAAGCCCTTGTGCTGCAGAGGAGAGCATGAGCTGGGACTCAGCTGGTCCTAAAGCAGCAAGTGAGGCCCTGTCTTCCCCCACTCCTTCTTCCTGGGCTTTCTGTAGCTGAAAGGAGGTCCGCTGAGCTACCAACATCCCCTTAGCAGGCTGAAAGCTCCAGAATGCACAGAGCTGGTGTCCACATCTGGTGCCATATTCTCAGGGAGGCTTGCCGGGGTCTGGGGCACCCAGAGGAAGGGAAATGGAGTCCCCAGCAAGGCTGCGGTGTTGAACAGAGATGTCTCTGAATGGTACCCCTGGAAGGGTGCAGGGTGTTGCCTGGGAGGCATATGTTCGGGGTGGCTAGGGACACCACTGGAGGTGAAGGAAGGGCCAGGGAGGCCCCCCTTCAGGGAGAATCTGAGGCCCCCCAGGGAGAATCTGAGGGAGGGAGGGGCTGGTTTTAGCTCCATAGACTGAAGAGCTTCCTTAGAAGCGCCATCTCCCCAAGTGAAACAGGCGATCCCCAGAGAGGGGGAGATGGCTGTGCAGGCTGAGGGTTCTTGGGAAGATTACCAGCATCTCCTACCTCGTGTGAGGGTAGGAAGGACACCGTGTGATGGCCCAGTTACCCAAGCCTTCAGTGACTCCGTGTCTTAGCTCACAGCTGGCCCTCCTGGAGCCACTCCTCCCTTACTAGGCCTGGGGGACCCTTGGGACCTAGTTGACAACCTCATGTCTGCCCGCCCTTTAGCATGCCACAGCAGTTCTGCTGGCCTCCACCCTGAAACCCGTCAGCAGCTGGAGAGTAGCTGGAGAGGCAGTGTATCTCGGACCCAGCTGGAGGCAGAGGATGCACAGCTGGAGCGTGTCGTGATAGATAACAGCCAAAAGCAGCCCCTCAGGGCCCCAGGGCACGGGTCCATGCTGGGCTGTCAGCTGGGCTGTTGGCTGCCAGTCCGCCTGCGTTATCAGAGGCTGCAGACACTGCCCTGCCTGGTGGGAGGCAGGGAAGCTAGGCCTACCTATCCGAGGCTCTGTGCTGCCTTTGACCCTCCCACTCAGTCTCCTCCCAGCAAGTGGAGTGCTCCCTGGCCTGCCTGGAGCAGGAGAGGCACCAAAGGCAGGGATCCCAGGGACAGGCTGAGTGGAGGAGGCCAGACCAGGACATAGAAGACAAGTGAGTAGGGCTGGGCTGTGGGGGAGGGGTGGGGTGGCAGGGAACAGGCAGACAGTCTCTTCTACCCACAGGATCCTGCTGCTGCAGACAGAAGTGGAAAAGGCCCAGCGGCATTTGGACCAGATGACCCAACAGCCTCTTGGCCCAGAGCCCAGCCCGGGGATACCCCAAGTGGGTGCATGGCAGGCCCTGAGCACTGGCCCTGCCATACCTTTGACCCTGCCCTACACTTTATTCTCTGGTCCTCGTTATTGGAGCATTATCTGGAGAAGGAGGGCAGCACAGGGGCTTAGTCCAGCCCAGAGAGGGATCCTTTTCCAACATTTGGGAATACCCTGGGATCATTCAGTGACTTCCCTCCTGGTTCAGATGGGAAACTGAGACCAGAGGGCAGAGGAGAGCTTGTTCAGAGTCATAACTTGAGTTGGGGCCAGGACCCTGCCACAACATGCCCTTAGGCATCAAGGGTCTGCCTAGACTATCCCAGTGTGGTCTGGAAGCTGGAAGGAGACCCCAGGATTCTGGACCAAGTGTATCCACAGGAGATGCTGGTGCCAGGCCTGCAGATCCAAGAGCAGAGCTAGGATGGAGGCAGGGCCCAGGAGCTTTGGGACCCAGACAGAGTCTCCATGCCAGCAGCTGAGACCCCTGCCCAGGCCCAGGACACAGTCCATCTGTAGGAACAGTTACTGATGCTCACTGAGGTTGGTCAAGACAGCTGGCAGGGGCAGCCCCACAGGAAAGGGAATCTGGGCATTAGCTGATCCAGGCCATGCCCATCTGTACCAGGGGGCAGAGGCAAGGGAGCCTGGGCCCCATTCCTGGGGGATTTCAATGTAGGGCGAGGGGATCTGGGGGCACAGAGGAAAGGAGAATGACAAGAAGAGACAGATTCTAGCAGCGCGTCCACACACACTCCAGAGAGCACCATCCTCATCCTCACATAACTGGCCCCCCTGCTAGTGTGCAGCCAGGCGCTGGTCCAGAGTCATCCCCTGGAGTGTAGAGGAGACTGCAGGCTAGGGTGGTCAGAGAGGCCTCCTGGAAGGGCTGAGACCCAGATGAAGTGGAGTTTGGGGCCTCTGAGGAGAAGAAGGGGCTGTATGGGTAAAGGCTGGAGCCCCACAACCCTGGTGGAGGCTGAGCCACAACTGGGTGGGGTAGAGGTCTCCTCAGGTGAACAAGAGACTCTCAGAAGAGCTGGGCCGGAGCTCCCAGCAACTGGGGGCCTGCTTGGAGCATTTGCAGCATCTGTAGGGAGAGCAGATGGTATTGGGGGGTTGTGTGCAGGCCCTGGAGGCAGAGCGCACCTGGCTACTTCGGGAGAAGGTGGTGCTGCTAGCAGTAGTGGGTGTGACCCCGGGCCAAGAGGCCTGGTAGGTGGCTGCTTGGGCCCATCCTCAGACTGTCCAAGCCAGGCTGGGGTGGGTGCTCTGTTCTCACCATGGGTGAGATGGCCCTCTCAGCAGGCGGTGGGCCAGCCTCTGTCACCAGCTGGCTGAGGGGGAATGGCCCAGAGCCCTAAACCCGGAATCACTTGACCGGAGCCAGTCTTCCTTCCCCAGGTATCAGCGCTCCTGGTTTTCACATTCTGACTCTTATGTTGTGGGAAATCTTTCAGCTTCAAGAAGTCCTGTCTCCCCTACACATGGCCAAGCCCCTCCTGCTGGCCCAGGGGCAGGTGGGAGGTGGGGGTGAGATGACCTTAGCTGCTGGGTGCAAGTCAGGGTGCTTGAGAGTAGAAGTGCCCAGTACAGAGGGTTCTGTGTGTTCAGGGAGCCATGAAAGAGGCATGTCTGCCCCACTCCCCGCCCTAGCTCATAAGACATAATAATCATTGAAAGGGAGTGGGGTGGGGGTGATCTGGGGTCCATGCTATACCTGGACTGCCCCATTTCTTCCAGTACACTCCAGGTCCCGGAGGTACCAGTGCCGCTCAGGAAACAGCTAGAAGCACAAGAATCACATCCCAGGCTTCGTGAGGAGATGGCTGAGTACTGTAGGACACGCTGGCACCAGGTGGCAGTTGCCCTGAAATTTAAAGAGGAGGAACTGCAGAGACTCCAGAGGCAGAGTGGGACCTGGCCTCCCCAGGTGGGCACTCTCTGTCTCTCCTTCTTCTCCACCCCCCACAACCCTGTTCTCCCCATTGTCTTCCCCACTGCCCAGTCTTTCCCATACAAACCAACTAATGTCTTACCCGCTCCTTAGGATGCCCCCATCGTGATCCTATACTTCCTTCCCATTTTCTGGCTCTTCCTCATCATGCCTCATCATTCTCCATCCATGTGTTCAGCATGCATTTATTGAGCATCTGCTACATGCCTGGCCCTCTTCTGTGTGCAGAAGCAATGTCAAATCAGATCACTCCTTGTCCTCAACAGCTTATGGTTTGGGGGTACCCGGTAATTGAGCAAGCAATTATTTATTTATTATTGGTTGATTTATAATTGATTGATTGATTGCATCACAGTCTCTGTCACCCAGACTGAAGTGCAGTGGTACAATCATAGCTCACTGCAGCCTCGAACTCCTGGACTCAAGCGATCCTCCTGCCTCAGGTAGCTGGGACTGCAGGCACGCATCACCATGCCTGGCTAAGTTTGTTTTTGTTTTTATTTGTAGAGATGGAGGTCTTACTACATTGCCCAGGCTGGTCTCGAACTCCTGACCTCAAGCAGTTCTCCCACCTTGGCCTCCCAAAGTGCTGAGACTACAGGCACAAGCCACTGTGCCTATTTTGTAAGCAATGATAATTTAATGTGCCAAATGAGGGAAGAGGCACAATGGGAGTTGGTTAAGGGGTGGCAAATAGGAGAGTCCCTCCCAGAGAAGGGTTTCTGAGCCTCTGAACCGTCACACAGGATAGACAGGCATTTTCCAGGAGGAGAGAGGGAATGAAGGGCATTTCAGCAAGAGGAAACTGCATGCGCATACACCCAGAGAGACAGGTGAGGAGTGTTGTAAATAGTCCCTGATCCAAATGAGGACGACAGTGGGTGCAAGGGTTACTATGGACATGGGACAGGGGCCACATCTAGGGTTTAGATGTCCCAGCTCCTGTCCATCTGACTCAACTCCAGCTTGGTGGCTGCCTTCTCCTGGCCAGCATCTGTAAGTCTCCTGGGCAAGTGTATGTGTGCATGGGCAGACAGACACACAGACATGCATGTACGTACACCCCCCCAAGATACACATCAGACATGTGCAGACACCCCCAGATATGCACACACACAGGCACAGAGAGAGATACAGACATTAGCCATTATGATTGCAATGAGGTGCCTGGGAGCCATAGGGAAGTAGTGTTCTAAGGACCCCGGGTGGGATCCACACTCTGCCACAAGACCCCGACGGAGCTGATCTGCTGATCACAATGGAAGGAAAAGGAGAGAAAGTTTAGCTGGCCTTGGGCCTCAGAAAAGGCTGAGTTGGTCTAAATCAGTGTATCTCAAACAGGTACACAGCTGTGCTCAGAGGGGGCTGTTCCTAAAATCAGAAGTAGAGTCTGCCATTATATATTTGTACAGAAGAAAATCTCAGGGTTTTTTTTTTGTGTGTGTGTGTGTCTATTTCTCAAACCAGACCCTTGAGGGTCAGAGGATATATCCTCAGGGCCTGGATGGGCTATATTCTTTGGTCAAGTCTGAGGACCTGCAGTGGATGGTGTCAGTGAGAACGTAGTGGAGTGACAGATCCTCAGGGCCTGGATGGGCTATATTCTTTGGTCAAGTCTGAGGATCTGCAGTGGATGGTGTCAGTGAGAAGGTAGTGGAGTGACAGAGGGCTGGGCCCTCAGCAGATTCATCTCCTAGCAGGAAGTGGTGCTAGGTGAGCCGGATGCACTTAGCCTGCACATGATGCATAAGCCAGTGCCAATTTGGGCCCCATGTGTAGGGCCTTCCAGCCCGTCAGAGACTGCCCAGGCCATTTCTGCTCCCTCCCTGGACCCCTAGAAGACCAACCCAGGATTCACCTTCTGCGGGCAGGTGGGGACCCTGGGCTCTGGGCCTATCCAGTGAGGATGGCCTAAAATGCAGACCCTGGGTCCTGGGCAGGGGTCCTGTGCAGAGTGGCTGATGGACCAGACTAGCAGCGCACTTCCAGCAGGGCGAGGCTCTCAGAGATGGGGCAGCAGCTGGATAGGGTCTGGATGAAGCCATATTACATCAACGTCCGGCTGGCCAGGGGGTTTGAGGGCTCGGCGCCCAGTGCTCCCAGGGCCTCTGGCATGCTCCACCTCCAGTCCCATCCCCAGCCTCAAGCTTCTCCACCCAACCCTCTCTGGGTCTCTACCTCAGTCTGTCTTCAATCCCAGGATTCAGTAGTCTGCACTGTCCCCAGATTAGTGGCTATGATTGTGGGTTTAAATCTTGACTCCACGATATACTAGCTGTGTGACCTTGGGCAGTTACTCTGCCTCTCTGGGCCTTATCTGTAAAAGGGAAAATAACAGTTATCCTCCCTGAATGGGTGCTTAAGAGGGTGACATTTGACAAGCATGTGAAAACACATGGTATTCAGTCATGAAGCATTAGCCACTGATTGCACACTTCCTGGTGCTGCGGTGCGGCCGCTTTGAGGAGAAAGTTCTGCTCGAAATCAGGGTCCTTTTGGGGCCACATGGGGCTGGAGCCCACTTACCCTCTGTGAGTTTGCTAGGGCTGTGGTAATAAAGTGCTGAAGATGCTAGCTTCAACGGCAGGCATTCATCGTCTCTTGGTTCTGGAGACTGAAGTTCACGTCAGGGTGTCGGCAGGGTTGGTTCCTCCCGAGGGCTGTGAGGGAGGGTCTGTTGTAGGCCTTGCCCCCAGCTTCTGGTGCTTTGCCAGCAGTCTTTGACATTCCTCCTGGGCAAGGGATGTCTGTGTGGCATCTCCCTGTGTGTGTGCCTGTGTCCACATTTCCCCTTGGTATAGGACACTGGTCACCTTGGATGAAAGCCCAGCTTATTGACTTCATTTTAGTCTGATTACCTCTGTAATGATTCCGTCTCATTAGGAGGTACTGGGGACGTCAGTATATTTTTTTGTTGTTGCAGGGGATACAGTTCAACCCAGAACGCCTCCAATTTGCTTCCTGCTATCTTCCTGGCTGGGTGGTTTGGTTTGGGTGTGACTTGGGACCTCAGGCCCCCAGCTACTCCCTCTTGCTTTTCCCATCATGTAACCACAGGACCCTCATGCAGCTGCAGAGAGGCCAGAGTGTGTGCTGAAGGAGCTGCTGTGAGTCTGGGTGGGCACCACCCAGTGAGCCCCCAGGCCCCTAGTCCACATGCCAGCCAGGGAGGGCAGGCCAGGGCCCAGGAGGAGATCTGCTCCCCTCTGCAGGCTGGACCTGCCCAAACCCAAGAACCAGGGTGAGGGTTTCTGCAGGCATGAGAGGATGGGATAGCAGGGCCCCTAGATGGGAATGCAGCCTGCCCCTCCCTGGCCAGCCACAGGAGCAGGATGCAGGCGCTGGAGAGGGAGAATGACCAGATGGCTGCTGGGATCCAGAGGCGAAAGGTAGGCAGGAGCTGGCTGCTTGGGGCGGTGTGAGGTGGCCCCACCTGCAGTCAGGGCCCCCAAAGAACCCCTCCTGAGGACCCTAGAGCCCTCCCCAAGCCTGAAGTCAGGGACTTGTGCAATAAAGTGGAGGCCTGGGCTGTGCCACAGCCACAGCTCTTCTCATGGGGCCTCAGCTTCCTGTGTGTTTAATGGGTCCCAAGCTCCTCACCCTGGCCCTGAGTACCAGGGTGCTCAGGCCCAGGGGTGTGGGGCCTCCAGGGCTACTACGGCCCATCTGTCCATGAATAGAAAGGGCCTTGCCCTCCAGCTTGAGCTGGGTGCCTGTGGGCAGGAGCAAGACTTTGGCTGCCACTGGCACCAGAACCCTCAGCACCAGCTGCTAGGGGTGAGGGTCAGGTGCCCCCAGGTCAGGGTGGCCTGAGCCTGCCCACCCAAGGACAGGTACATAAGGATCTGGACAATCCTGGCTGGACACAGTGGCTCATGCCTGTAATCCCAGCACTTTGGGAGGCTGAGGTGGGTGGATCACGAGGTCAAGAGACCATCCTGGCCAACATGGTGAAACCCTGTCTCTACTAAAAATACAAAAAATTAACCAGATGTGGTGGCAAGTGCCTGTAATCCCAGCTATTTGGGAGGCTGAGGCAGGAGAATCACTTGAACCTGGGAGACGGAGGTTGCAGTGAGCCGAGATCATGCCATTGCACTCCAGCCGGGGCAAAAAAGAGCAAAAACTGTCACACACACACACACACAAAGAATCTAGACAATCCTGCCAGCCTGAAGGAAGGGCAGCCACCTGCCTTCTTCCCACAGGGCAGACCCCAGCAGAGACCCCAGGCCAGCCTCCAGATTCTGCAAAGGGAAGGTGGGTCTCACCTCACCCCTGCACCACCCAGCCCACTGTGGCTTCTCCTGGGTACTACACAGGCATTTACCTGAGTGGGTGCCAGCCAAGCCCCACCCACACACCTCCAAGCCCCACAGCCTGTGGGTGGAGCTGCTGGGAATCCTCACTGGCTGGTCAAGCGACAGGGGTTCCACAAACACCAATGGAGATTCCAGTCCCAGCTCTGCCACAAACTGGCCAGTGGCCTTAGCCAAGCCCCTCACTGCTGTGGGGCTCAGGTTCCATCTGTACATTGGGTATGGTGTCTGGGGGACTCTGGGAAGCTCTGACACTCAGTAATCCTATGACCCTGTTCAGTTTACTCACTGGGTCACTGTCCCTGCGTCCCAGCTCTATAGAACTGTGCCTGTGCCCCAGCTGAGTTGCCCAGTGGCCTTGGTGGAGCTAATGATCCACAGAACGGGGTGGGGGCAAGGGGACAGGTTCCCACTATCCCTGCCACACCCCAGCAGCGTTTCTGCCTCTCATACCCCAGGAGCTGTGGGACCCAGGTCTGCCAAGGAACTGGAGTCTGCAGTGTGGACTCCACCAGAGGCCAATGGGTGAGCTCAAGGGCAGACGGGTGGAGCTGGGACAGCCCCCTCCAGGGGTGAGAGCTAGTGTGGGGCAGCCCTGGTTGCCTTCCCTGAGATCAGGCTGGATGGAAGTGGGACCTCCCAGGCAGAGAACTTGGGTGTGATCTCCCATTGCCATGTGGACTGGGCCCTTGTTTCCAAGAGCTGGAGTAGCTGAGACAGGGGCCGTGTGAAGTGAAGGCAGGGCCTGGGCCGGGCAGGGCAGGGGATGGTGTAGGGAGCCTGGCTTGTTGGAACCAATGAATCGGGTTGGGGGTTCTCCACTGAGCACTGAGGACTCAGCCTAGATTCATCCCAGGCCTGGAACCCCGGCTGCCCTGTCCTTGTACAACCTCAGCGTGGCCCTGAGAGGGGACTAGGCATCCTTGGCAGGGTGGACTCAGCAATGGATGTGATGAAACAAGTGCGTTGGGGAGCAAGGCTCTGCGGGCCTAGCCCTGTGCAGGGAACCTGTACGGGGACCCTGGGAAGGATGTGGAGATGGAGGGCGATGTGAGGCCTGCCCTCAGGGGCTCCTGGGCTAGGCAGTACTAGCCGTATGGGGAGTGCTGCGGGAGTCAGGGTAAAAGAGGGAAGTAAAGGATTAGGGGTTCAGGGCAAGTGTTCTGGACTTCAGTCACCTGCACAGCTTGGAGGGGAAGGTGAGCCCTCTTGCCCCCTCCCCTGGTGCTGTTCCGTCAGCACTGCACCTGATACCGCCATGGTGGCCTCTTTGGGGCAAAGCACAGTCCCTAGAAAGGCCCCTGTGAGGCTGGAGCTCTGAATCCAAGGGAGAGTAAAGTCTTGGGGAGGCCCCAGATCAAGACATGCTGCAGCCCCGCCCTCCTCCATCCCAGACTTCTTTGCAGATGGGTTCAGAGCTGGCTAAGATGCGGACTGACCTCGAGAAGGTCTGCAGTGTGCTGGAAGCTTGAGACTCACAGCTGAGAGCTCAGCAGTGGGTCCTGGAGGCTGTCCAGGACCAGGTGCTCAGCAGCTGCCCCCCTGCAGTGTGCTTCTGACTGGCCCCCACAGGCTCCCCCATGCCTGATCCCTGGTGCCCGCCACATGGTGCCTACCATGGCCTTGACCTTCCCTTCCTCACACTCTGTCACTCAAGTTTCTCCCAAGCCCTCACTGCCCATGGGAAGGGCTCAGCCTGGAATGTACTCACTGTTTCCCCCCACCCACCTCCAAGCTGGTGGAGAGTCTCCCTGAGAAACTGAGGCTGCAGCAGCAGCAGCTGAATAGGAGCTGGTAGAGAAGCAATGACCGCAGGGTGAAGGGTGCCTGCGTCTGAGGGGCTCTGGGGGGAGAAACCCCACCCTCCCTCCCAGATACTCCTCAGCCCCCACAGTTCTCCCTCTTCTCTGATAACCTGGGCCGGGCGGGCAGAGGCATTTAGGGACATGTTGTGGAGGCTGCCATCTTATCCCCACAGGGGTTAGGACGGGTGGGACTGAGCAGCAGCCTGAGGCCTGATCTATCTCCTGGTCTGCCTTCTCTCTGAAGAGGGGAAGCCAGGGGAAGCAGCAGCAGGAGGGGGTATGGCAGGGTAGGCTGTGGGGCACAGGGAATCAGGCCATCTGGGCCCCTGGACCTGGAGCAATGCATGGAAGGAGAGTGGCCGTGGAACCGAGAAGTCTTACACTTCACTCTCCACCACTCCCAAGCTTGGCGAGCATGAGCAAGTCTTGTCTTCGCTAAGCCTTAGTATCCTTCTCTGTAAAATGGGAACACGGACAGTACCTATGACATGGGATTGATGTGAGGATGACATGGGACACAGTGCACCAAGGAGCGTGCCTGTGTTCTCCGTCCTCCTTGGTTTCTCCTGTATCTGGGGTCCAGTTAGGCTGAGTCAGTACCAAAGTCATAAAATCACATACATGTGCCCAGGGGCGGCTGCATATGGGCTCTAGTCACAAAGTCTTTTTTTTTTTTTTTTTTCCTTTGAGATGGAGTTTTGCTCTTGTTGCCCAGGCTGGAGTGTAGTGGTGTAGTCTTGGCTCGCTGCAACCTCCGTCTTCTGGGTTCAAGTGATTCTCCTGCCTCAGCCTCCTGAGTAGCTGGGATTACAGGCATGCACACCACGCCTAGCTAGTTTTGTATTTTTTTTCTGTCTTTTTTTTTTTTTTTTCCTTTTTGTGGAGAACGGGGTCTCGCTGTATTACCCAGGCAGGTCTCGAACTCCTGGGCTCAAGCTATCCTCCCACCTCTTCCTCCCTGAGAGCTGGGATTACATGCGTGAGCCACTGCGCCCGGCCTAGTTTTGTATTTTTAATAGCGATGGGGTTTCTCCTTGTTGGTCAGGCTGGTCTCAAACTCCCGACCTCAGGTGATCCGCCCACCTCGGCCTCCCAAAGTGCTGGGATTACAGGCATGAGCCATGGCGCCCAGCACAAAGCCTATTTTATGCAGTGTTCAATCCGCAAGGCTTTGTTTGCACTTCTTGGGATATTCAGGAAATAGTTTGATGTAATGCAGAGCTGCCAGTGACAGACAATACAGCACATTCCCAGGCTGGCGACAGCTACTGGCTTGTGCTTAAATACCATTTCATTCTGACCAAGGTCATCATCTTTGAGCTCCTGCAATGAGGAGCTCAATAGGGTGGGGGATGCTGTGCTCTGCCTCAGCTGCTCTTTGGAGGCTTTCTTTTTTTTTTTTTTTTGAGACGGAGTCTTGCTCTGCCGCCCAGGCTGGAGTGCAGTGGCCGGCTCTCAGCTCACTGCAAGCTCCGCCTCCCGGGTTCACGCCATTCTCCTGTCTCAGCCTCCCGAGTAGCTGGGACTACAGGCGCCCGCCTCGTCGCCCGGCTAGTTTTTTGTATTTTTTAGTAGAGACGGGGTTTCACCGTATTAGCCAGGATGGGGAGGCTTTCATAAAAGAGGGTCAGAGCCGCCGATGGGGTCTGGGAGACCCTAAGAGTTCTGACTCTCAAGTGTCCTCAGGGAGTGGGACCTGCTGCAGGTCTGAGCACCAAGGGCTCCAGCACCAGGAGGACAGGAGCCTCCAGTCATCTCCACAGCACCTGAAAGGTAGCATATGGGGACCCTCTAGATGGGGTGGGGAGTGACCTCTGACCAGTTCCTTTCTGTCCCATGGCCTTCCCGTCTGCAGGTTGTAGAGGGGAAATAGAAGGCTAGAAAGGCCCTTCCAGCTCAGGCTTTTACTGGTTCTAAATGGATTCCTGAGCTGGCCTCCCTGTCTCTGGACAGAGCGGAAGCTACCCCCTGCCCTGCCTCTCTCACCCCCATGGTATCAACCTCTGTCTTATCTGCCCCTAGATCCCAGCCACAGCCCTGGAGCCCAAGGAAGGGCATCTGAGAAAAGTTGGAAGCCAGGGGCAGTGCCCAGGCAGTGTAGACTGTGCCGAGTCAGCCAGGGGCAGATTCACAGCCTCACTGCAGCACAAGAGCTTGAGGTCAGGCCCTGCATCTCTGCCCAGTGAGCTGAAGGGTCCTGGCATAGACAGGCTGAATTGAGAGGCCTCAGTGAGTTGGGCACGGTGGCTCACACCTGCAGTCCCAGCATTTTGGAAGGCTGAGGCAGGTGGATGACTTGAGGCCAGGAGTTCAAGACCAGCCTGGTTAACATGGGGGAAACCCTGTTTCCACTAAAAAATACAAAATTAGCTGGGTGTGGTGGCACGTGCCTGTAATCCCAACTACTCATGAGACTGAGGCAGGAGAATCGCTTGAACCCAGGAGGCGGAGGTTGCAGTGAGCCAAGATTGCACCACTGCACTCCAGCCTGGGCGAGAGTGAGACTCTGTCTCAAAAAAAAAGGCCGGGCACGGTGGCTCAAGCCTGTAATCCCAGCACTTTGGGAGGCCGAGACGGGCGGATCACGAGGTCAGGAGATGGAGACCATCCTGGCGAACACGGTGAAACCCCGTCTCTACTAAAAATACAAAAAATTAGCCAGGCGTGGTGGTGGGCGCCTGTAGTCCCAGCTACTCTAGTGGCTGAGGCAGGAGAATGGCGTGAACCCAGGAGGCGGAGCTTACAGTGAGCCAAGATCGCACCACTGCACTCCAGCCTAGATGACGGAGCCAGACTCTGTCTCAAAAAAAAAAAAAAAAAAAGAGGCCTGAGGCAACAGTGGCTGGGCAAGGACTTGGGAAGAGGGGAGGCCCCTTTGGCTGTGCCTTAAGCCCCCAAGGCCAGGATTTCTATGAGACCTGAAGCCTGGAGCCTGTCATAGGCAACTGCAGTCAGAGGCCTCCCTGGCAGAAACCACTCCTTGTCCCCTCCCTGCCACAGGCCTGAAATGTCCATGTTGGCACAGTGTCAATATGACTCTTGGTGGATGAGACCACCTGACACTTTCCCAGGGGACCCTGTGGCTAAGAGTAGAGCTGGGCAGGCAGTGCTCAGCACCATAGGGGATGCTGCGGGCCTGTAGGCTTGGTTGGCCCAATTACTGCCCTAATGCCATAGGACAGTGCCTACCAGGGACCCCCTGTCTTGCCAGGGAAGGCCTTAGGCACTGCGCTTTAGACATTTCAAAGTGAGTTCTCATTCACTTGTGTGTCTGATCACACTAGAGTCCCCATTTCACAGACTGCCTGCCCAGAGAATTTGTCATAGGCCACACAGCAAACCAGCAAACTAAGCCCGGTGGTCCCCTAATCTGCCCCAGAAAGGTAGTTTCTCAACTGTTCTGAGCTTGACAGCATGACCATCCTCAGGAGCCACAGGCAAAGTGGGCAGAGGCTTGGCATTCCCCTCGAGGTCATCTGGCCATTCTGAATGCCCCTCCCCAGCCTGCTTCCTCTGGCTGAGCCATGTGCCCCCGGAACCCCTCTCAACTCTGTTGCCCACTCCTCCCTCCATCTGCGCCTCCAGTGAAGCAGTTTCTCAAAGGAGGGGTCCTTGGTACCGTGGAGGGACAGGACACCTCTGGGAATTCGTACCCAGCTGCGTTCATGCTGAGTTCTTCATGACCACTCCTTCCAGCCTCAGCTTGTGGATCCAGAGCTGGGTACTGAGCTGTACTGGACCAGCGGACCCCCTCCTGGGATCGGTGGACTTGGAGCAGAAGAGTCCCTCCAGGACTGAAGACTGCACACACAAAACTTGGGAACTGTCAACTGCCCTGTTACTCACCTCGTGAAAAAAACTGGATTTAAATGAGCGCGAATGGAGCTGACAATTCCCAGAAACTCGAATTGGGATGGTGAGATTTTAGTTCAGCCCAGGGCGGTCTCATGCGTGGGTGGTAAAGTTGAGCTTTGAGGTGGTCTTCAGAGGGAAAGGAATACCCTCCGCGGGCAGAGCTTCCCGGGTTCCGGGCCCTTCGGGACGTCAACACAGGTCCAACTGCCCTTAGGCTCCTCCGCACACCCTGGATCCAATAATAAATCCCTTTCCTCTCTGCCTCCATTGGCCTGACTGGCTTCGGTTACTTCGCACAAAGAAACCTTGCCAAGCAAACGTCCCCGGTGCTGCTCCAAAGGAGACCCCTGTCCTCCTAAAAGCCCCTCCCTGAGGCCGGGTATATACTCGCCGCCCGCAACCCTCACCCTAGCTCCAGCTTCTGCTTCTTTTCCTGCCCACCCCGCCCATTGAGGAGATGGGCACCCCTTGTATGTCTCTGTCTGCCGGGGTTCGTGCCTCACTGTCTCCAAGCCCGGCTTCTATCCCTAGTCCCTTCCTGTTCCCGCAACTCCTGCTTGCTTCCTTCTCCCCTTCCCTCCAGCGGTGGTTCCAAACCTTCTCTTCCATAAGACCCTCGATTCCGTTTCCCAGGGACCCAGGGGTACCCCCTCGCTGGGGGAGAGGCGCAGCCTGTAGTGGGTTTCCCTCCGCGCAGCGCGGACAGTCTAAGGTCATTCCGGGTCACCCTGCCCCCTCGCTCCCATTGGCTCTGGGGGGGCACGTGACTCAATCCTGGCCAATGGCGTGGTGGGGCCTGTGACTTG
The DNA here is from genome assembly GCF_007565055.1 of Rhinopithecus roxellana. Lineage (NCBI taxonomy): Eukaryota > Metazoa > Chordata > Mammalia > Primates > Cercopithecidae > Rhinopithecus > Rhinopithecus roxellana. The sequence goes on along the minus strand of NC_044553.1, from coordinate 78,214,303 downwards.
TAGCCGGGCAAGCTTTGCTTTGCTTTGCTTTTTTTTTTTTTTTTTTTTTTTTTTTTTTTTTTGAGACGGAGTCTCGCTCTGTCCGCCCAGGCTGGAGTGCAGTGGCTGGATCTCAGCTCACTGCAAGCTCCGCCTCTCGGGTTCACGCCATTCTCCTGCCTCAGCCTCCCGAGTAGCTGGGACTACAGGCGCCCGCCACCTCGCCCGGCTAGTTTTTTGTATTTTTTAGTAGAGACGGGATTTCACCGTGTTAGCCAGGGTGGTCTCGGTCTCCTGACCTCGTGATCCGCCCGTCTCGGCCTCCCAAAGTGCTGGGATTACAGGCTTGAGCCACCGCGCCCGGCCCGGGCAAGCTTTTCTAGGAGCTTCTGGAGGCTGTCCGGGAATCCTCAGCTGGGCACAGCGTAGCATAGCCGAGATCTTGGGGACAACGGTTGTCCCCAAGAGGGAGAGGCACCTCTCCTCTTGGAGGGAGGCAGAAGGAGACAACCTCTGCCTCCCTCGCCCCTTTCCCTCCCTGAAGGGGAGGACTTGGGGGAGAGGTTAAAAGGCACCCGCTTTGGAGTCCCGCCCCAGCCTTGCCATTCACTAGATATACGACTTCCAGCACATTTTTGTTCCTCAGTTTCTTCATCTGAAAAATGAACAAAACAACTAGCTTGGCAGAGCGTGGTGACTCACGCCTGTAATTCCAGAATTTTGGGAAGCCGGAACGAGAAGATCGATTGAGCCCGGGAGTTTGAGACCAGCCTGGGCAACACAGTGAGACCTCGTCTCTATAATTTTATAACACATAATTAAAAAAAAAACTGGCTTATAGAGCTGTGGGTAGAGTATGAAATGAGACAACTTGTATAGAGGGCTTAGCACTTGTGTTCAGGGCACAGGCTCTGGGCCCTGCAGCCACTGAACTACAGCCCCAGCTCCTCTGCTCCCTAGCTGTGAGACCTCACCACACCAGGTTCAATTGGTAGTTTCACAGCCAACTTACTATGCATTCATCAGTGCTGTGTGAACCTTCCTGCCCATCTCTTGGGGCACAAACGTAGGAGTAAAATTACAGGGCCCTAGGGCCAAGTGCATGATCAGCTTTACTAGGTAATGCCAAAGTGGTTTCCAAATTGGTTAGCCCAAGAGTGTGAGAGGTCCTGCTGCTGCTCATCCTTGCCAGGACCTGGTACAGTATGACTTTTGTGTCTATCCAGTAGTGTGAGGTGGTTTCTTGCCCATTTCCCTGATAGCGAATGAGGTCAAGCCATTTGTATTTTGTCTTAGACAAAGCATCTATTTGTGACTCTACCCCCTCTCCCTAACTCTTACTTTTTGCTTTTGTCTTAAGAATAAGCATTAAAAAGAAATCATTATGGGCTGGGTACACACCAGCATGCCTGGCTAATTTTTAAATTTTGTTTTGTAGAGAGGAGGGTCTCGCTATGTTGCCAGGACTGGTTTCAGACTCATCAAGTGATCCTCCCGCGTTGACCTCCCAAAGTGCTGGGATTACAGGCATGAGCCACCACGCCCAGCCACTCATTTAATCCAGCTTTTAATTTAATTGAAGGGTCTAGCTTGAGAAATTCTTCTTAAGGCCAAGATATTCTCCAATATTTTGTTAATTTGAAAAGGATCAGAAATTCATCATTTCTGTTGGATGCCACTTCTGCCAGAACTCTCCCAGGATCCCTGCCTCGCCAGCCACCACGTGCTGTTTCCATCTCAAATGCCTCTGGGCCTGGTTCTGCTCTTCATCACTCAGCTCCCTCCTAGATGGGTCCTTTTAATTTCCATGTAGCCAGAAGGTGTGAAGTGTGATACCAATGAGTGGTTACCAGTAAAGTACTATAGAATATTTTTTTTTCACAAGATTAAAAAAAATCAGCAATGGATGCTCAAGACTGTCCCAATGTCACCCTCTTTTTCTAGCATTTCAAAATGCCAGAGGCTGGGTGTGGTGGTTCATGCCTGTAATCCCAACACTTTGGGATGCTGAAGCAGAAGGATCATTTCAGCCTAGGAGTTCAAGACCAGCTTGGGCAGCGTGGCAAGACCACATCTCTACAAAAAGTTTTTAAGAAAAAATTAGCCAGGCGTGGTGGCATGCACCTGTAGTCCCAGCTATCTGGGAGGCTGAAATGGGTGGATCGCCTGAGCCCAATTTGAGGCTGCAGTGAGCTATAATTGTGCCACTGCACTCCAGCCTGCATGACACAGCAAGACAATGTCTCAAAAACAAAACAAAACCACACACACACACACACACACATATATGTGTATGTATATATGTATATGTATACACACACACACAAAATAAAAAATGCCAGATGGGAAACCCTGGTAGTCTGACTTCACGTGGTTACCTAAACAGGTGTCGTCAGTACGTTGTCATGGACGGCGGAGGCAATTACCAGTCCACACAAGGCCTGCCTCTCTGCACATCTTCAGGGTACGCCCAGAGGAGTGTGCATCATGGTAGAGAAAGGCTCTGGGGATAGGCCTGAGCTCCACTGGCAGTGCCCCAGTGTTCCACGCCCAGCAGGTCGCCTGGCATCACCTTTCTAGAAAAGCTTTTAAGCCCATGCCCTGGTGAAAATATATCCTGATTCTCAGAGGATGGCTCCCAAATCCATTAATCCTGGCCCCAGCTTTTCCCAATTCCCCTCCCATCCACCCACTGACCCAAGGCACCAGCCATAGTTCCCCAATGCCAGGTCCTTTGATGCCACTGCATTTCCATATGTATTCATATGTATGTATGCATGCATGTATTCCTCTGCAAGAATTGCTCGTCTCCAGGTGCAAACTCTGACTCTTCCAGCTTTAACGTTACCACCTATGGGAAGCCTTCCAGAAGTTCTGCGGCTGCTGCAGCTTCTGTCTCCCACCAGTGGTAGCCTGCTGTTCAGTCCCAGTGATGCTGTAGTCTAAAGAATCCATCTGGCCGGGCGCGGTGGCTCAAGCCTGTAATCCCAGCACTTTGGGAGGCCGAGACGGGCGGATCACGAGGTCAGAAGATCGAGACCATCCTGGCTAACCCGGTGAAACCCCGTCTCTACTAAAAATACAAAAAACTAGCCGGGCGAGGTGGCGGGCGCCTGTAGTCCCAGCTACTCGGGAGGCTGAGGCGGGAGTATGGCGCAAACCCGGGAGGCGGAGCTTGCAGTGAGCTGAGATCCGGCCACTGCACTCCAGTCCGGGCGACAGAGCGAGACTCCGCCTCAAAAAAAAAAAAAAAAAAAAAGAATCCATCTCCGTCTAGATAACCCTGTGTGGGTCCTCCCTTATCGTCTGACCCAGCAGGAGCTCAGCAGGAGCTCAACAGGGTCTCAATCAAGGTGACCCACTGGCCCTGTGCCTGCCAGGACACTGATGTGACATCACTGGAGTCAGTTCTGATGATGAGGTAATGCTAACTCAGGGGAACCCTGCTAACACAGAAGGTAAGCTGAGAGTGAGCTCAGTGAGCCTTCCCTTTGAAGAAGGGGTGAGTGAATGGGAGAAGATTCAGGAGAAATCAAGGGGTCAGGAGTAGTTCACTCAGTCCCCTTTCACTCTGAAGGAGCTCACCTCTCCCCAGTACTATTCAGTGGAAGGGCCACTCAAAGCAACTGAGAGAGACCTGCTTGTGTGAAGAGGTAGAGGTTTATTGAAATATAAACATTCGAGAACATGTAAGATAGAAAATAACCACAACATATACAGACACTTGCTGCAGGAGGACATCTGAGGTATTTATTCACTGCCTAGGCTACCCATGTGCTATCACATTTTTCTGGTTAGAATACACATAAGATGGGGAGCAGGGAGGGGACAGAGCTGCCCTGGCTGATGGCACCTTCAGGGAAAGCTCTGCTTGGGCCAAGGCCCCACTCCTGGGGGTACCTGCTGGCACCCCCCATCACGCTCTGGGTGAGACCCTGCTGTTGTCCTTGAGGGCAGTGAGGGTTCACTCCAACGGTGTGGCCAGGCGAGCTGCTTGGGGAAAGCGAGAGGATCCAGTGACCAGAAGGACACAGTGTGTTGTCCCTGCATCCTCTGGGTGGGAAGAGTCCATCCTTTGTGACCAAACCCCTGAGAAAGACATACTGGCCAAATGTCTGAGACACCTTCAAATGGGCCCAGTGCCAGCCAACTGGGCTCCTCACTGGCACCAGGTCCCAGATGCCCTTCTCTGCCCACACCCTGCAGGCTGAGGCTAGACGAGGTCAGCCCCCGGGAAATGGGTGTGTGTGTGTGAATGTGGGAGTGGGGGTGAGCGTGTGTGGAGGGCTGAGAGAAGATGCAGTTGAGCAGAGCTGCAGCTTACCAGGCTGAGGTATCTGTTTGTGCTCAAGCTTTTGATTCCCTTTCCTCTCCTACACAGGACTGAATGCAAGCCGCGCCGCCACACACACACACGCCATGTGTGGTGTCTCCCACTGCCACAGCCCCATGTCCCAATGGTGGTGTTCTGCTGAACATTCCAGGGCTTCCTCGACTGAGGTGAGCTGCACGCAAGAACTGCCTTTTCTTTACAGCACAGGAGCTGCCTGCTCCCACCCAGGGTTCAGGAGGAGCTGTGGAGTTCTTCATCTCCTCATACCCTGGGGTGGCTCAACCTCTGGCAAGGTCAGCAAGGACCCAGCCTGCCTGTGCCCTGAGCTGGGAATGCTGAGTGATGGGGAGATGTCCTGCTGCCTCCCTGGTCAGCTGGGGGTGGGGGTGTGGCAGAAAACGGTCTTCAGAACTGGTGTGGTTTCAGGGCCCGACCAGCGTGAGAGCGGGCCTCTCCACTCCACCTCCCCGCCCCCGCGATCCCTGAGTCGTCTCCCCTGCCTGCCTCCGCCCGCCTCCTCACTGGGCTTGAGGGAGGGGCCAGAGGGGCCGGGGTACCCAATCACTTGCTTGACTTTGGGGGTGATCTGTTTTCATTTCTTTGGTGCTACAACAACAATAAAAATTTTAAAACAAAGAAACAAAAGTCAGCAAAACACATATAAAAAAGATTTCAGAGATGCAAATACTTCCTGAAGACTCAAACATCAACAATTACAAATCTGAGGTATTTCAATGAACCTGACAGCGGCACATGTGGGGATGGTGAGGCCAAGACGGCCCCATAAGAAACAGAAGAGGGCTGGGGAAAGGACAAGTGGGCTGTTCTTGGGAGGGCAGGCCGATAAGGGCAAGTGGGGAGCATGAGGTTTGGGGGGTCAGAGAAGGGTCCGTGTGAAGCAGGTGCCAGGGCTGGGCAGCCCCAAGGTTCTGCCTTCTCGTCAGCAGATGCCCTGTGGGCCCTGGCCCTCAACTGCCCTCACAGCCTCTTCCTTCAGATCATTAGAAGGGGGATCTGGGACCCTGAGGACTGATTCAAGACTTGCGTTTGAGGGACCCATACCCCAGGAACCTAACAGTAGGCAAGGTGGTCTGGAAGGGCCCCACCCCATGCTCAGCAGAGAAGCATGAAGGCATGCTCTCGGCTCCTAGCAGCCCCATATGGGACTTAAAACAGGGGAAGAGACTAGTGGCCCTGGGGTCATGGCAGAAGGCAGGGGCAGGGAAATAAATTAAAGGGGAAGGGAAATGGAGGGCCTCCAGCCCTGTGTCAGCTGACAGATTGTCAATACACTGTACCCCGAGCTGGGAGGTGGCTGGGGAACCCTGGAGGAAGCTGGACACCCACAGACCCCCACCCAGTTCTCCAGGACAATCCCTGATTGGACAACGCTGTCTGTCCTGCCCCTCTAGCCTCTCCCTGACCCCAGAGTACAGCAGGACCTGAATGGAACCTGGACAGACGGGCACATCCAAACTCTCAATGTCTGGCCAAATGGTGCTCGTCGACGTGGGCTCCGTGAGATGAGGTAAATTCTGTGCATCAACTTCCTTCACTCTTGACAGGAGAGTGGCAAGTGGGAAGCTGGGTCCTGCCCATCAGAGGGACCAGCTGGTGGAGGGCTCTGCGCTGGGGGTGCCCCGGGATGAGGTAGGACTTGGTGAGCAGTGAGAGCTGCTGCTGCTGCTGGCGCTGCTGCCGAGGCTCTGGGGAGCAGACCCCGCGATGAGGTGGACCACAGGCTTCTGGGCAAACAGCACACCTTGGTGGGGGGAAGAGAAGCAAGTGTGGGCAGAGGAAGAGCGAAGGGGCGGGCCAGCTCCTTTCAGTAAGTATTCACTGCTGGCCTAGCCCTGTGCCTGACTCCGCTGTAGACACTGCGTTAGGGGGTGATGGGAGAAGATCCAAACGCTGTCCTGACTTGAAGCACTGATGGGCTGGGGAGGGGGACATATAGGTTGTCAGAGTAATTTTGCTAAAATGTCATAAATGCTCTGAGACAGGTGTACCCAGAGTACACAAAGAGGAACAGCAAGTCCAGTTGCGGTGGCTCACAACTATAATCCCAGCACTTTGGAAGGCTGAGGTGGGAGAATAGCTCAAGGCCAGGAGTTTGAGACCACACTGGGCAATAAAGGAAGACCCTTGTCTCTACAGAAAAAAGAAAAATTTTTTTGTGTGTGTGTGAGATGGAGTTTCGCTCTGTCGCCCAGGCCGGAGTGCAGTGGCGTGATCTCAGCTCACTGCAAGCTCCACCTCCCGGGTTCACACCATTCTCCTGCCTCAGCCTCTGGAGTAGCTGGGACTACAGGCACCCGCCACCACGCCTGGCTTTTTTTTTTTTTTTTTTTTTTTTTTTGAGACGGAGTCTCGCTCTGTCCGCCCAGGCTGGAGTGCAGTGGCTGGATCTCAGCTCACTGCAAGCTCCGCCTTTCGGGTTCCCGCCATTCTCCTGCCTCAGCCTCCTGAGTAGCTGGGACTACAGGCGCCCACCACCTCGCCCGGCTAGTTTTTTGTATTTTTTAGTAGAGACGGGGTTTCACCGGGTTAGCCAGGATGGTCTCGATCTCCTGCCCTTGTGATCCACCCGTCTTGGCCTCCCAAAGTGCTGGGATTACAGGCTTGAGCCACCATGCCCGGCTAATTATTATGTATTTTTAGTAGAGACGGGGTTTCACCACGTTAGCCAGGATGGTCTCAATCTCCTGACCCGGTGATCCGCCCGACTCGGCCTCCCAAAGTGCTGGGATTACAGGCGTGGGCCACCACGCCCGTTTTTTTTTTTTTTTCCTGAGATGGAGTCTCACTCTGTCACCCAGGCTGGAGTGTAGTCGCGTGGTCTCGGCTCACTGCAACCTCCACCTCCCAGGTTCATGCCATTCTCCTGCCTCAGGGTCCTGGGTAGCTGAGACTACAGGCGCCCGCCACCACGCCTGGCTAATTTTTTGTATTTTTAGTAGAGACGGGGTTTCACTGTGTGTTAGCCAGGATGGTCTCGATCTCCTGACTTCATGATCTGCCCGCCTCAGACTCCCAAAGTGCTGGGATTATAGGCGTGAGCCACCGCGCCCGACAATGCTATGCTTAACAAGTATCAGGTGGGCTTGTTGCCAAGCTCATCTGTAAACCAATGAAATGGGAATGGGAAAGGGACTGCTGTTTTTATGAATACTAAGTTGTTTCTTTCTTTTTTTTTTTTTTTTTTTTTGAGATAAGGTCTTGCTTTGTCACTCAGGCTGGAATGCAGTGGTACAATCATGGCTCACTGCAGCCTCGACCTCCTGGGCTCAAGTGATCCTCCCAAGTAGCTGGGACCACAGATGTGCACCACCATCCCTGGCTAATTTTTTTTTTGTATTTTGTAGATTTGGGATTTTGCTATGTTGCTCAGGTTGGTCTCAAACTCCTAGGCTCAAGTGATCCTCTTGCATTAGCCTCCCAAAGTGCAAGGATTACAGGCATGAGCCACCATGCCCAGTCATGAATACTAAGTTAAATCCTTGGAAAGACTCTGTAAAGGTGCGAAATCTACCAACCAACAAAACACTGTTGCTAAATTAGGTTTAGGAAGAGATAACTATAAAAGACTGGGGGGCGGGGAGCTTAACAATGTAAGCTGATTCTGCTATACCGGGGTTCCTTTGCCTGTGTCTCAGTCTGCAAAAGGAAGAGAAGAGCTGAACCACAGTCAGAGAAAGGCTGTGCATGAGAAGACCGGGGGATTGTGGGACACTGACTGACTTCTTCCATTAACGAGCCAACCACTGGTCTAAAAGGGTTAGGTGAAGGGTTTCTGCCAAAGTGGGAGGGACCTACCATCCTGTTAACAATCCACGGTCTCTACGCATCCAGAGGACCACCTGACCTTTGCAACTCTGAGACCAGGAAAAAGGAAGCCACCGTGGGAGGTGTTCAGACAGAGGGCAAGAGGCAGGGTCAGCCACAGAGCTGCGCTGGGGCTGGCTGCAGCCACGTGGGCCTCCCCCAGAGCTCCAGGGCCTCACCTGCGTAAGTGGTGCCATCGATGTCCACGGACATGTTAATGCTCCCAATGCTACTCGTGGTCAGGTTCAGTGCTGCAGCCGAGGCCTCTGCTCTGTCTTCTGCTGGGGACAGGGAGACAATGGGCCTGGTCAAGCCTTCCACAGCACTCCTGCTGTCCTCTCTGATGCTGCCTGGCCACCCTGGTCAAAGCCTCACGCTGTCAGAAGGCACCTATGTAACCTTCTCCTGAGTGTAGGGTATGGCAGGAGATCCCAGTCTCGCCAACCTCCTGTTGCTGGCTTTTTCCACTGACACAGTTCATCTCCTCAATTTCCTCTGCTCCCAGAGCAAAGGAATCACAGCAGGCAAGGAGGCTGACCCCGGCCCCACCGCTCTGCACTGGTACTTTCCACGTGATGGGCAAACCCCGAGCTACACTACACACCAGGCCCAAGAAATCAGAGATCAACGAGACCCAGCCCCAACTTTGAGGACCCACCTTGCCCTTCTTTCCTTTGACTGAGTCCCTCAAAGAGAGGAGTCTATGTCCTCAGCCCCTCCCTTCCATGACCACCTGGGCAGCTGGCGTTTGTGGAAGGCTGCAAGTGCTGGCACACACGGCCTCTGCCTGGCTCACCCCAGACTCAGAATTCTTCCCAGTGAGCTGTCTTTTCTAACAGCCCTTTGCTTTGTGTAGGAGCAGGGCACCTGGCCCTGGATGAGCTGTTACCTCCCAGTTTCTTTCTGCTCCCCAGGGGCAATGGGGTAGGGAGGGGCGGCCTGGGAATATGTACAGCTCCCTTCACACCTGGCTCCTTCCCACACATCTCATTCATGTTTGCTTTGAGATAGCATCAGGACGAGAATGGGAAAGAATGTGTGTGAATGGGAAAAGGGGCGTGTGGCTTGGGGAAGAGAATGTGGGGCACTAGAACATGTGAAGAGCAAGGGAAAGGATGTCAATTATGCTGCCAAACTTGTGTTTCCTCCTTCTCTTTATATTCCTGAGTCCCACTGTCTAGCCCGGGGCAACCTGGCCCCTCGCTGAGCCTCAGGAACATGGGGTGTCTTCCTCCCCGACCTACAGACGGTGCCCTGCTCTTGCCTACATCCAGTGAGGTGCTGGAGTAAAGGCTGGTGGGAAACGCTGCAGCTCTCTGAGGGCCTCTGGCTCCTCCTCTGTGAATAACTGCTTTTCCCTCTTATTAGAGAACAGAGCACCGCCTGAGGCAACATGTGGTCCCCTCTACTAAACAACTTCAGCTTGGTGAACTGAGATCTCAGTGCCTCTCTTCTGGGGGCCTAGAAGGCAGAACCTGGAGGGGCCTCTTCCAGGTCAGGAGTTTGTGCCTCACCACCCCTGCCCTGCAGTCCCAGGAGGCGTGAATGGGCGTAGGGTTTCCCAGTAACGGAAGGCTCTGCCCTGAGCCTGGCTCACCCCTGCCGTTGATCCTGATCTTCATGGGGAGCTGTCGTGCCATGGTGAAAAAGTTGCGCTGGAAGGCCTGCTGCACCAGGCGCTGCTCCTCCTCGGACAGCCTCGACGCCTTCTTCTCAGCAGGCTCCCCTGACTCCAGCCGCTCCCTCAGCTGCTCCAGTGCGGCAGTCCGAGTACCAGCCTGCTGGTTTGCCAAGGTCACGGGCACAGCCAGGCGATTTGGCACAGGCACTGTTGTCACTGGGGCTCCATCACCTGCAAAAGAACTGGAGCTGGAAAAATCCACAATTGACCCTCTTGCCCAAAAAACCCCAGTCTTGAACACAGGGAAACTGGCATCCCTTCCTCCCTTCCTTCTCCCCCAGGAGCCCTACTGACCTTTCCTGAGAGTGGCTGCTGGGGATATCCGAGGGCTACTGGTATTGCTGCCACTGCTGGAGCCAAGCCCAAGGATGGGAAAGCGGATCTTGGGTGGGGAGAGGAGGGCAGGGGCAGTGGCAGCAGCAGTAGCCACAGCAGGTGAGTAGCCAAAGAGGGAGGAGCTGTAGCTGGGCCGCCGGCCCTCCCTGCGGTTGCCATCAATGGCTGCCTGGAGCTCGGCTGGGGAACTCAAGGCTTTCTTCTCACACTCATAGGCATACAGATACTTCATGTACCTGGAGGAAAGGAAGCAAGCAGGAATAATAATCCAAAACAGCACCAGAGATCACCCAGTTGAGGTTGGTGGGTCTCTGGAAGCAGTCTCTGCTGGCCAGGACTCTAGGGCAAAGGATTGCAACCTTGGTGTACTTGGCAGAAAAGCCTGGGATGGCTGGATGCTCTGCCCCAGCCTCCTCTAACTGCCACTCAATCCTAAATAGGCTCTACTTTGAAGGACCATTCATTAGGGGAAATAAATAACATCTTAGTTGGTGTTTCACATTTGTTTTGGTGCTTTTTTAGTGCCCTGGGAAAAATTAGGCCCATGTTTTACAAGGGCTTTCTGGCTTCTTGATCTTATTCAGAGCTGGGCTAGTCAGACAGGAGCAATTCTTCCCATTGTGCATGGGACCTAGACACTGTCATTCTTTGTGTCTTAGGTCCCAAGAAGCAGTTCTCTACCCAGGAACCTCACCATTCTGGTTGTAGCTACAACAGGCTACCTAACTGATGTCAGCTGTACATTGCATACTCTTCACAGCACAACTCCAGAGTGTTCCAGAAGAACAGACTCCTCTCTGGCCCTCATTCTTCAGTGCTACTATTGGTTTCATCGCTTCCATCACCCGTGTGATTAACTCAAATGCTGACAAAACCAGATCACCAATCCAAGGGGGCCTTCCTGCCTGCCTTTCTCTGGGTCCTCTGCCACTGGGTAAGCTGAATGTCAGGTAAGAGGAGCCACTTGGGGTGGAGATGCTGTTTGGAAGACAATGTCCTGGAAGGGGCACAGGTCTTAGAGACAGAAGCTCAGGTCTGAATCTCAGCTCTACCACTTACTGGCTGGTATGGCCTTAGCCAAATTATTTAACCCTGGAGACTTCATTTTTGTCATGTGGAAAATGGGGGCATACCTACTTTACAGGGTTGACTGTGAGGTTTAAATGAAATCGTAAAGTACCAGCACAGAGTAGACACCTGGTAAATGGCGGCTCTCATCACTACTTGGTTTAGTGAGGGATTAATCTCAGAAAGCTCCCCACTGTTTCGGGAATCCACTCATCTTGCTAACTATACAAAGGAATTTCCTTCCTTCCTCTCCTCTAGGTTACAACATCCCCTTTCTTCAGCCTCGGCTTCCTTCCCCCAGGCCCTGGCCACTCACTGGGTCCTGAGGGTGAAGGCGGCGCTGGTGATGGATGTGGGCAGGTTCAGGCCTTTGGTGATCTCCCTCCAGATCTTCTTGTTGATGATCTCCACCAGGCCCCCCTTCTCGGTCACCAGCTTATACAGCATGTACAGGTCCAGGATCTGCTTGGCCATGATGGGGATTCGGTTGATGGGGGTCCCTGTGGTTGTCCGAGAGAAAGAGACAGCGGGATCATCATCAGGCTGAGAAGGATTCCGCGTATGCCCACCTTTAACTGAGCTGGAAACAATGCTCATTAATCTGTTTGGAAGTGTAATTTAACTCAAACTCCCCAAGCCTGAAGACTCAGACTAGCTGTCAGGACAGGTCCAATGCACAGGCTATGTGGGCCTTTGGCAAAGCACTTAGACTCTCTGGTTCTGTTTTGCTGTCTGTAAATAAGAGGGCCAGACTAGATGATTTCAAAGGTGCTTGTTTTTTAGTTTGTGTGTGTGTGTTTTTTTGTTTTGGTAGCAGTACGATTCCAGACTATTCCTAGTGATCGGGCAACTTATCTCTGCAGCTTTCAGACTCCATTCAGTGGCAGCTTCCTCCGGGAAACCCTTCTCTGACTTCCTAGAAGGGGAGCCCTGCCTAGTCACCCTCCTGGCAGCGCTCAGTGCTGCTTGTAAGAGTGTGCCACCTGGCTGGGCGCGGTGGCTCACACCTGTAATCCCAGCACTTTGGGAGGCCGAGGCGAGCGGATCACGAGGTCAGGAGATTGAGACCATCGTGGCTAAGATGGTGAAACCCCATCTCTACTAAAAATACAAAAAAAAATTAGCCTGGCTTGGTGGTGGGCGCCTGTAGTCCCAGCTACTCGGGAGGCTGAGACAAGAGAATGGCGTGAACCTGGGAGGCGGAGCTTGCAGTGAGCCGAGATAGTGCCACTGCACTCCAGCCTGGGTGACAGAGTGAGACTCCATCTTGAAAAAAAAAAAAAAAAAAAAAGAGTGTGCTTGTTTGCACATGCCTGCTTTCTCCTCTCCTGCTTGATGGAGAAATGGTTTCTTTCTCTCTCGTGTGCCCCGCTATGTCAAAGGAGCTGCTGGACACACTGGTCTCCAGGGGAATGAAAAGCCACTCAATTCTCTCCGCACACCAATCATTCTCCCACTCTCTGGCCTCTGAAAGGGGGAGGGTCAGAGCAGCTTCCGCCCAGCGGCCCCAAGGGGAAGTGAGAGGAGCCAGGGACTTGATTAGGAAACCTGGCACCGAGCAGGAAGGCCTACTAATGAGCACCAGGGGACGTGGTGAGGGCGGGGCCAGTCCTTTCACAGCCGGCTGGGATGCTCGTCAGGAGGCGTGATGGATGACTGTCATTTGGCAGCCTCAGGATTAATGATCTGGAGGTCAGAGGGGAGAATTCCACAGGGAAGGGTCACCGTCCGGGGCAGGGTATGAGACTTGTTGCCTTTTGATGGCAAACTCCTTTTACTGTACACAGACTGCTGCTCCTCTGCCTTGCCCCCTCCCATTGCCCCAGTCTCGCTGAGGTCTCACTGGGCTGCCTGGTGGACCTTAAGCCAACCTGAGCAGAGAAGAGCTGTTTGTTTCTGCTCCATGAGCGTCTTTCCCTAAAGGCACAGCAGTTTTCTCAGCTCTGAATGGCAGCCTCAGCAACTCTTTTACAGGATGGTTCAAGCCAGAGAATGAAAAGGAAGCACTGTGGGCATGGATAAGTGGGGCTGCTGCGGCAGGATCAGGCCTCTTCTTTTTCTTTTTTTCACAGATAGGGTCTCACTCTGTTGCTCAGACTGGAGTGCAGTGGTGCAATCATGACTTATTGCAGCCTTAAGCTCCAGCCATCCTCCCACTCAGCCTCCTGAGTAGTTGAGAATACAGGCGCACACCACCACACTCAGGGAATTTAAAAACATTTTCTGTAGAGACAGGATCTTCCTATATTGCCCAGGCTGGTCTCAAACTCCTAAGCTCAAGCAACCCTCCTGCCTCAGTCTCCCAAAGCACAAGGACTGCAGTGTGACCCACAGCACCTGGCTTAGGCCTCTTTCCTAAGTGTGGGGAGGGAGTTAGTGACCTTGAAGACCTTTACCTTGACCTGCTGGTCCTTGGAGGGTAAAGGACAAAGGGGTCATGGAATTAGACCCACAGATTCACAGGTAAAATAATAGAGGATTACCGGCATACTCCTAAGACACATAGCTCATGTGCTGGTTGACTTCTCCCAGTGCTGTTCTGGACAGTAAACCTTCCCCTACCAGCAAGACAAAAGCCTGATGTGGGCCCCCAGCAGGACAGGGCTAACGTCGACCTCCTTTGAGAGGCCTGTCTGCCCAAACACACCCATGGCCTTGAGTCCACACCTTCCAAGGCATTACCTGGAGTGTCTGAGAGGACCACTCCCAAGGTCCCCTCACACAGGGCTCCTAAGCTCACATTTCCAGAAGCTCCTAGGGCATCTTCACACATGTGACCTGTTTACTTCCAAGTCAGAATGTCTGTACTGGGCTCATCTTCATTCCCCTAAACTAGCTCCCTTTCCCCACACCTCATTTTTTCCCAGCAACACTACCACCCTTGGAAGTTAGCCAGGAAGGCAGGAACCTTGTATCAGCACTGGCTCCTCTCCTCTCCCTATCATCCACTTTGAGGGTGCTAGAAGGCTTCATGATTCATCCTTGGAGGTACCTCTCAAAGGCATCTTCCTTTTTGGCCCGCAGCCACCATCCTGGTCCAGGCCTTCTCTGGCCCACAGTTAGATGCCTGCAGTAGCCTCTTATCCATACGATCAACTTGCACACTGCAGCCAATCTTATTAAAATACTACTTTTACTATATTACTCACTTCCTTGTTTAAAAACCTGTGAAAACTCTTACTGCTTACCTAGCCCATCTCACATGTCCAATCGCATGACCCACGTTCCTCAACACTCCCTTAAAAGATCACATATGAAGTATTCCTGGCATATCTGAGCAACTCACTTGCACTCCAACTCGCTGGGCCTTCTCCCTATTGCCCCCAAAACACACTCTTTTCGGCCTCCAGTCAAATCCTCCACAGTGTCCTTCCACATCCACTCCTTCCAGGAAGCATGTTCTCACTACCCCAGTTCATGTGGGTTTCTTCCCTCTCAGAATTTCTATCATGCCCCTGTAAGTTCAGCAAATTGTCTTTCTCTAATTGTTTCACGTCTGTTCATCCGACATCCCTGGAGGACTATCAACTCTATGAAGGCAGGGGTTGTCTTTCCTTTACCATGCCTACCATGCCTTACAGCGTTTAATAAATTAACCTACCCAGACATGTTTTTCAGAGTCGAAGCAACCAGCTCCATGGTAATTCAACTGAGAATCTTTTTCTAAATTTTCTTTTTAGAGACAGGGTCTCACTATGTTATCTAGGCTGGGGTGCAGTCGTGTGATCATAGCTCACTGTGGCTTGAACTCCCAGGCTCAAGTGATCCTCCCATCTCAACCTCCTGAGGAATTGCGATTACAGGGGCACACCACCATGCCTGGCTAATCTTTAAATTTTTTTGTAGAGACAGGGTCTCACTATGTTGCCCAGGCTAGTCTCAAACATCTGGTCTCAAGGAATCCTCCCACCTTAGCCTCCTGAGTAGCTGGGATTTACAAGCTCCAGTCACTGCACCCAGCTCTCAACTGGGAATCTTTTTTTTTTTTTTTTGAGTTGGAGTCTCACTCTGTTGCCCAGGCTAGAGTGCAGTGGCATGATCTTGTCCCACTGCAACCTCCGCCTCCCAGGTTCAAGTGATTTTTGGCTAATTTTTGTATTTTTAGTAGAGATGGGGTTTCACCATGTTGGCCAGGCTGGTCTCGAACTCCAGATCTTGGGTGATCCACCCACCTCAGTCCTCCCAAAGTGCTGGGATTATAGGCGTGAGCCACTGTGCCCAGCCTCAACTAGGAGTCTTAAACACACTTCCCACACGCCTGTGACGTGCCTGCTGGGACCCTCACAATTGAGGCCAAAGGGGAAAACAGGTGTCAAAGAGCAGGCAGTGGCCAGGTGTGTGACAAGCATAAGACAGATGTGGCGAGTGTTGAACCAGCATGGCAGGGCTTGCCCAGCTGAGGAAGTGCTGTCCTACAGGTCACTTTGGACAGCTAGCTTTTTTTTTTTTTTTTTTTTTTTGAGACGGAGTCTGGCTCTGTTGCCCAGGCTGGAGTGCAGTGGCCGGATCTCAGCTCACTGCAAGCTCTGCCTCCTGGGCTTAGGCCATTCTCCTGCCTCAGCCTCCCGAGTAGCTGGGACTACAGGCGCCTGCCACCTCGCCCAGCTAGTTTTTTGTATTTTTTAGTAGAGATGGGGTTTCACTGTGTTAGCCAGGATGGTCTCGATCTCCTGACCTCGTGATCTGCCCGTCTCGGCCTCCCAAAGTGCTGGGATTACAGGCGTGAGCCACCGCGCCCGGCCGACAGCTAGCTTTGAAACTCCATCTGCAAACAGCTTTCAGAGTTTGCACTATTTTCTTTTGAATCTCTCTCTTTTTTTTTTTTTTTTTTGGAGACGGAGTCTCACTCTGTTGCCCAGGCTTGAGTGCAGTGGTGTGATCACAGCTCAGTGTAGCCTCAAAATCCCGGACTCAGGTGATCCTCCCACCTCAGCCTCCTAAGTAGCTAGGACCATAGGTGCACACCACCTAGCTCAGCCCAGTTAATTTATTTTGTTTTTTATTTGTTTTTATCTTTTGAGACTGAGTCTTGCTCTTTTCCCCAGGCTGGTGTGCAGTGGGGTAATCCCAGCTCACTGCAACCTCCGCCTCCTGGGTTCAAGTGATTCTCCTGTCTCAACCTCCCGAGTAGCTGGGATTACAGGTGAGTGCCACCACACCTGGCTAATTTTTTATAGTTTTAGTAGAGATGGGGTTTTACCATGTTGGCCAGGCTGGTCTCGAACTCCTGACCTCAAGTCATCCGCCAGCCTCAGCCTCCCAAAGTGCTGGGATTACAGGTGTATTTTTATTTTTGTAGAGGTGGGGTCTCACTATGTTGCCCAGGCTGGTCTCAAACTCTTGGACTCAAGCAATCCTCCCACTTCAGCCTCCCAAAGTGTTGGGATGACAGGCGTAAGCCACTGCACCCAGCTGAGGTTTTCTAGTGTGGTTCGAACCGCCTCTGAAGGCAACTCCCCAGAGAGGAATTACAAATTCATTTTGAGTAGTCAATGGATTAACTGCCTGGCTATTTCAGATGGCATCTTTGAAGGACAATATTGTTACAGATGTAGAAATTTCATCAAAAATTAGCCTCTTTATAGTCACACACAAAGTGACTGTATTATATTAGACTGAGAGCTGCTTAGGGCAAGGGGGACATTGGCAGATACAGAACCTGAGGAGACAAGGAAGGGTCACAGTGGTGTCTGAAGTCAAGGTTGTAACCTAACTAATCAGTGACCTCTTCCCAGAAGGGAAAACGGACTCTTGTGGGAACTGTCATCACACCACAGAGAAACTGCAGGTAAGAGGCACACTGGAAGCTGTGGTTGTGGCCCCTGCACCCTACTGTGTGGCCCAGCCCCACCGTGGCATACTTCGGAAGCTGCTGTTTTCCTCACTCCACAGTGGACTCTCCTCACACAAGCCCCCATGCCCTGCTCAGGCACCCTGGTTCTGGAGATCAAGCTGATAAGGAGATTGGGCACATTCTTCCCTGTGGTTGGCCCTCTGTTAAACTGTTAAAGTGGCTTCCAGTGCAGGCTGGCCCCTTGGTTCCATCAGAAACAAAGCGGAGACTATGCCGAGGGCTCTCTCTAGATGATGGTGGGGCTTTCTCCCATCGGATAATCCAGACACAAAAGCCTGCCGTGTCTTTGATTCCTCTAACAACTGAGAGAGCCAGAATCTGCAGGGTGGTCTCAGCAGTTTGCTTTGTGCTTAATGGACCTGGTAGCCATTTCTCTTGTCCAAAGTAAATTCTACTATGAAGAAAGAAGGCCTTTAAGCTAAGTTTACCTGCTGAACAAGAACCAATAGGCAATTGACAGACTCAGGCCTCAGTTTCCGCAAATGTGAAGTGAGGAACTTGGACTAGATGATTTTCAGTTCTAAAGTCTATGAATAAAAAATTAAAACAAAATTCTGCTGATGTACCTTCAAGCCAGCAACATACAAATTGATAAACAAACAAAAATTGGCAGTTGTGATTATTACCAAAGGGAGAATGACTTGGTTTTAGGAACCTGCCTGAATGACAGAGTAATGTTGTCAAATGGCCTTGATACAGATGGTTTGAGATTTTCTCTGTGAAGGGCCCCTGGCTTAAGACCAGATTTGTGAAATTCACATCCACAAGCAATGGCTCCTTTCCCAGCCTTTGTGGGAGGGAGCAAGGGGTCTCTGGCCTGCTCTCTGGACTGTTTTCTATCTTCCTCTAAGGAAGCTCTTCACCTGAGAGAGACGGGCCTCTGTCCACAATAAATGCAAGAGCAACCCGCAGAGCCCTGGGAAGGAGGCAAATACCCACTGAAGAGAGTTCTTTGTGGGTCACTGGTGTTGGCCCTACAGAAGACCAAATCTTCACCCCCATCACGCCTCCCAGAAGAGGGTGAGCACCTGATGGGGAAGCCTGTGGACTGTCAGTCACTGCTATCAAAGCAGGAGCTAGGATTGAGGGTAATTAATCATGCTCTCTCTGACAGGAATCCAGGGCCTTATCTGCACCCCAAGAAGTGCTGCTGGTCTCCAGTTCCCTCCTCAATAAAGGAGACTGACAGTTGCAACAAAGAGGCCCCTTATCAGATTTCAGCCAGGGAGCCTGCAGCCCGAGGGAGGGACGGATGTAAAAGGCTTTTATGAGGGCTATGGACCCAGTGAAGTTGGCGGGACTCCTGGGGCTTTAACCCTTGTTGGTGGGAATGCCGCTGGGCGCTGGCACTAGCAGACCACAGCTGTGATTAGCAGCTTCCACTGCAGATGTGGCCGAACAAAAGCTGCTCCCCTGGTACTTTGTGTTCCTTCCTGCCGCTCAGACAACCAAGACAACCTGAGCTGGGGATAGGGGTGAGGGCAGAAGAAGAGATGGCCTCTTCTCGCTTTGGAGACAAAGATGAGAGATGGTAAGAGTGTTGAAGGGAAAGTCACTTCCTCCCCATTGCAGAGAATGGGCCGGTTCCAGGGAAGTCCAGAAGCAAACAGGGGCAGGGACCCCAGACAGACTCATATGGCTGCCTTCTTGCCCAGTGTGCAGGGGTGAGGGCCCAGGACCCAGGGTATGGCCCTGCCAGGGACCCTCACTGCTGTTTCCTGGCTTTGAGAAAGATCATTAATCATTTCCATAGCCTAACTGTCAAAGAGAGCTGACCAGAGAGCCTAGAGAAGTTAAGACCTGTGTTAAGCAGGGAATGTGTGCAGGCAGGCAGGCTTCCTGAACATTCCTCTGCATCTTCATTCTTGCCCTGCTCCAGGCCTGCTCCAAGTCTGCTCCCCAGAAGCCAGTAGAGAAATGACTGCTGATTTTCTCCCATAACTTGTTCATATAGAGAATATCACAGCAGATACTGGCGACTACTAGAGGGGACAAGGACTGAAAAACTACCTACTGGGTACTATGCACACTACCTGGGTGACGGGATCAATCGCACCCCAAACCTTGGTGCCATGCAATATATCCATGTAACAAACCTGCACATGTACCCCTTGAACCTCTAACAAAAGTTGTAATAGGAAAGGAAAAGGGAAAGGGAAAGGAAAAGGAAAGGTCTCCCGCTGGGAAACCAGGCAGCAGTGTCTGGCAGTCAGCCGTGCAGCTTGTAGTTGCACTGTTCCACAGGACAGGGCAGAGGCAAGGATGTGCCAATATGCTAGCATGGACTGACAAGAATCCTTAAGCCTTCCACCTCCAATTGCCCACTGAGTGGGTCTAACTTACATACAGTATAGTGCATTAACCTTAACCATACAGCTCGCTAGATGTGTACTTCCAAATACACCTCTGCAAACATCCCTCACATCAAAACATAGAACTTTTTTTTTTTTTTTTTTTTTTGAGACAGAGTCTCAACTCTGTTGCCCAGGTTGGAGTGCAGTGGTGTGATCTGGGTTCACTGCAACCTCCATCTCCTGGGTCCAAGTGATTCTCCTGCTTCAGCCTCCCAAGTGGCTGGGATTACAGGTGCTTGCCACCATGCCTGGCTAATTTCTGCATTTTTAGTAGAAACGGGATTTCACCATCTTGGCCAGGCTGGTCTTGAACTCCTCACCACAGGTGATCCGCCTGCCTCAGCCTCCCAAAGTGCTGGGATTACACACGTGAGCTACCACGCCCGGCCAAAATACAGGACATGTCCAGCACCCCTAGAAAACTCTCTCATGCCTCTTTCCAATCAATATCCATCCCTCCACCCTACCCATTCTGGAAATAAACTGCTATTCTGACATATATTTTTTTAACTTTATATAAATGGACTCATATAGTATATATTCTGTGTCTGGCTTCTTTTGTTCAATATCAGGTCTGAGAGTCATCCCAGTGGTGTATAGCAGTAGTTCACAACTTTTTTTTTTTTTTTTGAGACGGAGTCTCACTCTGTAGCCCAGACTAGAGTGCAATGACATGATCTCGCCTCATCGCAGCCTCTTCCTCCCAGGCTCAAGCAATCTTCTCACCTCAGCCTCCTAAGTAGCTGGGACTACAGCAGGTGCCACCACATCTGGCTTTTTTTTTTTTCTGGTAGAGATGGGGTTTCACCATGTTGCCTAGGCTGCTCTTGAACTTCTGAGCTCAAGTGATCCACCCGCCTCACCCTCCCAAAGTGCTGTGATTACAGGTGTGAGCCACTGCACCCGTCTGGTTCATAACTTTCTACTGCTGTGTAGTGTTCTAGTATGTGACTATGCTACATTTATTTATCCATTCTACTACTGATGGACATTGGAATTCTTTCCAGTTTTTGGCTATAATGAATGGAGCTGCTATGAATATGCTTGCCTGTATCTTTCAGTGAACACAAGCACTCATTTCTGTTGGGAATATACCCAGGAGTGCAACAGCTGGGTAACAAGGTCCAGGTATGTTTAGCTTTAGCAAACACTACCAAACAGACTTCCAAAGTAGATGTATCCCTTTACACTGCCAGCTGTAATGCATGGGAGAGCTGGTTGTTTTACAACCTCAGAGGCTAATTTTAAACTCATTACCTTTTTTGCTACTCCAGCTTCGACTAATCTCTTTAGGCGAAGTTCAACAGTAAATGTAATATTGTATTCTGCTATGCCTAATAATAAGATTATGGTGGCTGCGCGCAGTGGCTCACGCCTGTAATCACAGCACTTTGGGAGGCTGAGGTGGGCAGATCACCTGAGGTCGGGAGTTTGAGACCAGCCTGGCCAGCATGGTGAAACCCCATCTCTACTAAAAATACAAAAACTAGCTGGGTGTGATGGCAGGCGCCTGTAATCCCAGCTACTCGGGAGGCTGAGGCAGGAGAATCGCTTGAACCCAGGAGGAGGAGGTTACAGTGAGCCGAGATCGCACCATTGTGCTCCAGCCTGGGCAACAGAGCGAGACTCTGTCTCAAAAAACAAACAAACAAACAAAACCAAAAAAAAACCCCAAAATATTATGGCTATGACAACTGCATTCAGAGAAACTGGCCAATGAGTCAGAAGGAGGTGGACTGCAGGGTCTTCCCTGCTTTGCCTGCCCCTGGGCAGATCTGGTTGGCATCTCCAGGAGGGGAGTGGAAGACTGGCTGGCCTGGGGCACACCTCATGGGCCTTCTGGCCTGAGCAGTGCATGGCTGTCTGAGCTTCCAGTGCTGTCCGTGCCACTAGCCTCTCAAGACCCCGCGGAACTTCCCCATGGTGGAAGTAGGCCAAACACTCACTGCAATCTTTCCCTGTACCAACTCTTAGATGATTTACTGAATATTGGTTCACTTTGGGACAAAAGAGGCAAAACTATCAAATAACTCAATTTTCCCATGTGTTAGAAATACCAATAAAAGATTTTGAAGGGGAAGAGGCTGAATTTAATGACAAAAGCAGGCTATTCAAATTAATTGTGACTTTCAAAAACCAGATTCCCTTTCTATGATTGTGGATAATGGGGTATTTATAGAGTATTATAAGGACTATTAAAAATGGAAAAAAAACTATATATTTTTAACAGCAGCTGGGTCACCTAGATAGAGAAAAAGATCTGGCCTCAGACAAAGGGCTAATCCAGACACTTAAAGATTTGCATTTTAGACTTTCATTTGGGGATAAAGTTAGAAAATGAAGCCCCAAAGCCTATTTCTTTTTTTTTTTTTTTTTTGAGACGGAGTCTCGCTCTGTCACCCAGGCTGGAGTGCTATGCTGTGGCCGGATCTCAGCTCACTGCAAGCTCCGCCTCCCGGGTTCACGCCATTCTCCTGTCTCAGCCTCCCAGGTAGCTGGGACTACAGGCGCCGCCACGTCGCCCGGCTAGTTTTTTGTAGTTTTTAGTAGAGACGGGGTTTCACCGTGTTAGCCAGGATGGTCTCGATCTCCTGACCTCGTGATCCGCCCGTCTCGGCCTCCCAAAGTGCTGGGATTACAGGCTTGAGCCACCACGCCCGGCCCCCAAAGCCTATTTCATCTGAAAAAGACAACATATTTTCGTCTACCAGGAAGGGTGTCTAGGACACAGACCATTTACGGCAAGATACAAAGAATATACAAGAAATTGCCGCCACCAAAAGGCAAAGCAATATATGTCATGAACATTTCCTTGCCTGAGATGGATAGATAAGCACACAACAGAAGGAAAAACACTCAAGTTGCACTTTGAAGCAGACTAAGCCCTTTTCCCACAGTAAATTCTTTGTATATTCTGAAGATCCAACAATCCATTTGGGAAAACCAAGGTCAGTTTGCAGCCTTGAACAGAACTGATGAGGGCAGGAGGGCAGGTCTACAAGTGAGAGCTTGACAAAACTTGTCTTCCATGTAACCAGGCAGTTCCTTAGCCTGGTGTGCCCAGATGGGGCAGGGGCAGGAAAAAAGAGCCTTGCTTGAGGGCATTCTGGGCGCCTCCTGTGTCCCCCAACCCCTACCCCATCCTGCCTTGACAGATGGCAGCCTCTGTGCCACTCCGAGTTGTCACATCTGCCCTTCCCTATTTCTCTGAGAAACAGCCCTGATCCTGAGATGAAGACCCATCCTGCACGTTAGGTTCTACCCTGTGTTCATCGGCTAGATGCTCAGAAGCACTACTGGACGGTGGCCTGTGAAGACAGGCCAGCACCCTCTTGGGGGCAGTGAATGCTGCAGAAGACACAATCCTTGCCTGCTGCCCCAAAGGGGAGTGATGGGGTTCCTGGCTCTAGGGAAGAAGTTTCTCAAAGATAAGGCAGGAGAAGCAGAGCACACTGGCCTGGGAGTTAGGAGACTGCACGCTAAGTCTGCTTTGTGGCCTTAGGTGAGTCACTTAACCTTGGTCTGCTTCTTCAGGGTTACAGGTGATAACCTTTGCTCTCTCTACTCCACAGAGCTGGAGCTGAGGGCAGCAGCAGATCAGATAATGGGTTGAAAGGGTTCTGTAATGTGTATGGTATAATAAAAATGCAAGTAACAGTAAAATCACCATTATCGTCATCATCATCATCCTGACTCTCTAATGAAACCACACTTCTGTTTCACCTCCTAGGGAATAAGAGAACAAGCTTTTCTTCCTCACTGATGAAGGAAAAATGAAATCGTTTATAATAGCCTTTGCTTATTAGACTTAGAAATTAGTCCCTCCCCTTGGGCACTGAAAGACTAAATGGAAAATCTATGAGGGAATGGTATTTCAGAAACTACCCACAGGGAGTTAAATTAGCCAGACAATTTTATTTAGAACTGTTTTGGCTTTATGTTTGCCAAAGAAACACGTTTTTTGTTTGTTTTTTTGACAGTCTCATTCTGTTGCCCAGGCTGTGGTGCGATCTTGGCTCACTGCAACCTCTGTCCCCCAGGTTCAAGCGATTCTCCTGCCTCAGTCTCCCGAGTAGCTGGAATTGCAGGCATGTGCCACCATGCCTGGCTAATTTTTGTATTTTTAGTAGAGATGGTGTTTCACCATGGTGGCCAGGTTAGTCTCAAACCCCTGGCCTCAAGTGATACGCCTGCTTTGGCCTCCCCAAGTGCTCGGATTACAGGCGTGAGCCAATGCATCCAGCTGAAATGTGTGTATCTTTTGCACACACAAGGCAAAAGGTGAGCCAAAAGGGGCATCACAGTTCTAAAACCTAACCAATCTTTTCTAGAGAAATATTCTGGCGGGAGTGGGGTGGTGGGGGACAGTCAAGGGCAACGTGCTTAATTGAATTTGGCTTCAGTCAGCAAAAGAGGAAATACATTACACAGCAAGGACAGGAGAGACGCATTTGGTCTCGGAGATTCCTGGTGGTGTTTCACATAATTACTTTGATAGAAAACTGCTAAAGGGGCTTTTCTTCCTTTAATTTTTGTTCATCAAGGGTAGCTCAATACACACAATCATGGATATACAATACAGACAATAGAAACTTCCAAGACAACTCTAATTGAACCCTCTTATTCTATAGATAAGGAAACTGTGGCCACCAGAGTGGGGAGGATGTGCTCAAGATCAGGAGAACGAAGGGATGTTAGCCCTGGCTTTGCACTATCAGTCCAGAGCTCTTTCCACCTCCACAGGGCACTGCCTCATCTGACTCCATTCTTCTCAGGCTCCTTTATGGGCAGGTTGCTCTGCTGCTCAGGGAGGGGAGGGGCTCGCCAGGGTGCAAGTCACCCTGGTCTTGCCTAGAAACCAAGGTGCTGAGGGCTGAAAGGCCCATCTGTTGCAGTCAATTCACCCAAACATGTTAACAAGCGAGAGACACAGCACAAACCAGCAGTTATGGCCTGTCCCTGTCTCCCACTGGACAGCCGTTTTATCACCTGCAGCTGCAGTCATTTGGGGTGGCCTGCTGTGTGCTGCCTCCCTCAGAGCTGTCTGCTTCCTCTGTGGGCACAGTCTGCTGTGTCAAAGCTGCCGGTCCTTCTCACAGCCCAGTTGGGTGTCTCCAAGCCTTTGAAACTCAGGCTATTTTCTTTCTTTTCTTTCTTTCTTCATTTCCCTATCCCTCTTTTTTTTTTTTTTTTTTTTTTTTTGAGACAAGGTCTCACTCTGTTGCCCAGGCTGGAGTGCAATGGTATGAGCTCAGCTCACTGTAGCCTTGACCTTCCAAGCTCAAGTGATCCTCCCACCTCAGCCTCCAAAGTAGCTGAGATTACAGGCGCATGCCACCACACTCAGCTAATAAAAACAAAAATGTTTTTGTGTAGAGACAGGGTCTCACTATGCTGTCCAGGCTAACTCAGGCTATTTCCAATGACTCCTGTGATATCTATTGCTTATCTTTCATATTAGCTATGGAGGCCAAGTCCCTGAACTGCTGCCGAGGTCTATGAGGCTTTTCCTTGGTCCCAGCTAACAAGATCTGCCTCCAGTGTCCCCCAGACACTCCACAAGTGACAAGTCACAAATGTCTAAGGGCCCTTGGTCTCACCATTCTGTTAAGAACAAAGACAGCCGGGCTCGGTGGCTCACGCCTATAATCCTAACACTTTGGGAGGCTGAGGCGGGTGGATTACCTGAGGTCAGGAGCTCAAGACCAGCCTGGCCAACATGGTGAAATCCTGTCTCTACTAAAAATACAAAAAAATTAGCCAGGTGCAATGGTATGCACCTGTAATCCCAGCAACTTGGGAGGCTGAGGCAGGAGAATCACTTGAACCTGGGAGGCGGAGGTTGCAGTGAGCTGAGATGGTGCCACTGCATTCCAACCTGGGCTGCAGAGGAAGACTTCGTTAAAAAAAGAAAAAAAAAAAAAGAAGAAGAAGAAGACAGGCCAGGTGTGGTGGCTCATGTCTGTAATTCCAGCACTTGGGAGGCTGAGGCACGAGAATCACTTGAACCCAGGATGGGGAGGTTGTGGTAAGCCAAGATTGACCACTGAACTCCAGACTAGGACTGTCTCAAAAAAGGGAACAAAGACAGCAAGAAGGCTTCACATGATTAAAAGTGTAATCTGAAGCCCAGCACGGTGTGGTGGTTCATGCTTGTAATCCCAGCACTTTGGGAGGCCAAGGCAGTTGCATCACTTGAGCCCAGGAGTTCGATACCTAGCCTGGGCAACACAAGGGCTTCGTCTCCACATAAAAAAAAAAAAAAAAAACAGAAAAATTAGCTGAGTGTGGTGGCACACACCTCTCGGCCCAGATTCTCAGGAGGCTGAGGTGGGAGGATCACCTGAGCCTGGGGAGGTCAAGGGTGCGGTGAGCCACGATTGTGCCACTATACTCCAGCTTGGGCAATAGAGTGAGACCCTATCTCAAAAATAAGTAAGTTAATTAATTAAAATAAAAGTGCAATCTGTTCCCACCCCTCTTTTAAAATTTTCTTCTTTTTTTTTTTTTCTGAGATGGAGTTTTGCTCTTGTTGCCCAGGCTGGAGTGCAGTGGTGCGATCTTGGTTCACTGCAACCTCTGCCTCCCGGGTTCAAGTGATTCTCCTGACTCAGCCTCCCAAGTAGCTGGAATTACATCTTCTTCTTCTTCTTCTTCTTTTTTAAATTATAGGGATGAGGTCAGGCAGGGCACGGTGGCTCACACCTGTAATCCCACGAGCACTTTGGGAGGCCAAGGCGGGCGGATCACAAGGTCAGGAGTTTGAGACCAGCCTGACCAACATGGTGTGACCCCGTTTCTACTAAAAAAAATACCGAAATTAGCTGGGCATGGTGGTGCATGCCTGTAATCCCAGCTACTCAAGAGGCTGAAGCAGGAGAATCGCTTGAACGTAGGAGGCGGAGGTTGTAGTGAGCCGAGATTGTGCCACTGCACTCCAGCCTGGGCGACACAGCAAGACTCCATCTCAAAAAAGAAAAAAATTATACGGATGGGGTCTTGCTATGTTGCTCAGGCTGATCTCAAACTCCTGGTCTCGAGTGATCCTCCCACCTAGGCCTCCCCAAGTACTGGAATTATAGGCGTGAGCCCCCATGCCCCACTCCCAATCCTCTTGAACCACTCACTCTAGTTCAGACTACCAGATAAGAGTTTTCTAGGAAGGAGATCGCTGGGAAATAACAACCTCTACACTATCTTCCTGCCTCAGTCTCTCCTTTCTAGCCCAACTACACACTACCACAACAAGTTTCCTAAAAGCCTACGTTTTGCCTTCAATAACTTAGCTGTATCTAAAGACTGAAGTACTAACTTTTTGGGCAAACATAGCCCTTCAGAGACTGGTGCCAGCTGACCCATCCAGGATGGCCCCTGGCTGTGGGCCACCAACAAGGGTTCTTCCAGTTACACCAGGACCACATGTGTCACAGCATTTTTTCCTCCACCTACATGGTTGGGTCTGATACACTAGAGCCACAGCTCGTCTCAGAGGCTTTCTGTGTACTCCAACCCAGGGTGAGGTCCCAGCACTCACTCCTGTGGTACTCAGTCACAGGAAACAGCGCTACCTGACACAGCTTGCTCTCATGTACCTGACTGAAGGTAAGATGATTTTCACAAAAAGTTTTTTTTTTCCTTTTTTGGTTTTTTTTTTTGAGACAAGGTCTCACTTTGTTGCCCAGGCTGGAGGGCAGTGGTGCAATGTTGGCTCATGGTGGCCTCCAA
This sequence comes from Rhinopithecus roxellana, assembly GCF_007565055.1. NCBI lineage: Eukaryota > Metazoa > Chordata > Mammalia > Primates > Cercopithecidae > Rhinopithecus > Rhinopithecus roxellana. Next base: position 78,187,148 of record NC_044553.1, on the reverse strand, counting down.
CTCCCCGGCTTGAGCAATTCGCCCACCTCAGCCTCCCAAGTAGCTTGGGACTACAGGCATGCATCACTTCGCCTGGCTAATTTTGTTTTATTTTTTGTAGAGACAAGGTTTCACTATGTTGCCCAGGCTGGTCTTCAAATCCTGGACTCACCTGATCCTCCTGCCTCAGCCTTCCACAGTGGTGGGATTACAGGTGTGAGCCACCACACTCAGCTAAGAGTTTTTCTTGCAGAGAAAATTTTACATCTTTATTCTCTTTCCCATCTTTCCATGCCAGAGGGTCTCAACAGGGGACAATTTTGCCCTCCAGGAGACATTTATGACATCTAGAGACATTTTTGGTTGTTGTGACTGAGGGGCTGCTATTGGTATCTAGTGGATAGAGACCATGGATACTGCTAAACATCCTGTAGTAACCAAGTGCAGTGGCTCACACCTGTAATCCCAGCACTCTGAAAAGCCGAGGTGGGAGGATCACTTGAGGTCAGGAGTTCAATACCAGCCTGGGCAACATAGTGAGACCCCATTTCTACAAAACAAAAAAGTTAGCCAGGCATGATGGTGCCTACCTATAGTCCCAGCTACTCAGAAGGCTGAAGTAGGAGAAAGGCTTCAGCTCAGCACTTTGAGGCTGCAGTGAGCTATGATCGCACCACTGCATGCCAGCTGAGGCAACAGAGTGAGACTCTGTCTCAAAAATAAAAACAAAATCCTACAGTGCACAGGACAGTCTCCACAACAAAGGACTATCCATCCCAAAGTCAACAGTGCTGAGGCTGAGAAACCTTTTATTAAAGTAACAAGTAGCAGACAGAACCGTTTCCCTTCTGTTGGTAATGCCAGCAAATAGTGAAATACCTGACATAAGTGCTGAAGACAGGACAAAGATTTACTCAGGACCTGAAGAACCATAAACTGACATTATCAAAGGAAGTCACTCGCTCCTGCTTTGGGTTCACTCAGAAATATACTAGATGGCAATCTGGCAGTCCCAGTTGCCGCAGAACAGCAGGATATGCAGCAAAGACTGCTCTCTACTGCTGACTCTCAATTACGGGGCAGCTGGCTGAAGGACACAGATGCACCCAAACCTCAATGCAGCTCGAATACCCTGCATGTGGCAAGCTGAGCCAGGAAAACCAACAAGACTGCTCGCACAGCAAACATGTCCTAAGCACCTTCCTGCCTGGCCCTGTGCTAGCACTGGGGACATGAAAGAATGACAAAGTGGTCCTCCTTGAGGAGCTCCTAGTCTAGTGGGGACATATAGTAGTAAACAGTTACTGATCTTCACAATTGGCTTGGCTGATCTCACTTCCATTTTCCTTTAAAAATCCTTCAAGGAAGGGAGAAAAACAATGAAGTGGAAAATATAGCGGTGGAGCTCCACTGCTGATTAAAATCTATATTGCTATGGCAGCCCCTCTGAGACAGGATCAGCTCCTGGGTTTGCACCAGCTGGGCTTGTGGAGCTTGTAAATAATTAAAAGGTAATTGGAAGGGGAGACCAAAGTATTAAGTGGATTTCTCTCTCTCAGGGCAAATGGGGAGGTTCATTGCTGCCAGTCACATTATCTTTCAGGAATATATATATATATATATATATATATATATATATATATATATATATATATTTTTTTTTTTTTTTTTTTTTTTTTTTTTCTTTTCTTTATTTTTGAATGGAGTCTCACTCTGTTGCCAGGATGGAGTGCAGAGGCACAATCCTGGCTCACTGCAACCTCCATCTCCCGAGTTCAAGCAATTCTCCTGCCTCAGCCTCCCAAGTAGCTGAAACTACAGGCAGGCACCACCACGCCCAGCTAATTTTTGTATTTTTAGTAGAGACGGAGTTTCACCATGTTGGCCAGGATGGTCTTGATCTCTTGACCTCCTGATCCACCCACCTTGGCCTCCCAAAGTGTTGGGATTACAGGCAGGAGCCACTGTGCCTAGCCTCAGGATTATATTCTTGTTTTTTACTGACACGTGTAGTTCCAGGTAACAGCTGGAGGAGCAAACTAATGAGGGCTGCTCACATTGCTTTGATGGGCTTAGAGATTCGGGAAAACCAAGATTCAAAACTTTCGATTGCCTTTTTAAGCAAACTAGCAGTAACAAACATGCTACCAAGAAGGCAATAAGACTGCCAAAGGTACAGGAGTGGGAGGAAGGAGGGAAAGAGAGAGAAATGAGCTTAGAATATTTAGCTGCTGGGGGCTGCCATTACAGCTTGGCCCAGAATAAAGAGGAAGATTTCATTCTTAAGTCTCAATAAAGTTGTTGACACAGGCACCAAGGGATGCATGATCAGCTGTAACAGGATGCTGGGAACAGGCTACTGGGAGTAGCTCTCCTATGGTTTTGTCCTGAGGGTGATTAAGGTGGACCCACACAGGTTGCTGAAGGCCTTCTCCTAGAGAGGCTGGGGTGCTGGCCACGCATTCTGAGGGCTGACCTGGCTGGTGAACCCATTGCTATAACTGAATACAAAGCCAGGAAGTTGAGTCACTCGGCTCTAAACTCAGTCACACCATAGTCTATAGTGGAGATGGCTCTTGGGGATGTGCGGGGAGTGAGGAGAGAAGGAAAGAGAATTGGGAGGGTGCATTATAAGGCAGATGGCGGCTGGGCGCAGTGGCTCATGCCTATAATCCCAGTACTTTGGGAGGCCAAGACAGGTGGATCACTTAAGGTCAGGATTTTGAGACCAGCCTGGCCAACATGGTGAAACCCCATCTCTAGTGAAAATAAAATACAAAAATTAGCCAGGCATGGTGGTGGGCACCTATAGTCCCAGCCACTTGTGAGGCTGAGGCACGAGAATTGCCTGAACACGGGAGGCAGAGGTTGTAGTGAGTTGAGATCATGCCACGGCACTCCAGCCTGGGCAACAGAGTGAGACTCTATCTCAAAAAAAAAAAAAGGCAGATGCCTATGTACCTGACCATAAAACTGCAGGAATGTTCTAACCAAGCCAGCAAATACAAAACATCAAAAGTCAATGGGTAAGAAGAAAGTGTTGGCCTTTCCTTTCCAAGGATCATTTCAGACCCTTCCAAAATATCCTGAGGGGCCTCTATTCTTTCACTTACCTTTCTCAGTCTCCATGAGACTAGATATGCCAACAAGAAGCCCTACATGCTAGATTAAGTGAAGTCCAGGGTAGCTTTAAGGCTTAAAAAAGGCATATTTGAATTTGAAGTGATTCCAGAGACCAGTTAATTGGAAGAAGAGACACAAAATCAGGCAGGGCCAAACGTGGACGATCATTCCATCTACTTTGTGCCAACGCCTTCTCTGTCCTCTTCAATCTGGCTATCAGTTATTTGGCTAAATCCAGAACCAATTGGCAGTAAATGCCTCTTGTCCTCCTGGATGAGGATTAGTGGTCCAGGATGTCTAACACTGATTAACACACAGTAGGCACTCTATCAGTATTCCCTGAATTGGAATGATGAGTAGATGCACACTCACCCCTCTTCTGCATAAAGACGAAGAGGTCATCCAGGAACTCTTTCCTTTCAGGATCACCGTCCAGTTCATACAGCTGCAATCCCAATCCCCCAAGAAAAACACACAATGAAAAATTCCATCATGTTGAAGTCTTTTTTTTTTTTTTTTGAGACGGAGTCTCGCTCTGTCGCCCAGGCTGGAGTGAGTGCAGTGGCCGGATCTCAGCTCGCTGCAAGCTCCACCTCCCGCGTTTACGCCATTCTCCTCCTCGGCCTCCCAAGTAGCTGGGACTACAGGTGCCCGCCACCTCGCCCGGCTAGTTTTTTGTATTTTTTAGTAGAGACGGGGTTTCACCGTATTAGCCAGGATGGTCTCAATCTCCTGACCTCGTGATCCGCCCGTCTCGGCCTCCCAAAGTGCTGGGATTACAGGCTTGAGCCACCGCGCCCGGCCCTTGTTGAAGTCTTGTACGTTACACTATGGCCATCTGAATCACTACAAATGCAACTCACTGGCTACTTTGGTCCTTATTTCTTGGGAATCAGCTATAGCAAGCCACTGCAGAACTGCCCCTATCTATATCACAAAGGAAATATTACAGACCTTGGCAAAATCTCGAGAGATCTCTCTTCCTCGGCCTCCATCTGCATCATCACTCCAGGCCAAACCACCATTCTAAAAGGGAACAAAACACAAAGTTGAGAGGGGCAAAGGAAGAGAAAGAGTTAGGACAGAGGGCAAGGCAATCATTTAGGGCAAAGATGAAGACGCTTGGCAATTGTGCTATCCTCATTCATACTGTAAAAGACAACTCAGAAGACTAATTCTGCCACCCTTATAGGGACATCTTTTTTTTTTTTTTTTTTTTGCTTTTGATTTGGTTCCAAAATAAAGAGGGAATCAGGTGGAAGAATCTTCTTCATTTGTTGGAGAAGGGTGGGTGTCATTTATACTTGATAATCCTGGAAGAGGAAGACACAAAAGCCCACATTGCTTAGAAGGGGCTCATTCCCAGCTGATCCTCAGAAGCCATCACTCTGAATGCACCACTTTCCTGCAGACTGGGAAGATACCTCGCCTGGTTTCCTACACAACACTCTAAGTGATAAGGGTCAAAGCAAGCAGCACATACATCCTGAAGTTGGTCTCTCAGCCAAGCCTCACTATTCAAAACCCTAAGCCGCATGGCAAGAATTCATGGTGATACGAGGGCCACCATGGCCTGAGATTGTTCCCAAGATACAGACTGTGCCACTAGGGTGAGAGTTCATTTTTATTAGAGAAACAATGAAAACCTAAGCCCATCTTAAGTGATTGGGTTGAAGCAACACCATTCAACTAAATAGGAAGGGATGGCAAATAAACTTTTTTTTTTTTTTTTTTTTGAGACGGAGTCTCGCTGTGTCGCCCAGGCTGGAGTGCAGTGGCGCGATCTCGGCTCACTGCAAGCTCCGCCTCCCGGGTTTACGCCATTCTCCCGCCTCAGCCTCCGAGTAGCTGGGACCACAGGCGCCCGCCACCACGCCTGGCTAGTTTTTTGTATTTTTAGTAGAGACAGGGTTTCACCGTGTTAGCCAGGAGGGTCTCGTCTCCTGACCTCGTGATCCACCCGCCTCGGCCTCCCAAAGTGCTGGGATTACAGGCTTGAGCCACCGCGCCCGGCCCGAAGGGATGGCAAATATTCTTTAAACTTGCTTCTCATCTTTATTCAGTCCAGTAACTCTTTTTTTTTTTTTCCTGAGACGGAGTTTCGCTATTGTTGCCCAAACTGGAATGCAATAGTGCGATCTCAGTTCACTGTAACCTCCACCTCGCGGGTTCAAGCGATTCTCCTGCCTCAACCTCCTGGGTAGCTGGGATTACAGGTGCATGCCACCACGCCTGGCTCACTTTTTTTTTTTTTTTTGTATTTTTAGTAGAGATGGGGTTTCACCATGCTGGCCAGGCTGATCTCCAACTCGTGACCTCAGGTCATCTGCCCACCTTGGCCTCCCAAAGTGCTGGGATTACAGGCATGAGCCACTGTGCCCAGCCAAGTCCAGTAACTCTTATTCCTCCAACGAGGTATCTCTTCAGCGGGAAGCCTTCCCTTCAACCATGGCTATACTAAGTACTCTAGAAGCAATCTCTGTTCACTTCTAGCTTAGATTTTTAACATATTACTTGGAATGTATCTGTCATCCCCACCATATGGTAAGCTCCTTGAGAGCAAAGGTGTCTTATTTATCTTTGTCCTCAGGCACATAGCACATTGCCTGGTACACCAATTAAGCACCTCTTCAAAAAATATACAGATACTTTACAGGGGGTTCAAAAAGTCTTTTTGCTAGTGAGGGTATGAACTCTCACAGGAGAACTCTGTTGTTCACCCCGACCCACCAGTCAGTGGAGGTCCCACACCGAATCTGTCATACTCATTTCTCCCGCAGGACCACAGGCACATGCGCACCATGCCACCCAGCTGGCTGGGGTATGCATGTGGTGAGGAAAGGACATGTGGAGCTGGGGAGCAGTAGTTTCTTGGGAGAACATTCTTTGGACTACTCAGGAATCTTCTTCTAAAACCATGTCAGTGAAATAAAAGCTTGGTTGAATTCCATTCTCTTCCACCTTCCCCTTTAATAAAGCTTATCTGAAAGGAGAAGGCATTACGCAGTTATATTTTGGGGCCATATTTTGCTTCACCTATTCAAAGTGGGCTCTGAGATGCAGACCCACTTTCTGATAGCAGCAGTCTGGCACACAGTGGTGTAAGTATACTCAAGAAGTGACACTCGGCCGGGCACGGTGGCTCAAGCCTGTAATCCCAGCACTTTGGAAGGCCGAGACAGGCGGATCACGAGGTCAGGAGATCGAGACCCTCCTGGCTAACACGGTGAAACCCCGTCTCTACTAAAAATACAAAAACTAGCCGGGCGAGGTGGTGGGCGCCTGTAGTCCCAGCTACTCGGGAGGCTGAGGCAGGAGAATGGCGTAAACCAGGGAGGCGGAGCTTGCAGTGAGCTGAGATCCGGCCACTGCACTCCAGTCCGGGCGACAGAGCGAGACTCCGCCTCAAAAAAAAAAAAAAAAAAAAAAAAAAAAAAAAAGAAGTGACACTCTGCCAGTTAAAATGAAACAGACTACACCAAACTGTTTCTCTGCTTATCTAGTAAAAGACGCGTGTACGGCAGTGCTCGGTAAATGCTATCTGACCGTGCACTCATCATCTCCCAAGGCAGACATTGTTGGATCCCTTCCTACAGTACCTTCAGCTGAGGGGAGCCAATAACCAAGTGGAAGGAACATTGTTTAAAAAGAAAAAAAAGCTAAAGCTCATCCCACATTGTAATTACAGTCACCAGAAATCTGGTGTCATCTGGTGGCAACTAGCACAATGAATAATCAAGATGAATTATGCCTGTCAGGTCAGCAAAACCAGAGAGAGTTACATTCCCCCTTTCAAAGGATGCAGTAGGTTGCCCTAATGCCCAGTGATTTTGTTTGAGCCAGTAATTCCTGCTGGTAAGTCAATTATCCCAGGAGCCCCTATCGGCTGAAAGACATTTAATGGGGGATCATTGCCGCTTCTGTTATGTCAGCTGTTTACTGCGGCAGCTCAATTCCCAACTCTCTGGCCAGAGCTCTGAAGCTGATCTCGTTCACAGAAGGATTCTTTCTCTATCAGTCATCAAGAGAGATGAAAGCACCATTTTTTTTTTTTTTTTTTTTTTTGCTAATTATAGTAACTTCCAAGCACTCTGAATGCTCACTCAAAAACTATTTAACACTCAGTTGGGTGGAAAGGGTAGAATCCACAACCTAAAAAGTCAGACAGGGCTTTCCACAGCAGGAGAGCAGTGTGAAAACAAGCACGCTGCTGTGACCACTATGTGACTATGTGTGAAAATAAACACCCAAGTGTGAGCGCTCGGCTCCAGGCACGGAGAATGCCTTGGCAGGATGGGGGCTGGGGCTGGTGGGGTCCTCTTGACTTCTCCAGCTTTGTCCAACCTGCAAGAGAATCCGAGCAGTAGGATGCTGAGGCCTTGCACAGAGCCCACTAAGTGTGACCCACTTAGCTTGAAGTGCCTCCAGCTTGGTGACCACAGAGATCAGGAAGACTTGCCAGAGCAGGAAAGAAATGAGACACCGAACTCTCTGAGTAATCCCACTGTTGGATCCATTCCACAGATAGGAACTGTCAGTTACTCTATTTAAAGAAAATGTGGGGAAAATAGTTGCCCAGAGAGGAGGTATTTTCTTTTGTCCAGCTCCAAGGCAAGGATACTCCATTCAGCTGGGGCTGATGGAAAAATGTCCAACGTGCATTCATTCTTTGTCTTAAGGCAGCTAAACTTTGATCCTGCTTCACAGGATTTTCTGGCTGAGGTGAGAGTAATTCCTGAGCCCTGCCTGCCTTTCGCAGTCTAGCAGAGCCTCCTGCCTCTGCCCACCAGGCAGATTCAATGCCTTTCTCCTCTGGGCTCTATCACCTGTGTTCAGTTACTTGTCTGTCTCCAGCCCTGAGCACATAGAAAGCACTGACCGGCTGGGCATGGTGGCTCTTGCCTATAATTCCAGCACTTTAAGACCAACCTGGGCAATATAGGAAGACTCTCTCTCTCTTTTTTTTTTTTTTTTTTTTTTTGAGACAGTCTTTCTCTATTGTGTAGGCTGGAGTGCAGTGGCATGATCTTGGGTCACTGCGACCTCCACCTCCCAGGTTCAGGCAATTCTCCTGCATCATCCTCCTGAGTAGCTGGGACTACAAGTACATGCCAGTATGCCTGGCTAATTTTTGTATTTTTGGTAGAGGTGGGGTTTTGCCATGTTGGCCAGGCTGGTAAGGGAGACCCCATCTCTACCAAAATAATAATAATAATAAAATAAAGAGGGAGCACTGACACATCTGCTAAAAGACAGAGATGGGCTCCCCTGTGGGACCTCCAACCCCACAGCTCCTCTGTCTTCCCCTTCCCTTTTCATTGGGTGGGTTATAGGCTTAACCAGTTATTTTCTTGCTTCTTAACTCTGATCAACTGTTGTGAAACATGGCTCACTTATGCAATTCAAGTTTGTGTGCTGTAGGTTTCTTGGCTTATCAATAGGGTATGGGTGTGACTACTAGAAAATTATCAGCCCAGAAATAATTTTTTCTCGGATGCTGACTGTGGCTGACTGAGACTATAATGGTGGAAGAAAGCAGGGAACAGAGGCAGATGGAGTGTGGGGAAAACAAACCCAAAAAGAGACAGCTCAACATTTTAGGAATCAAAAGAGGTTGATGAGGAAAGCATTTCGGTTGAAGGCTTGCTGCACGCAAGTTTAACCTGCCCAGGGAACAGACTTTGTTACACCATCAGCAGCAGGCAACAGTATTATATAGCCCAGAAATGTGTGTGGGAAGTCAACAGTGGCCAGAGTGGCCACCTATTGCCATTTACAGCCTTCTCAGCCTCTCCTACTTGAGAACTGTCTTTTAACATCTTTGATCTCTCCAGGAGCTCACAGGAAACTGATAGTTTGCTCCCAAATACACACCCAAGACTAGCTTTGGCTACTATACCTACATTCAGCTAATTTTCCCCAGGAAAAGAAGGTTGGGGGAAAGGGAAAAGGTAGCAGAAAGCTAGTGTTTGTGTGCCTTCTGCATACCAAGGATTGTACCAGGAGCCTTACAAGCATTTTCTCACTTAATTCTATAATGTAGAAGTGGTTATTTTAGAAATGGGAAAACAACGGCTCAAAGAGCTCAAATAACCCGTTCAGGGTCTCAGAGCTTCTTAGTGACAGTGCCAGGATGTAAACCTAGGTCTGTTTGGCTCTCTCTGTTATACCATGCTAACTTGTAGTTGGAAAGAATAACACTAAGTGTTCTGGGTAGGGAGATCAGGAAGGGAGAAAGGAAGAAAAAGAAGTGAGAATAAAATCCTCTGTCCATAGATGCCTGAAATGCCCAGGTCACAGCACTGGGCAGCTCCTATCAATGGGAGATTCTTTTATTCCTTGCTTTATCTCATGGCTTCACCTGGGCACTTGAGCCAAATGAAAAGCAGCTCTCATACAATGCTTGCCCAGGAGAGTTATCTGGCAGTTCTGAAATAAGAATTGCTAACTTTTTACCTCCCTCCAAAATAGACCATTCAAGTAGAATGAGCCCCATCTTCCCCCAGAAGACAAGAGGATCAGGGGAGAGGGAGAGAGAAAGAGAGAAGAGGGCTACACCTCTGAATGGACCAGAGGAAGATGGCAGCTTACACTGTGACATGTACACACAGGCTTTCAAAAATAATGAATCAAGGTCTGACCTGACTGCTACTCAAAATTAGAATAGTGCTTCCCCAGCATCTCAACCCTGGAACCCATTTCAACAGCACACGGGGGAAATAAACAGACTCACTATCTTTGAAAATCTAAAGCTAGTGAGTGAAGAGAAACTAGGCTTTTTCCTCCTTTCTCTCTAAAGCCCCAGAAGGCACAACTAGGGTGATAGGCAGAAGTTACCCAGAGGAAGATTTCAGGTCTACAGAAGGACTTTTTAAAACAATTAGGACTGCCTGGTAATGGAGTGAGCTTCCCAGGAGGTGGGCAGTTTGCTGTCTCTGGATGACCATCTGTATGACATGTCATGATGCGGAATCCAACATGAGACAAGGTAGGAGGAGATGGTCTCTAGGGGCCCTTTCTGTCCTGAGAAGCAAAGACCTGATGACAAGTTTATTCAACACAGATTTCCTGAGACCCTACCCCAGGTAGGGCATTGTACAAGGTGCTGAGAATACCACTAAAAAAAAGGGAGTTCCCACCACTGGGAGTCTTACCATGAAGTTGGAAAAACAAACCGAACACATATAGCATGTAATAGCAAGACAACAAATAGGAAAACCCAAGGTGCTCAGGAGGTAGAAGAAAAGGCTGGGTGGCTTAGAGGTGGAGGTTAAGCTGGTCTTGAAGAATAGGTTGAAGGGAGATTTACAGTTTAAATGAGCATGGAGTCGGGGATAAACAAGGCATGTTTTGACAGGGAGGATATAAGGACAGAAAGTCTGAAGAGTTAAGGTTGAAAGGGGCTGTGAGATGCCTTGAATACCAGAAGGAAATTTAAACTCTGAACTGTGAACAGTGGGGAGGCAGTGGATGTTTTCCTGGACAGAAAAGCACATGATTAAATCAATGTTTTAGACTGTTTAGTGGCACATTTTTGTTGGAAAAAAAATAACAGAAATATACAAATGTATACAGATACCTAATTGGATTGGAATCATGGGGGATTTTCACTTTTCCTTTTTTTTTTTTCATTACAGTCATTCATGTACAAACATTTGATCACCTAGAATTTACCAGTTACGGTAAAAGGTTCTGAAGGAAAAACAAGAAGACAGATGATCACCTCATGGAGCTTACTGTCTAATGGAGAGAGAGCGAGAGACAATTACAAAACACAATTATGCTCATTTTGTTTTATTTTAAAAAACTATATTTTCTAGATTAATCTGAACCATTTGTCACGACTTATCATTTGTTTTCCATCCTACAATGATTTGGAATCAGGCTGCACTGAAATCAGAAAATTTCTCATAGAACTGATACCTTCACATTATTTATTTAGTCTTTCTTTTTTTCTTTTTTGAGACAGAGTCTCACTCTCTCACCCAGGCTGGAGTGCAGTGGTGCAATCTGGGCTCACTACAACCCCCGCCTCCCTGGTTCAATTGATTCTGGTGCCTCAGCCTCCCAAGTAGCTGGGATTACAGGCACATGCCACCATGCCCAGCTAATTTCTGTATTTTTTTTTAGTAGAGACAGGGTTTCACCATGTTGGCCAGGCTGGTCTCAAACTCCTGACCTCAGGTGATTTGCCCATCTCAGCCTCCCCAAGTGCTGGGATTACAGGTGTGAGCCACTGCGCCTGGCCTATTTAGTCTTTGAATTACAAGTAAGAAAGTAGCATGATTTTTCATTTAATCAAAAACATGTTGAATGCCCCTCAGTAATGACTTGTAATGCTGACAGATTTTGTAAATGGTATTGAAAAATTTAGAGGGAAAGGCTGCACTGGGGGTAGGTGACTGTGCAGTAGCCCAAGTTGAGAATGTGAGACTGGGGGAGACGGAGAGTAGCAGAACCAGGGAGAAATGAGTGGCATAAATGGAGAATCAGCTGGATCTGGATTGAGGGGATGAAAGAGAAAGAGAAGGATTAATCTGAATTCTTATAGTGAGAAAGGTATGTTCTGATGCAAACAGAGGCTGGACAGGGGATCAAGCAGGAAGCCTTTAAACACTAATGAAAACAGACCACTGCCTAGGGAGGTGGGGTGACAAAACCAATCTCAGAGCCCTGCCAGAAGAAACCTGGCAGCAGGAGAAGCCAAAGGCTTACTGCCAATGAGAAGAAAGGGGTAGATTTAACAAAGGTCTCCTGATCCAAGAAGGCTACCTTGGACCTTTTCTTTTTACTAAGATAAAAACAACAACAACAACAACAGACCATGCCTCTAAGATCTCAGGAGCCAGCCGTGCATTCCTTAGAGCTGTATCTCCCCAGAGACAGAAGCGCCTGACTTTAAAAGCAATTAAGTATCTAGGCTATTTTAGGATTACTCCTTGACCACCTGGAATATCTTATTAAAGCACAGCTCAGATGTCCAAAGCAATTTTAGTTCCCATACCTCATTCCTCCCCAAGGCAAGGGTTAACCCTTCCTTAGGGTTTAAAGCCCAGGGGCTAAGCTAACAAGTCTTCACTTGGGTTCCTGGTATTTTGGAACCTCTCAGAAACTGCCCTGTCCTTAAATCACCATTGCACATACTGACAACTTTTATAGAGATTCTTGAGAGTTCTCTGAAGACACAGAACAGGGTGCGGTGGCTCACACCTGTAATCCCAGCACTTTAGGAGGGTGAGGCGGAAGGATTGCTTAAACCCAGGAAACATATGGAGACTCTATCTCTACAAAATTTTTTAAAAATTAAAAACAGGGCCGGGCGCGGTGGCTCAAGCCTGTAATCCCAGCACTTTGGGAGGCCGAGACGGGCGGATCACGAGGTCAGGAGTTCGAGACCATCCTGGTGAACACGGTGAAACCCCGTCTCTACTAAAAAATACAAAAACTAGCCGGGCGAGGTGGCGGCGCCTGTAGTCCCAGCTACTCGGGAGGCTGAGGCAGGAGAATGGCGTGAACCCGGGAGGCGGAGCTTGCAGTGAGCTGAGATCCGGCCACTGCACGCCAACCTGGGCGACAGAGCAAGACTCCGTCTCAAAAAAAATAAAAAATAAAAAAAAATAAAAACAGCTGGGCATGGTGGTACATGCCTATAGTCCCAGCTACTTGGGAGGATGCAGTGGGAGGATCGCTTGAGCCTGGGAGGCTGAGGTTGCAGTGAGATACAGTTGTACCACTACACTCCAGCCTGGGCAACAGGGCAAGACCCTATTTCAAAAAAATAAAAAATATTAATTAATTTTTAAAAAAAGACACAGAACGATAATGTGTCTATTTGCTATAAATCAAATAGATTATGAATCCCAAGGTCAAAGATTTAAGCAAATTCCTAGGACCTGAACCTCAAAGTAATCATTAGAAAATCACTAGATTTCAGGCCAGGCATGGTGGCTCATGCCTGCAATCCCAGAACTTTGGGAGGCTGAGGCAGGCGGATCACTTGAGACCAGGAGTTTGAGACCAGCCTGGCAACATGGTGAAACCCCGTCTCTACAAAAAAATTCAAAAATTAGCTGGGCGTGGTGGCGTGCGCCTGTAGTCCAAGCTACTTGGGAGGCTGAGATAGGAGGACTGCTTGAGCCTGAAAGATGGAGGCTGCAATGAGCCATGATCAAACCACTGCACTCTAGCCCAGGTGACAGAGTGAGACCCTGTCTCACAAAAAAAGAGAAAAAGAAAATCATTAGACTTCAAAGGGGCTGATCCCAAGCTCTTGGATGCCAACTAATTGCTCCAAAATACAAAATGTAACTAAAGCATTTGGGCTGACTGTGGCTGTTGTTTTCAATAAGCAACAAATAAACTAGCTTATCGCTGGCCAGATCCATGGCTCTGCAGGCATTACGTGTACCACATTTGTGACTACTCTACTGCTGGCCTGATTAATAATGTAACGTTAAAAATCCAATTCTCAGATCTTGGTATGAAGAAAAGAAAAAACACTCTTTGCCCTCATATCAGTTTTAACTGATTTCAGGAGGTAATGAGACATGCACAAGGCATAATGGGCAGGATTAAAGGAGAATCCTAAGAGGGGAGGGGAGCCCCAGGAAGTAAAACAGATACTGTCATAAGCAACACTGTTGGACTACAAAATCCTCTTGATAAGATCAGGATTAGTGCTCTTAACTAAACCGCTCAGGCCCTGGAAGCACTAGAGTTATAATTATCAGATGCACACCTTCCGCTGTCAGGTAACTTTAGCAGGAACCAGAAAGAGCCTTCCCACCTCTTAACTAGCAGTAGAGATCAATTCAAACTCAGTGGCTTGGAAAAGAGCTAAAGGACACTTCTTCGATTAAGCTGTAGAAAGGGGGCAGAGTAGGGGAGGAAGAGAGGGCAGCGGTCCCACCTTTCCACTAGGCACAGAATCACTCCATGCAATGATCAAGAAGACTTCCCAGAAATAGGTGTTCCTACAAAAGGAGGCACAAAAACTAAAATGCATTGTTGGTGATGAGGACACCCTGACACCAAGGCATGAACTGGCCCAGCCAAGTCCAAGTCTGAGAGCCACAGAGGTAAGTCGCTCCTTTTCTCTGCAGAATCTGACTTGGCAGCACTATGGCTTACTCCAACCCTTGAGCTACCACCTGAACTTCCACAATGGTTGACAACCATTCACACCACAGAGGCTCCACTCAGAGTTGCACAAAGTCAGAGCTGGAGAGCCCAGCACAAGAACACTTCATTGGACCCACAGGTGACAGAAAGGAAACAGACCTAAGAGGTTGGGAAACTTGCCCAAAAGTTTCATAAAACTTTCCCCCCCAAACAACACATTTTAAATGTATAGGAAGAACATTTTAAAAAACTGCTATCAGGCCGGGCGCGGTGGCTCAAGCCTGTAATCCCAGCACTTTGGGAGGCCGAGACGGGCGGATCACGAGGTCAGGAGATCCAGACCATCCTGGCTAACATGGTGAAACCCCATCTCTACTAAAAAATACAAAAAACTAGCCGGGCGAGGTGGCAGGCGCCTGTAGTCCCAGCTACTCGGGAGGCTGAGGCCGGAGGTAAACTCGGGAGGCTGAGGCCGGAGGTAAACCCGGGAGGCGGAGCTTGCAGTGAGCTGAGATCCGGTCACTGCACTCCAGCCTGGGTGACAGAGCGAGACTCCGTCTCAAAAAAAAAAAAAAAAAAAAAAAAATTGCTAGCATAAGCTTTATAAAGTCAAAAAATCCCTCTTTTATTTTCAAATTTGGGATCCCACAAGTTTAGGTGTCCTCAGGCAGAACACAGTCACAGTTTGTGTTTAAAAGGCAGCCCCATTCACAGATTTTTCAGAGCTTCTCCTAAGGCTTCCTCCAGGTCCACACCCCCATCCCGGGATGCTACTATGGTATACACATTCCTTCTCTGATGACAACTATCCCTATGCCACCTGCCACCTCTACCAGGCTGAGGCTCTCTCACACGGGGATAGTGACTGACTCCTCTGTGAGGCTGGTGCATCAAGCACAGGGCCTGACAGATGGTCGAGGCTCAAATGAATGTCGGTACCTGAAGAACAAGCCAACGGGAATAAACTTAGGAGACGCAGCACAAGCTAAGTGAGGAATCTGGGTGGGGGAAATCAGAACACACTTAAAAGAAGGTAGGCTGCTAGTTCTAAATGACAACTAAATGACAACCTAGAAAAGGTTCTAGAAGGCAATGTAAGTCATTTCCTAAAGATAGGAGGTAAATTTTAAGGCCCAAGAGGTAAACATAAGAATTTGTGTTTTTAAAAAAGGGGCCCATGATTCATATGTAAAATTAGCAAAGTTTCAAAAAATGGTAATTTTCAATAACAAGCGTTGGTACAATGGGATCTCCCATATTCCCATACTGGAAATATAAAATAGTATGACCTTTCTGGAATGTCACTTGCCTTAAAATGCCTATCAAAATAAAAACAGCAGCAGCAACAACTAGTAATTGAGTACAGATGCTCCTCAACTTATGATGGGGACCAGGTGAGGTGGCTCATGCCTGTAATCCCAGCACTTTGGGAAGCCATGGTGAGAGGATTGGTTGAGACTGGGAGTTCCAGGTTGCAGTGAGCAGCAACCACACCACTGCACTCCCACCTGGGCGACAGTGAGATCCTGTCTCAAAAACACAAACACTTATGATAACATTAACAACCCAATATACTCACCAGAAGTTGAAAATATTGGGCTGGGCACAGTGGCTCATGCCTGTAATCCCAGCACTTTGGGAGGCCAAGGTGAGTGGATCACCTGAGGACAGGAGTTCGAGACTAGTCTGGCCAACATGGTGAAACCCCATCGCTACTAAAAATACAAAATTAGCTGGGTGTGGTGGCGGATGCCTGTAATCCCAGCTACTCGGGAGGTAGAGGCAGGAGAACTGCTTGAACCTGGGAGGCAGAGGTTGCAGCGAGTCAAGATTGTGCTGTTGCACTCCAGCCTGGGCGACAGAGCGTGACTTCATCTCGGAAAAAAAAAAAAATACCGTTGTCGGAAAAGTATTTAATACACCTAGCCTACTGAACATCATAGCTTAACCTAGGCTGCTTTTATTTTATTTATTTTTTTTTTGAGACAGAGTCTTGCTCTGTCGCCAGGGCTGGAGTGCAACCTAGCCTACCTTAAACGTGCTCAGAACACATATATTAGCCTACAATTAGGCAAAATCATTTAATACAAAGCCTATTTTACAATAATGTGTTGAGTATCTTGTAATTTACTGAATACTACAATGAAAGAGTAAAAACAGAATAGTTGTGTGGGTACTTGAAGTAGTTTCTACTGAGTGTGTATTGCTTTTGTACCACCATAAGGTTGAAAAATAGTAAGTTGAACTATCTTAAGTCAGGGACTCTCTGTGCTAACTACCTGCCAGGCACTATTCCAGCATTTTATGTGTATTGACATTTAATCCTCAGCACAGTGCTCTGAAGTGGGTACTATTACTATCCCTACTCTTCAGTTGAGAAAACCAAGGCACAAGGAAGTCCAGTGACTTGGTTACAAAGTGACCAAATGGTGGAGTTGAGAATCAATTGCAGGCAGGGCAGCTTTAAGTCCCTGCTTGTCACTTTCTTAGCCTCCTCCTGATCTTATAATTCTGGTCTATGACTCTATCCTAAGGAAATAACTAGAAATACAGTATAATTTTATTTATAAGAGTAAAAAATTAAAAGCAGTCTAAATGTCTGACATTAAGGGAATGGACAGCACATGAAGGTGCTATCCATATGATAAAACATTACGCAGCCATTAAAAATCATCAAAAATAGCAACACTCTTTAAACACACTTGATTCCTGTTCATTCTATTCATCCTTCTCATTCATTCTAGATATAGTAAAGAGCTATTATTAAAAATACAACCATAAAGTATTAAGAATAGAGAAGAATATTTTTTGTAACCTTAGGGAACAGCCTTCTCAAGTATGACAGAAAACATAAAGAGAAAAATCAATAAATTTAGCTACATCAAAATTTTAAACCCCTACTTGATTAAAGAACCACACATCAAGTTGAAAGACAAACTATGGGCTGGGCAGGGCGGGTCACACCTATAATCCCAGCACTTTGGGAGGCTGAAGCACAAGGACTGCTTGAGCCCAGGAGTTTCATAAACATATGAAAAGACAGCAAAAATAAAAGGACTAATAATAACTAATGTTGACAAGGGTTTGGGAAAATATATTACCGGTAGCAAAGTGGAGTAGTATCTTTGAGCGTGATTTAACAGTATATACTGAAAAGCTAATATATACATAGACACCTAATCAACATCTATAATAATCTATCCCACCACAGAAATACATACACCAGGGCATAAGGTTACACACACTACACACACATACACAAGTACATTCACACTCACATTCTGTGACTGCACGCTTCAGTCAGTAAACACATATAAACAGTCCTAGAAGCTGATTCACTCCTACTTGTGGGGTGTAAGGACACAGGACAGGCAACAGGACACCATGGTATTTTTTTAACTACAAATTTTTACTCTGTATTTTTCTATATTGTTTTAATTTTCATGAACACCTATTCATACCCCTTATGTGATTTTAAATAATTATAAAAACACGAAAAATAGATATTCATGAACACTCATGGAGGACTGCCAGAACACTGAGTACAAAAAAGCAAGTGGTAGAACAGACAAAATACACTTGTGAAAAGAAAACGCTCTAAAAAGGTGTAGACCAAACTGTTAACAATTACACCTGAAGAGTTGGACTTTTATTTCATATATTTCCATATTTCTAAAATTATTTGAGTTATTATTACTTCTGTAAAATAATTTGAAAACTAAAATATTTTAAAATAATACTTTAAATTGCTCATGGCCTGTTAGGTGATAAAAGTTAAGCACGAAATTGTATATAATTTTTTTTTTTTTTTTGAGACAGAGTCTTGCTCTGTTGCCCAGGCTGGAGTGCAGTGGTGCAATCGTGGCTCACTGCAACCCCGATCTCCCAGATTCAAGCGATTCTCCTGCCTCAGCTTCCTGAGTAGCTGGGATTACAGGTGTGTGCCACCACTCTGGCTAATTCTTTTGTGGTTTTGTGTATGTGTGTGTGTATGTGTGTGTTTGTGTTTTTTTTTTTTTCTTTTGTAGAGACAGGGTTTCGCCACGTTGCCCAGGCTGGTTTTGAACTCCTGGGCTCAAGCCATCCACCTGCCTTGGCCTTCCAAAGTGCTGGGGTTACAGGAGTGAGCCACTGCACCCAGCCTGCATATAAAATTTAAAACTATATCCTTAGTAGGCATTTTTCTCTAAAACACAAAGAAAATACAACAAATGTTTATAGTTATATTAAATCTAAGTTACGTGGCTGTAGTGATTATATTTTCTTCTTTACAAATTTTTATATTTTCCATGTTTTCTAAAATGAGCCTGCATTACCTTGACAATCAGAAAAAATAAGTAAAAGTCATTTGTAGAGTAATAAAACCACTGAGAAAAGATTATTTTTCTCCTGTTCTATCTGGAAGGGAGCAAAAGGGAGTATCACTAGCCAGCTTCCCAACTGTGAGACCACAAGCTTCCCACTTGACCTTTTTCCTCATCTGTAAATAAAACAAACACATAAAGGGGATAATATTAGGACTTGCCTCACACAATGAAATGAAATAAAGTACTTGTCACATAAGAGGTCAAAAAGTCTTAGCTATTAAAAAACAAAAACAAGAAAACAAGTAAACAAAACTGTGAGTGAGGATAGTCTGATGTGAAGGAACTCCACCATCTCCCTCCCTCCTTCCCCAAAGAAAACCTCACATAGAAAAGCTGGATAACATTTAACACTCTACCCCTTGCACACATAGCTGAGCTTGAAACCCAGAAAGAAAGCAGAGTCCACAGCAGCAGAAACAAAATGGCAGCAATCAGTGAGCAAGTGGCAAAGCTTAAGGGCTCACGGGAGAACGTGACCCGAATAGGGTTCTTTTTTTTTTTTTTTTTTTGAGACGAAGTCCCGTTCTGTCCACCAGGCTGGAGTGCAGTGGCGCGATCTTGGCTCACTGCAAGCTCCGCCTCCTGGGTTCAAGCCATTCTCCTGCCTCAGCCTCCCGGGTAGCTGGGACTACAGGCGCCTGCCACCGCGCCCGGCTAATCTTCTGTATTTTTAGTAGAGACGGGGTTTCACCGTGGTCTCGATCTCCTGACCTTGTGATCCGCCCGCCTCGGCCTCCCAAAGTGCTGGGATTACAGGCGTGAGCCACCGCGCCCGGCCCCGAATAGGGTTCTTAAGAGCTGAGTACTGAACTGAGAGCTGGAGACTGAATCAACCCCAAGAGAGGGGAGTCCAGGCTGTAGGCCCCTGCATGCCAGGAACCAGAACTGAAATAACTGCATAAAGCCAGAGGCCATGAGAGACTACATTCACTACCCACCATAAACTGGGCCTAAAAACACTGCCCACCAGCCTGGCGAAGCTGCAAAAAACCTTGCCATCTGGCAGGAGACTCTTACTGAGGGGCTCTCACTAGGCACAGATGCAGGCTTCAAATTCACACTACCCAAACCAATGCAACTAGCTAAACTTGTGCAGCCTCAGCAGAGGGAAAAACAAAATTCCCCTTAGGAATGCTTCCACCATCCAAGGAACATGGGACTCCTAGAGAAACAAATCCCCACTCAAAATGAATTTACACTGGAAAAAAACAAAAACAAATCACTTCAAGAGGAAATAAATCATCATAAGGGAGACTAACATGACACAGGAAGAACCTGCACCCCAGGAATTAGAGATAATAATAGAATCTAAAAGCATCTTTAAAATAAGCATGTTTAAAATTAATGGCAGACTGTTGATACTTGTTGAAAGCTGATTAAATAACACAGATGGTTCATTACCATTCTTTTTTTTTTTGTATGTATGAAATTTCCATAAACGAGTTTTAGTAATTCCAAAATATAAAGTTTTAAAAAGTCAAAGATGTTCAAAGAGCTGAAGGAATAGAAACCATAGAGTAAAAACAGGCAGATTTTTAAATGCCAAAAATTTACAAATCAACACAATAATTGAGACAAACCATTTTTTAAAGAGCTACAAAATAGAAGAGAGAGAGCTGAAGAGAGAATTAGAAATTAGAAAATTAAATGTGAAAATAATCCAGAATGCAAGAGAATGACATAAATAGATAAGATTTTAAAAGAAAAGATGCACAGAATACTGAATGAGAAGGTTCAAATACTTCTATTAGAATACTAGTTAAGAAAAAATAGTAACTAAGAAAAAAAAAAAAGACACAAACCAGATTGAAGGAGCGAACAGAGACCCAAGTGGAATAAAAGTAAGTTGAAAGGCCGGGCATGATGACTCACACCTGTAATCCCACCTCGGGATGCCGAGGTGGGCAGATCACCAGGTCAGGAGATCGAGACCATCCTGGCAAACACGGTGAAACCCTGTCTCTACTAAAAATACAAAAAATTAGCCAGGCAAGGTGGCGGGCGCCTGTAGTCCCAGCTACTTGGGAGGCTGAGGCAGGAGAATGGCATGAACCTGGGAGGCAGAGCTTGCAGTGAGCCAAGATCATGCCACTGCACTCCAGCTTGGGTGACAGAGACTCCGTCTCAAAAAAAAAAAAGTATGTCGAAACCTAGAACAGTGTAGTTAAAGTGCAGAATAGCAGAGTCAAAAAGAAAAAATCTTAAAAGCTACAAGAGAGAAAAAGATCCTCCCTACTCTCCGTACTCCCTTGGACACAACCATATCGAAATTAGGCCAATAATAACCTTGCAATGGCCCGTAAGTATTCAAGTGAAAGGAAGAGTTGCATGTCTCTCACTTTAAATCAAAAGCCAGAAAAAGATTAACAGACTGACATTAGATTTCTCAACAGCAAAAACAGTTGCTAGGAGACAATGAAATCTCATCATTAAAGGTGCAGAGAAAAATAAAGGTCAACATAAAATCTAAAGC
The DNA here is from genome assembly GCF_007565055.1 of Rhinopithecus roxellana. Taxonomy (NCBI): domain Eukaryota; kingdom Metazoa; phylum Chordata; class Mammalia; order Primates; family Cercopithecidae; genus Rhinopithecus; species Rhinopithecus roxellana. The sequence continues at coordinate 78,166,085 of NC_044553.1, read as the reverse complement.
TATGAACAACTGTATAAAAGTGAGGGCAAAATAAAGAAAACGTTTTTTTAAAGTTTCAAACATACCACAATTTTTTTTTTTTGAGACAGGGCTCTCACTCTCATCTAGGCTGGAGTGCATGGCACCATCACAGCTCACTGCAGCCTCCATCTCTTGGGCTCAAGTGATCCTCCCACCTCAGCCTCCCAAGTAGCTGGAACTACAGGCATGTACCACCCTACCTGGCTAATTTTTTTGTTGTTGTTGTTAGAGACAGGGTTTCATGATGTTGATCAGGCTGGTCTTGAGCTCCTAGGCTCAAGTAATCCGCCTGCATTGGCCTCCCAAAGTGCTGGAATTACAGGTATGAGCCACCATGCCTGGCCCAAGACTTTATTACAAATAAGTCTCTGCTAAAAAAAAGTTAGCAAACAAAGAAAAAGGAGGCTGGGCATGGTGGCTCAAGTCTGTAATCCTAGCACTTTGGGAGGCCGAGGCGGGCGGATCATGAGGTCAGGAGTCCGAGACCAGCCTAGCCAATATGGTGAAACCCTGTCTCTACTGAAAAATACAAAAATTAGCCGGACGTGGTGGTACACGCCTGTAGTCCCAGCTACTCAGGAGGCTGAGGCAGGAGAATTGCTTGAACCTGGCAGGCAGAGGCTGCAGTGAGCTGAGATTGCGCCACTGCACTCCAGCCTGGGCAACAGAGGGAGACTCCGTCTCAAAAAAAAAAAAAACCAAAAAAAGAAAAAAGGAAAAGGAAAGTGAGCCCAGAGGGAATGAGTGGGATACAAGTAATGGTGAGAAAAGAAATGGATAAACTTGGTAAGTTTAAATAAATAATAACTGCTGGGGGAAAAAACTAATTTGGGGAGGGGTTAAAACAAATTAGAACTAAAATACTGGCCACTGTAAACTGGAAAACAGGATTGGAGAGGTGGATGTTAAAACTAGAATTTCTAAGGTACCAATGTTTGAAAAGCACAGCCACCTCTTTTTTTTTTTTTTTTTTTTTTTTTTTGAGACGGAGTCTTGCTCTGTCACCCAGGCTGGAGTGCAGTGGCGCGATCTCGGCTCACTGCAAGCTCCACCTCCCGGGCTCACGCCATTCTCCTGCCTCAGCCTCCCGAGCAGCTGGGACTACAGGCACCCGCCACCATGCCCGGCTAATTTTTTTTGTATTTTTAGTAGAGATGGGGTTTCACTGCGTTCGCCAGGATGGTCTCGATCTCCTGACCTCATGATCCACCCGCCTCGGCCTCCCAAAGTGCTGGGATTACAGGTGTGAGCCACTGTGCCCGGCCTGCCACCTCATTTCTAACAGCACGTGCTCACTTCGTCCAGACTGGTAATTCTCGTAGTATTTCACACTGAAAAAAATTATTACATCTGTTCATGGTGATCTGGGATCAGTCATCTTTGATGTTACCACTGTTACTGCTTTGGAGAGCCTAGAATCACACCCATATAAGATATCAAACTTCACTGATAAATGTTGTATGTGTTCGGACTGCTCCACCAACCACCCTAGTAGCTGGGACTACAGGCATGTGCCATCACACCTGGCTAATTTTTTTTTTTGTATTTTTAGTAGAGACGTAGTTTCACTGTGTTAGCCAGGTTGGTCTCAATCTCCTGACCTCGTGATCCACCCGCCTCGGCCTCCCAAGGTGCTGGGATTACAGGCGTGAGCCACCGTACCCGGCCACGAAATGTATTTCTTAAATAATTTGTAAGTTCAACCTTAAAAGTTGAAATTACTCCTTGATCCATGGGCTCCAGAATGGATATTGTGTTAGCAGGCATGAAAACGATCAGGTGCCTTGTCAATGGGTAGTAATATTTTGAAAAGAATCTTTTTTCTAAGCAGTAGTTCTCAATAGTGAGTTTAAAATATTCAGTGAACCATTCTGTAAACAGATGTGGTGTCATACAGGCTTTGTTCTATTTACAGAGCACAGCCAAGGTAGATTTAGGATAATTCCTAAGGGCCCTAGGATTTTCGGAATGATGAACGAAAAAAACCAGCCGGGCGAGGTGGCAGGCGCCTATAGTCCCAGCTACTCGGGAGGCTGAGGCAGGAGAATAGCGTGAACCTGGGAGGCAGAGTTTGCAGGGAGCCGAGATCGCGCCACTGCTCTCCAGCCGGGGTGACAAGGTGAGACTCCGTCTCAAAAAAAAAAAAAGAAATATATTTTGTAAGGCTACAGCTGCCATACACAGTGATTCCTCTGATGGATCCAGGCAAAGCAAATTGGAAACCTTCTGGAAAGGATTCACTGTTCTAGATGTCATCAAGAATATTTCATGATTCACGGGAGGAGGTCAGAATAGCAACTGGGGCCAGGCATGGTGGCTCACGCCTGTAATCTCAGCACTTTGGGAAGCTAAGGCAGGAGGACTGCTTGAACCGGGAGTTTGAGACCAGCTTAGGCAACACAGTGAGACCGTTTCTACAAAAAATTTTTTAAAATTAGCTGGGCATGGTGACACATGCCTGTGGCCCCAGCTACTCGAAAGGCTGAGGTGGGAGAATCACTTGAGCCCAACAGGTCGAGGCTGCAGTGAGCTGTGATTGTGTCACTGCACTGCACTCCAGTTTGGGTGACAGAGACCCTGCTTCAAAAAAAAAAAAAAAAAAAAGAGTCAATCGATGTAGCAAACTTCACTGTTGTGAAACTGCCACAGCCACTCCAACCTTCAGTAACCAGCACGCAGATCAGTCAGAAGCCATCAACATCAACGCAGGACCTTCTACCAACAAAATGATTACAACTCCCTGAAGGCTCAGATAATTGTTATTGTTTATCTCGTAATAAAGTATTACTTTAATTTTAATTGACAAATAATAATTATATATATTAAGGAGGTACACAGTGTTGTTTTCATACATACAATGTATAGTGATCAGATCAGGGTAATTAGCATCTCCATCACCACAAACATCTATCATTTCTTTGTGATGGGAACATTCAAGAGCAATAAAACATTTTATTTAAGGCATGTACTTTTTTTTTTAAGGTATAATGAATGCCACTGTATACTTAATAGACTACAGTATAAACATAATTTTTATATGGGAAACAAAAAAATGTGTGACTTATTTTATTGCAATATTTGCTTTATTGTGGTGGTCTGGAACTGAACCTGCAACATCTCTGAGATATGCCTGTAGTGTAAAAAGAATATAAATTACAATCTAAAAGTAACCAACAGAAGAATAAAAACAGAAAAGTATAACTTCTACACCAGTAAACGAGACAAAGGCTAAATAAAGAAAACTCGATCAAATCAATACAAGACAGGAAAAGAGAAAACAAGAAAAGAAAAAGTGTAATTAAATTGAAAATCCAAAATAAGAGGGCATGGCCAGGCGCGGTGGCTCATGCCTGTAATCCTAGCACTTTGGGAGGCTGAGGCAGGTAGATCACTTGAAGTCAGGAGTTCAAGACCAGCCTGGCCAACATGGTAAAATCCTGTCTCTACTAAAAATACAAAAATTAGCCAGGTGTGGGGGTGCATGCTTGTAATCCCCAGGCACTTGGGAGGCCGAGGAGGGAGGATTGCTTGATCCCAGGAGGCAGAGGTTGCAGTGAGCAGAAATCATGCCACTGCACTCCAGCATGGGTGAGAGAGAGAGGCTCCATCTCAAAAAAACAAAACAGGGCTGGGCATGGCGGCTTATGCCTGTAATCCCAGCACTTTGGAAGGCCAAGATGGGTGGATCACCTGAGGTCAGGAGGTCGACACCAGCCTGACCAACATGGAGAGACCAGCCTGACCAACATGGAGAAACCCCGTTCTCTACTAAAAATACAAAAAATTAGCCTGGTGTTGTGGTAGGCGCCTGTGACAGTGCCAGCTACTTGGGAGGCTGAGGCAGGAGAATGGCATGAACCTGGGAGGCGGAGCTTGCAGTGAGCCAAGATCGTGTGCCACTGCACTCTAGCCTAAGCAACAGAGTGAGACTGTCTCAAAAAAATAAACAAAAAAAAACACAAAATTAGCCGGGCGTGGTGGTGCATGCCTGTAATCCCAGCTACTGAGGCAGGAGAATCTCTTGAACCCGGGAGGCAGAGGTTGCAGTGGGCCGAGATCGTGCCATTGCACTCCAGCCTGGGCAACAAGAGCGAAACTCCATCTCAAAAAATAATAAATAAATAAACAAATAAATAAATAAATATTAAAAAACAAAACAAAAGGAGGGCAGAAATAGATCCAAATGTATCACTAATCCTAATAATGAAATGGATTAATATACATTCTCTCCAAGTACACATGGAACATTTATAGAAACTAATCACACATAAGGCCAACAAAAAGGAGATCTTAAATTTCAGAGAATTGATACCATGCTCGTTTTCTAACTACAATGTAATTAACTATAAAATAATACTGGAAAAGAGATAAAACCCACATATTTGGAAACCAAAAAATACTTTTAACAACCCATGAGTTGAAGAAGCAATTAAAACTGAAATTATAAAATGTTTAGTACTAACCAACAATGAAAGCATTACACATCAGAACTTGTGGGGTACAGCAAAAGTGAGATCCAAGGAAAACTCTATAGCCTCGAATGCATTTATTAAGTAACAAGAATTTTGAAAAACGTGTTCAATCTACAACTAAAATGGCTTAAAAACAGATCACACACAAATGAGTACACATAAAACTGAGGAAGAAATCTGAGTAGGATCAGTGGATGATATCAACATCAATATCCAGGCGTGACAGCATACTACACCTGTATATGCTGTTACCATAGGGAAACTGGACAAAGTGTACATGACATTGCTTTCTTTCAACTCCGTATGAATGTATAATTAGCTAAATAAAAATTTCAGTTAAACGAACCTGGCCAAAATCCAAAACACTAATAATACCAAATGCTGGTGAGGATGTGGAGCAACAGAAGCTCATTCACTGCTGATGGGAATGCAAAATGGTACAGCCACTTTGAGACACAGTTGGGCAGTTTCTTAGAAAGCTAAAAATACTCTTACCACACAATCCGGCAATCACGCTCCTTGGTATTTACCCAGATGAACTGAAACTTTTATCTACACAAAAACCTGTATACAGATATGTATGATAGCTTTATTCATAACTGCCAAAACTTTGAAGCAACCAAGATGCTCTTCAGTAGGTAAATGAGTAAACTGTGGTATGTCCAGAAAATGAAATATTATTCAGCACAAAAAGAAATAAGCTATCAAGTCATAAAAAAAATATGGAGGAAGCTTAAATGCACATTACTAAGTGAAGAAAGCCAATCTAAAAAGGCTACACTAATGAGCCCACCATATAAAATTCTGAAAGAGGCAAAACCATAGACAGGAAAAGAATCAGGGGCTGCCAGGGGTTAAGGAAGAGAGAAAGATGAATAGGTGAAGTGCAGAGAATTTCTAGGACAGTGAAACTACTCTGTGTGATATTATAATGGCGGATATATGTCATTACACATTTGTCAAAATCCATAGAATAGGCCAGGCACAGTGGCTCACGCCTGTTAATCCCAGCACTTTGAGAGGCCGAGATGGGTGGATCACCTGAGGTCAGGAGTTAATGACCAGCCTGACCAACATGGAGAAACCCCGTCTCTACTAAAAATACAAAATTAGCCGGGTATGGTGGCACATGCCTATAATCCCAGCTACTTGGAAGGCTGAGGCAGGAGAATCACTTGAACCTGGGAGGCATAGGTTGCAGTGAGCCGAGATTGCACCATTGCACTCTAGCCTGGGCAACAAGAGCGAAACTCCATCTCAAAAAAATAAAAATAAAAACAAAAAATAAAAATTCCATAGAGTATACAGTATCAAGAGTGAACACTAAACTATGGACTCTGGGTGATAATGATGTGTCAATGTAGGTTCATCAGTTATAACAAACATACTACTCTGGTGCAAGATTTTGACAGGAGGTTGTGCAGTTGTGGCAGGAGGAGGGATATGGGAAATCTCTGCACATTCTGCTCCATTTTGCTGTGAACCTAAAACTGATCTCAAAAAATAAAATCTATTTTAAATAAACACAATGGAAGGCCGGGCACAGTGACTCATGCCTGTAAACCCAGCACTTTGGGAGACCAAGAAGGGTGAATTGCTGGAGCCTAGGAGTTCAAGACTAGCCTGGGCAACATGGTGAAACCCCACCTCTACAAAAAATAACAAAAGTTAGCTGGGTGTGGTGGTGCGTGCCTGTAGTCCTAAGGAGGGACTGTAATCCCTAGGAGGCCAAGGTGGGAGAATCAACCTGAGCCCAGGAGGTTGAGGCTGAGGTGAGCCGTGATCTTGCCACTGCACTCCAGCCTGGGCAACAGAGTGAGATCCTGTCTCAAAACAAAACAAAACAAAACAAAACAAAACAAAACAAAACAAATGGAGCCTTTTGCATTTAAAAAGGAACAGAATAAACCATGGAAAGTGGAAGAAACAAATATCTGAGTGTCTACTATGTGCCATCACTGTTGGGTGCTAGGGTACAATGATAAGCAAAACAAACATGATCCCTGTCCTCTTGGAGCTTACCATCTAGAGTAGAAATCAGATACCAAAGAAATAAACAAAAGAACCGAACTGCACAAATATAAAAGCATAATGTTCAATGACAGGGACATAACAGGAGAACCTGATCTACACTAAGAGTGAAGACAGTGCCTTTGAGGAAGTGATGGTTAAAGGAGCGACCCAAAGGCTGAGTAAGTTTGCCTAGACAAGAGTGTTCTAGACAGAAGTACCAGCATATGCAAAGGCCAGGGTAGCTGGAGCACAAGGACAGATCAGGAGATTGTCAAAGATAAGGCTGGATCAGTAGGAAGGGTCAGATCATGCAGATTTTGGATTTTATAATTAGAGCAACTGACATCATACTTGGAGGGCATTAACACAGTGACATAATCTGATTTGATTTTTAGAAGATGGCTCTAGCTGCTGTGTAGAGCATGGATTAGAATGGGGGAGGGGGTGGGTACAGAAACCTGTTGAGAGCTATAGTGGTAGGTAGGTAGTCTGGGCCAGGTAGGTGATGATGTAGAAAGCAGGAGTGGCAATACTCTAGATACTTAGATGAGACTGCTGCTAAGACTTGGTGATGGCCGGGCGCAGTGGCTCAAGCCTGTAATCCCAGCACTTTGGGAGGCCGAGACGCGTGGATCACGAGGTCAGGAGATCGAGACCATGCTGGCTAACACGGTGAAACCCCGTCTCTACTAAAAAATACAAAAAACTATCCGGGCGAGGTGGCGGGCGCCTATAATCCCAGCTACTCAGGAGGCTGAGGCAGGAGAATGGTGTGAACCTGGGAGGCGGAGTTTGCAGTGAGCTGAGATCCGGCCACTGCGCTCCAGCCTGGGCGACAGAGCCAGACTCCGTCTCAAAAAAAAAAAAAAAAAAAAAAAAAAAAAAAGGCTTGGTGATGGACATGAGGAGTAACAGAACAGCAGGTATGAAAGACAGTCAACTCTAAGGTTTTGATATGAATAAGTGGACAGAAATGCCATTTACTGAGAAGGAAAGTAAAGGAGGAAATAATTGTAGGGGAGTAGGTTGGAAATCAAGAGTTCAGTCTCACAGGTATTAAACTTGAGATGCCAGTAAAACGTCTCAACAGAAAAGCCAAGCAGGGAGTTGGGGATACCTTAGACTTGAAATGTGGGCTCAAACAATATATACTGGAGTCCCACCGGCTTTTTTTTTTTTTTTTTTTGAGACGGAGTCTCGCTCTGTCGCCCGGGCTGGAGTGCAGTGGCCGGATCTCAGCTCACTGCAAGCTCCGCCTCCCAGGTTCACGCCATTCTCCTGCCTCAGCCTCCCGAGTAGCTGGGACTACAGGCGCCCGCCACCTCGCCCAGCTAGTTTTTTGTATTTTTTAGTAGAGACGGGGTTTCGCCATGTTAGCCAGGATGGTCTCGATCTCCTGACCTCGTGATCCGCCCGTCTCGGCCTCCCAAAGTGCTGGGATTACAGGCTTGAGCCACCGCGCCTGGCCCCACTGGCTTATAGATAGTATTTAAAGCCATGAGAGTGAAACTGCTCAGGCAGAACATACAGAGAAGTAAGCTTAGGAGTAAACCCTGGGGGAACTTGGCATTTCAGAGGCTGAACAGAAGAGAAATAGTTGAAGAGATAAAGGAAAATAAACAGGTCAGTGCAGTGGCTCACACATGTAATTCCCACACTCTGGGAGGCCAAAGTGGGAGGACTGCTTGAGTCCAAGATCAAGACTAGCCTGGGCAACATGGTGAGATCCCATCTCACAAAAATAAAATTAGTCAGGAATAGTGACGCATGCCTGTAGTCCCAGTTACTCAGCAGGCTGAGGCAGGAGGATCACTTGAGCTCAAGAGGTTAAGGCTGCAGTGAGCTGTGTTTGTGCCACTGCACTCTAACTTGTATAACAGAGTGAGACCCTGTCTAAAAAAGGAAGAAAGGAAGAAAGGCCGGCCGAGCGCGGTGGCTCACGCCTGCAATCCCAGCACTTTGGGAGGCCGAGGTGGGCGGATCACGAGGTCAGGAGATGGAGACCATCCTAGCTAACACACTGAAACCCCGTCTCCGCTAAAAATACAAAAAATTAGCCGGGCTGGTGGCACGCGCCTGTAGTCCCAGCTACTGGAGAGGCTGAGGCAGGAAAATTGCTTGAACCCTGGAGGCAGAGATTGCAGTGAGCCAAAATCACACCGCTGTACTCTAGCTAGGGTGACAGAGCAAGATTCCGTCTCCAAAAAAAAAGAAAGAAAAACTAGCCGGACGAGGTGGCGGGCGCCTGTAGTCCCAGCTACTTGGGAGGCTGAGGCAGGAGAATGGCGGAACCCGGGAGGCGGAGCTTGCAGTGAGCTGAGATCCGGCCACTGCACTCCAACCTGGGCGACAGAGCAAGACTCCGCCTCAAAAAAAAAAAAAAAAGAAAGAAAAAAGAAAAGGAAAAGAAAGAAAATAAGGATAAGCAGAAGGAAGGATTATAGAAAGCAAAAGAAGAGAATGTTTAAGGAGGGAGAGCTCTGTATTCAATAATGCTGAGAAATCAATGAGGTTAGGGAAGGCTGGGCTTAGCAACATGGAACTTCAGGAACATGGAAGAAACAGATATCAGACTGGAGTGTGCTGAAGAGTAAGTAGGTGGTGACAAATGGAAATAAAGAGTAAAACCAATTCCTTTGAGAAGCTTTGTTGCAAGGAAGTGGGGGATAGTTAGGAACAGAAAAAAAGCTGGCAATAATGTGCAATCAAGAGGATTTTTAAAAGTCTCTCATTTCCTTGTTAACAAGTAACTCAGGTAAAATTTAAGATTAAAGAAGGTTTTTGTTGTTTGTTTGCTTGTTTTTAAGTCTGGGAGAGAGAAGATGTGTAAACGTGGAAAAGGCCTGGAAGAGAATGAGCCCAAAGAGTCAGGAAATGGAGGGTTCACTGATGGAGCAAGTCCCTGGAAACCTGGGAGGGGATGGGATCTGGGACACGTAGAGAAATTAGCCTCTGGTGAGAGGGATAAGGACCCAAGTCAAGTCAGTGATTGTGCATTTATAAGGACTTAGTATCCATAAAGCTTACTTCTACTTAAAGAACAATACACACATATCCCTATGCTAATATGGAAAGATACAGTGCCATGTATCTGAAGATGGTTCTGAAGAAACCATCTTCAGAAGTGCCATGGTTTAAGCTCACATAATCCTGAAAGGTTTCAGAGAACTTCAGAACACCAGAATGTGGTCATGGCTCTAGAAAACCTGAAAAGCAGTTGTTTTAGAGTAGTGGGTAGGATTTATGGAGCTTCTTACCTACAAAGGTCATAAAGACTGAAAAATTATGATTGACCCTTCAACATGGATTTGAACTGCCTGGGTCCACTTATATGTAAACTATTTTCAACCAAACTTGGATCAAAGACAAAATTTACGGGATGTGAAACCCATGTATATGGAAGATTGACTTTTAGTATATCTGGGTTCCACAGAGCTGACTGCAGGACTTGAGTATGCTTGAATTTTGGTATATGTGGGGGTCTTGGAACCAATCCCCTGCATATGAGGGACGATAGTAACTTCAAAAAGGACTTAGGTGTTGAAGAAAATTCGCCGGCCGGGCGCGGTGGCTCAAGCCTGTAATCCCAGCACTTTGGGAGGCCAAGACGGGCGGATCACGAGGTCAGGAGATCGAGACCATCCTGGCTAACACGGTGAAACCCCGTCTCTACTAAAAACTACAAAAAACTAGCCGGGCGACGTGGCGGCGCCTGTAGTCCCAGCTACCCAGGAGGCTGAGGCAGGAGAATGGCGTGAACCTCGGAGGCGGAGCTTGCAGTGAGCTGAGATCTGGCCACAGCACTCCAGCCTGGGTGACAGAGCGAGACTCCGTCTCAAAAAAAAAAAAAAAAAAAAAAAGAAAATTCGCCCTAACCTTTGTATGGTTGTACACATCTTGCAAAGCTCTTTCACACTCATATTTTTCTTCTACCTTTGTAACATCCTTAAAATCACTTCCTGAGGATAGTGGGAGAGGATTATCATCCTCTGGAATAGATGTATGCATGGGTTCAGAGAGGCAGATTAGAACACTTGTCCAAAGTACTAAAGCAAGCAGGTGGTAGAAGTAGGGTCTTAATCCACATCCTCTGGCTCCAAAACCAATGCTGATTTAATAATTAAATCTGTTACTAGGTAACAAGTCTGCCAAGTATTTACACCTTAACTTTTTGGGGTTAATGTCTAGAAGGGCAACCAAGCTCTCTTATACATCACCAATGATATCAGGGAGTGCTGGGCTGAAAGAATCACTGATAGAGTCAAATAAGAGATCTCAAGTTCTAGGTCCCAAACCTTTCCCAAGTGACAGTCTGTTCACCTAGATGACTACAGGAAAGACATGAGCTCGGCACAGATATTGAAAGTAGAAGTCAAGAAAATTCAAGGTTGCCAAACTCTCAGTTACTGAGACTGAAACACAAAGGAACAGAGTCTCTGGCGCTGTCTGATGATAGCGAAGCTTACGTTCTCTTTCTGGTAACACAATCTAGAGCACGGTTTCTCAACCTTGGCGCTACTGTCATTTTGGACTAGATAACTCTTTGTTGTTGGGGGGCTGTCCAGTGCATTATAGGATGTTTAGCAGCATCCCTGGTCTACCCACTAGATGCCCATAGCACACTACCCCCTGCTCCAGTCATGGCAATCAAAAATGTCTCCTGACATTGCCAAATGTCCCCTGGGAAGGGGCAGGGGTCACCTCTAATTGAGAACCACTCAACTAGATGGATTCCATTGTGACTGCAGAAGGCAAGGGCATGCAAGGTAGCTCTACAAAGAACACGAGGAAAGCCTACGAACATTTTCTTTTTTGGGCAATAGTTTGCACAGTTTTTAAAAAAAGCCTCAAATGTTCCATAGTCATGCTGTATCTTTTCTTTTTTCTTTTTCTATTTTTTTTTTTTTACACCATCTCACTCTGTCACTCAGGCTGGAGTCCAAGTGGCGCCATGTCGGCTCACTGCAACCTTCCTGTAGTTGGGACTACAGGCGTGCGCCACCACACCCAGCTAATGATAGTCATGCAGTATCTACCAAGAAAAGTAGGCCTATCCCAAGAGACCACACCTTACTTAGAGGGATGGCTTCTGGACACCAGTCAGTCAGTCAGTCATGACATTAGAAGAAATGCACAGCAGTCTCCACCAAATGCCCAGCAGGAAGTCGCCTCTCACAGTAAGATGAGACTGATTTTGCTCATGGTTAAGAATAGGCAAAAAAACCAAAAAAACAAAAAACTGAAACTCCCTCTTCTCAAATCACATTCCCTTTGTCTGCCAGTGCCCATCTAACGTGGCAATTCTTCCCATTTGCCATGGAGCTTCCTTTGCTCCTGTACTGCAGAGGTGCTTCTCCAACAAATTCAGAGAGAACCCATGCAGCTGTCATGAGCTGAGGATGCCCCAAGCAGCCAGGAGGTGTTTGAAACTGGTAATACCTTGTCCTTGTTAATACATGTGATTAGCAAGCTTTAGGACGTTAGAATTCTTTAATTGCAAATATTCTGAAATTAAACCCTCCATTCTAGAAGGCAATCACAAAACAAAATCTTGTAAAACATGCTAGAAGGGGAAGGGTAGAGGAGGTGGCCAACATTTATTGTGCAATGGCTCCCAGTGCTTTGCACTGAATTGGCTGTGAACTTATGTTAAGCCTGTGGTTGGATCACAGCCACATGCAGTAACCAAAGTGACTGCCAAAGTATGCAGAAAATCGTACACACGCACCCTGGCCCCACATGCCTGTCAAGCCATCTTTCTTCTTTCTATTCTATCGAAGGGGGTTTACATCAGTAACCCAGCTCTACCAACGGACTCCAGACAGACCCAGCCCGTACTGCCTGAACCACCCTCTACCAGAGGGAGAGAACACCACCCCCAAAAGGCCAGCAACATCTGCCAGTTAGCTATATGATCTCCTTTGAGAAAACAAACACTCAGTTCTTTGTCTGTTTTCTTGTTTTACAATTATTTACTCTGCCCACAGGAATCTGATGGGTTTTAGAACACTCGACTCAATGGCGTTATCCATCTTTCCATCACTGTGGTATCAGAGAATAATACCACAACCTAACAATCCAGACCTTGAGAAGAAAATATTTTCTGAGAGTTTCTTCAAAGAGAATCCATGAAATAATTTTGACTTTACATGTTCTAAGTAAGGGATTTCAGATGCAAAGAATAATCTCTGGAACCCTTAAGCTTTCCCAGTTCCACTTTTCAGTTGGCAGATGCCTGTCCTCCTTTACCCCAAAATCTTGCAAAATACTTTTGGGTATCTCTGTTGGTTTGCCAAGCTATGCTATGCTGTAGACAAAATTAACTTCTTAAACTTTGGCATGTGAATGCTTGAAACAAAACAGTTTTAAAATATCTCTGCCATAGCACAGACTGGGTGGCTGGGCTCCAGTAGACTCAGGACAGAATCAAATTATTGTAACCCAAGTTCCAATCCCCCTTGAGGTTCCCACACTGCCACTGCTAGACCTGAACGCCCTGAGAGAGAAACATGCCTTGTTTCATACAGTACAGGTCTAGCACAAAGAAGCCTCTGTAAAAGTTTGTTGTTTAAAAGAACAAGATGGACACTGTATCACATTAACAGTAAGATCTGTGTCAGGGTGGGTGCGGTGGCTCACGCCTGTAATCCCAGCACTTTGGGAGGCCAGGACGGGCAGATCACTTGAGGTCAGCAGTTCAAGACCAGCCTGGCCAACGTGATGAAACCCTGTCTCTACTAAAAATACAAAAAAAAAAGTTAGCCAGGCAATGGTAGCATGTGCCTGTAATCCCAGCTGCCAGGGAGGCTGAGGCACGAAAATCGCTTGAACTCGGGAGGCGGAGGTTGCAGTGAGCAGAGATCGTGCCACTGCACTCTAGCCTGGGCGACAGAGCACGCTCTGTCTCGGGAAAAAAAAAAAGATCTGTGTCAACTGTAAAGGTCTCTGTAATTGTCGCTGGAGCAAGGGATATTCTATTTTCGCACTCCATTAAGTTACATAAAGAAAAGATTGTGAACAACAAAACAAGCCAGTCTAATCATTTGTAATAGTTTCTACAGGCTCTCCCCAAGAATATTATTTTTGGTCCTTCTAAAATATAACTAAAAAGAAAAGTTTAAAAATCCCCCAGCACATGATTTACTCCTTTAAAAGCAGTATTTATAGACAAGGAGAGCACAGACCAAATCAATGTTAAAAATTAAAGGGGAAAAAGAGGTGCACATCTGAGGGTTTAAGTCATTGCTATCCAAAGCCCCCCTAGTTCAGTTCTTGATCTCCAAATCCTGAGGGAAGGTAAATTTTGGGTGAGGGATTATGCCTCAGCTACTCTGGTATTTATAAAACATTTTGGTAGGTGCTCTGCCAAGCAGTCTATAATTAGTGAATATGCCTCAGAAACATAAAGTGAACTCAAAGAGTTTCAAATGCCAACAGCCAGCCCCCTGAATACCGAGCTAAGTGTCACAGGGCTGCCACCATCTAGATAACTTGGTGCTGGGTGCCCTGCCACGGTGCACACATGTGCACATGCACATACCAGTTCTGAAGAGTCTTTTTTTAAACCTCTAATGGCTTGACCTCAACACCTGTTACACTTCCTGAAGACAGGCTCTGGAGCTCCACTTGTTCCTCGCATGCGGCTGCACTTTCTAGGAACGACCGCACACACACAGACGCTGGCCAGCTGCCAAGGCGGGGGCAGCCCAGCCGCCTCGGGCCTGAACTTTCCCAGCACTGTCAGGGCAGGATCCCGCTATGAGCTGACTCAGCGGCCGGTATGGAACTCTGCCAACCACACAGCAGTGCGGGGGCAGCCGGCAACTCACAGATGTTTTGCTAAACCAAAGCAATCAGTGGGAGGCGGGTCTGGGCTGGCGGCCAGGGTGCTGCTGTCGTGGAAGTTGGGATTCTCTGATTCTAGTCCTAGCTCTGCCACTATCTCCCTGGGTGATGTGAGCGAAAACCTGTGTATCTCAGTACCTCTCCCTCTTCAGAGGCATGTCTGTGTGATGCAGGAAAGGGTGGCACTGTTTACATAAAAGAGCTCCCCAGGCACTATTACCTACCATGTGCCTGGCACTGGACAGGCTTTCACGTGTGCTAGTTCAGTTAATCCTTACAACATCCATGGGAGGCACTGGCATTCTTTTTATTTCACAGATGTGAAGACACAGGTTCAAAGCAATTCAGAACCCTACTCAAAGATCACAAGGGCAACATTTGGAAGTGATGGAATTTGAACCCCACTTCTGGCTGCAAAAACTATTGTTGTAAAACTCAGATCTACTGTACAGACCTCCTGATCCAAGATGTTTGATTTTTCAGGTTCCAAAGGACCTTTCTTACATGACTTCTCAGTTGCCCTGTGAAAACCCACAGCTTTTCACAAATGATATCTAAACAGTACCACTGGATCACAAGAAGTGTGTGTGCTTCTGCAGGGTACCCATGAACTCCCTTCCTAAGCACCAACAAGTCACTTAACCTGGGACAACTTATCATCACTCCCATCCTTTGGGCGAGGAAAAACTATACTGTGAGTCACAAAGAGAAGAGGAATCACAAGTCAAAGGCTTGGTTGAGAACAGATTCCCTAGGCTCCACCCTCCAAGATAATTCATTAGGATTCTGCAATCTGCATTTTTTAAAAAGCTCCCTCAGCCATTTGGAAGTCACTTCAGCTTTCCTTGACTAAAAAGGAAATTTTGAGGTCTACCCTTCCCTGTTGTCAAGGGGATGTAAGAGTGAAATGAAATCATGTCTACAAGGCTCTCTGTTGGAAAATATACGCAACGCAAGTGCTTCTTGTCAGCTGTGTTTAGCTCCAAAACAACCAACTGTCCTTCAAGAGGGTTAGCCTGAAGCTAAAAAACTGTTTTAGGCAAGAATGTTCTTTTACATTACTATTACAAAACATTATTATTAGAAAAGCTGCAATTAGTCACACATCTCATTTTAGATATTCCTCACAACACTGTTGCAACTTCATCTTTCCTTTAAAAAACGAGATTGTAGCCGGGCGCGGTGGCTCAAGCCTGTAATCCCAGCACTTTGGGAGGCCGAGACGGGCGGATCACGAGGTCAGGAGATCGAGACCATCCTGGCTAACACGGTGAAACCCCGTCTCTACTAAAAACTACAAAAAACTAGCCGGGCGAGGTGGCGGCGCCTGTAGTCCCAGCTACCTGGGAGGCTGAGGCAGGAGAATGGTGTAAACCCGGGAGGCGGAGCTTGCAGTGAGCTGAGATCCGGCCACAGCACTCCAGCCTGGGCGGCAGAGCGAGACTCCGTCTCAAAAAAAAAAAAAAAAAAAAAAAAAAAAAAAAAAAAACGAGATTGTATTGACATTCTTTCACATCAAACTTGGAAAAACCTATATTAAGAGTAACATACAGGCCGGGGGCAGTGGCTTATGCCTGTAATCCCAACACTTTGGGAGGCTGAGGCAGGCAGATCATGAGGTCAGGAGATCGAGACCATCTTGGCTAACATGGTGAAACACCATCTCTGCTGAAAATGCAAAAAATTAGCCAGGCATAGTGGCATGCGTCTACAGTCCCAGCTACTCAGGAAACTGAGGCAGGAGAATCACTTGAACCCGGAAGGTGGAGGTTGCAGTGAGCCGAGATCATGCCACTGCACTCCAGCCTGGGCGACACAGTGAGACTCCATCAAAAAAAAAAAAAAAAAAGAGTAACATGCATTTCATTGCTTTAACGAAGAAAATATTAAATAAGAAAAAAATCCAAAGTCTATTCATGTCTAGGCTGTCAGTCACTGAAGTGGGATGAGAAGGCACAGACTGGCACAGCCCCTGACCCTATCAGTCCATTACCCCTTTCCGGCCTTTAAGAAGAACAAATGACCTCCAATACCAGAAAGACTGACCTGCTTGAGCTGCTCATCCAGATTCCAGTTTGGCTGCCCTGCTGTGGAGACAGAAGGTAGGGCCTTGGAAGCATCTTTGGTATGGTCTTCTTTAGCTTGTTGTCCATGTGGTGGCAGCCCTGGTGCTGGAAGTAGATTGGACATGGGTGCCACTCTGGGATCTTGGCGAGCTACTTTCTGCACATGAAAATATTTTGAAGCAGCCTGGGTTTCTTTCTCAGCCACCTCCGCAACTTCATCATCCCCATCCTCATCTTCCAAACCTCCATCCTCTTCCTCAGGCTCTGAGTTCACGTTGCCCCGTTCAAAGACTTGGGCCACTGCTGTGGTGGGTGGAACTCTGGCTAAGGGACCTAAGGGAGTGCTGCCAGAAGGCCTCCCAGGTGTGGCAGAAAGAAGAGTCGGCTGTGTGACCAGCTTTTGGGCATACAAGAACTGGGCTTCTCTCATCTGCTGGCCCTGCTTCTCTCTGGCATCCATCTGCAGAGGAGCCAGGTGTGGCTGCTTCTGTTGCTGTTGCTGCTGCTGCTGCTGCTGCTGCTGTTGCTGCTGCTGCTGCTGCTGAAGTGGTTCCATTATTGCCTCAAGCTTCACCCACAGAGTGGCATGACTCTGAACCTGGGCACAGCCCACCAGGCACACTGGGTCTAAACCTTAGTGATTAACAGAAACCACAGAGAAGGAGAGGGAAAAAACAACTATGTAAAACAGGTATAAAAAGGTTTCCTTTTCTCCAGTAGAGGGCCATGAGTTCTGAACGCTAAACATATGCTCCTAAACCTGAGTTTTAAGATGAGTGAGTGGTGGGGTAGGAAAAGGTGTGAAGAAGAGAAACAGGATCTAAGAGGGGAAATAGGGAATGAATCTCAGTAGTAGTAGCAGACTGTTGAGGGCTTTAAAAGAAGAACATCCAGCCAATATCTAGTCTGCTAACATGTGTTCTGATCTCTCTTCCTCTACATTATCAAACATTAATCTGTTACTGAATTAATGTCACTGAACATTAATTACTGAAAAGGTAACTGGGTTTGCTCTGTAGCAAAAGCTGTAATTATGCAAACAATAATAATAAAGGAAAAGAAGGGCCTACCCGCAAAAGAGAGAATATGTTCCCAAGCCCACAGGAGAAAGATATCACCTCTGAGCTACACACAGAACTATCAGGCAGACAGGTTTACTCTCACAGAAAAAGCAAGACCAAGCAAGCTGCTCTTGGGTTTAAACTTTTCAAATTTCCCTGATCAAATTGCCAGCCTGCTTGTTGAGTGGACTGAGCCATACTAACTGGATATCATAGCCTCAAAAAGAATCCAATTTCAACAACATGAAAGAAACACGCAAGAAGGCAAGAGTCTCAAATTGCAATCGTCACTCAAAAGCAAACAGGGGAATTCCTCTGGAGATTTTAAAGTTAATTAATTTGAAACAGATATCAACATTGTCTGAACAAGTTAATGCTGCTTCTTTATTATAAACAGCCAAGTAAAATTCTTCACATCCCCTTTCTTTCTGATTCATTTCTACTATGATATTCTCTGACAAATACAAAAAGAAAAGGCTTTCGGGCCAAAAGCATTCTGGGGGCAGGTTTATCTGCATTCTTACCAATCAGTCTCCAAACACACATCACTTTCACACCCTCTTCTCCCTTAATTCCCCCACCTCTCCCCTGCAGGCCCTCACCCCCAACAAACTTCACTTGAGTGATGTTTCTTCAGCAAGTCTCCATAACTGAACGGATTACTATGCAAGGGCAAATTTTAGGTGAACAGGACTTGCAACATGGCGTACAATTTTGTCATCACATGAAAGAAGCTGCAGTGCACATGTTGGGACTTGATATCTGCATTGTTCCAGTGTTTTAGGATTGGGTCGAAAGACAAAAAACAAAGTGTCTTTAGCATCTTCAAAAATTCACGGAGAAGTAATCACATCTTTAGCAATAAAAACTGCTTGGATTTAAGATTTTTTTCCAGGTTAGAGTAAAAAAGGGTACAATTTTTAAAGCTAGGCCAATTAGTAGTGATTAAACATTCTCATTTTCTGTTTATCTTATAGCCCTGTTTGTGCCTTTTGTGTTCTGTGAAAGATTCGCATTCCAATTTGCCTCTTACTGCCTTTACTTCCTCTCTTGGCACTTTAGAAAGTGTGAGTTACGCTTGCAGCCATACTTTCATTCTGCTTTAGCTCTTCTTACAGTGTAAAAAAGCATGACAAGATTTACATCCACATTAAATTCAGTTGGCAAAAGTGTTCATTTAAAATGAAAACAATTTGGGTCAAAGAAAATTACAGAATAAAGCAAATAATTCGGTGTTCATTTTAAATGTCCTCACAGTCATTACAGCCAATCAATCACGATTGGAATAATTTCTCAACCAAGTCCTGCCAGTCACTGAACAACTGCTTCTTGTCTTGTGGCACCATCTTCTCTGAATGCTGTCCCCAGCAGAGGGGGAGGTGTCCCTCCCACAGCCTCTTATAGTAAGACTGAGATGACTCAGTTCTACAACTCAATAGACACACCGTCCCCCAAAGTGCCCATCTTCCCGCAGTCCTTAAGCAGCCAGCGATCCAAACAATGCCACCTGCCTACATTTGGAGAACTTATGTCTCAAATCTAAACCTCTTCATCCCTTCACACGGGCCCCTCCCCCATTTCCCCTAAAGTTCCCGGACCACCAAGCCGGGTGCAACGGACTGCCTGCAGCTTTGAACCCGGCCTGCCGACCATTCCCCTACCTTTGCTGCCGGATTCGTTTGGCCCCAGGCCCCTGTAAGCCCCACAGCACACCTCCCCGGTCACCCCTGCACGCCTCCCCCCATTCTTTATTCACCTCCCCCCATTTAGCCCTATCACTTTTACCTCTACCAACCCTCCCAGTCAATCCGCTGGCTCTTCTCCGATGGCCCCCGCCCCACCTATCTGCGCCCACTTAGCTCCAGGGCCCCTCACCCTTCTTATCGCTTTATCTCAAATGCCCTAATGGGCACAGGGCGCTCGGGGCTCTCGCGGCGCTCTCACTTTCCTTCGCGGTCCCCGCGCCCCCGGCCCGCGCCTTCCCCCTCTCTCCACACCTGCCTCGGCTCCTGGCCTCGGCCCCTCCACCTGCCGCAGCCTCCCCTCCCGCCGTGCCTGAGGGAGCCGGGACCGCACCACTTACCTGTGCGGGGCGCTCCGGGTTTTCGGTCGGCGGAGGAGGAGGCGGCCGCTCAGGCCCCGGCGCGGCAGCTGCGTCTCGGACTCCTCCGCAGCCGGGGGCCACAGCCGGGGCGGGGCCCGCACCGGAAGCGGCGCCGCGGGGCCGAACCGCCGGCCAGGGGCAGGGGGCGGACCGCCGGCCAGGGGCGGACCGCGGGCCGGGCGCGGGGGCGGGGGGAAGGGCGGGGCCACGGGGGCGGGGCGGGCCCGAAGCCGGAAGCCACTAAAAAGGGACCGGGTTGGGGGGCGGGGGGGGGGGGGGGGGGGGTGGGACGAGGCGGAAGTGAGTCCTAAGGACGGCGCCGCCCGACTGAGTCGTGGGAGGAAGCGAATGGAAGCGGGCGGAAGCTTCGGCCAATGGCAAAGTGCGGACACAGAGGGGTTCCGGTGTGAGCACTTACGCGGGGAGTTGAAAAGAGCCGGGGTGGAGATAGTGTTCTCCGAGCGTTTTCTGTTGCGGAGGTTGGTGTGGCTCGGGCGGTTGGCTGGAGGAAAGTCACTAAAGAGCAGAGGAGTGTAGGATTCGGTCCACTACTCAGTCTCCTGCCTTCAAGCCCGTCTTTTTCAGGGGTTCCCGTGTTTAGATCAGCTTGTCTCTAAACTTCTCCGCTCCTTCCTGGGATAGAGACCTGGCTGTCCTGAGAATGTTGCGTCCCTTGAAAGCTTCTCACGTGAATTAGTATTCTCAGGTCTCAGTTTCCAGAGGTCGGGATTATGTGCCAGATGCTGTCACCTCTTGTAAAAACACTTGCTTCTCCAACCCCTCCTCTTAGACTCTGTCACCTATTTCACGCCGTTTGGAGATAATCTGCCAATCTGTGTATCCAGCTCCTTGTCTATCTCCCGTCTGACCATCTTCTTTGATAATTTCAGAGCCTTTGTGGCCAACCCGTTCAATATCGGGCCTCGTCTTTAGCGACCCTTATATCTGCCTCCCAATACCAATCAAAACCTGGACCTTGTCCCTCGAAACGCTATACTCAGTAATTTGAACAATGCTTTTTTCAACCACAGCCTGCTATTCTCTCAGCTTGACTACTTCTGAACTATAGGCCTGATGCAATAGCTCATGCCTGTAATTTCAGCACTTTGGAAGGCTGAGGCAGGCGGATCTCTTGGGCTCAGTAGTTGGAGAGCAGCCTGGGAAACAAGGCGAAACCCCATCTCTACAAAAAATATAAAAATTAATGAGGCGTTTTGGCGCATGCCTGTGGTCTCATCTACTCGGGAGGCCGAGATGGGAGATAACCTGAGCCCAGGAGAGGCGGAGGTTGCTGTGAGCCATGATTGTGCTACTGCACTCCAGCCTGGGTGACAGAGACACTGTTCCCCCCCGCCCCCCCGCCCCCAAAATAGAATGACAGCATAACTGTATAAATGTTATTTCACTTTTTTTTTTTTTTTTTAGAAGGAGTCTTGCTCTGTCGCCCAGGCTGGAGTGCAGTGGCGCAACCTCACCTCACTGCAACCTCCACCTCCCAGGTTCAAGCAGTTCTCCTGCCTCAGCCTCTCGAGTAGCTAGGATTACAGGTGTGCGCCACCAAGCCAGCTAATTTTTGCATTTTTAGTAGAGACAGGTTGTGCCGTGTTGGCCAGGCTGGTCTCGAACTCCTGAACTCAGGTGATCGGCCTGCCTCGGCCTCCCATAGTGCTGGGATTACAGGTGTAAGCCACTGCACCCAGCCTCTTCTTTCACTTTATCAGAGCAGAGCATCTAATCGGTTGAAATCCTCTACGTGGCCGGGCGCGGTGGCTCAAGCCTGTAATCCCAGCACTTTGGGAGGCCGAGACGGGTGGATCACGAGGTCAGGAGATCGAGACCATCCTGGCTAACATGGTGAAACCCCGTCTCTACTAAAAATACAAAAAACTAGCCGGGCGAGGTGGCGGGCGCCTGTAGTCCCAGCTACTTCGGAGGCTGAGGCAGGAGAATGGCGTAAACCCAGGAGGCGGAGCTTGCAGTGAGCTGAGGTCCGGCCACTGCACTCCAGCCCTGGCGACAGAGCAAGACTCCGTCTCAAAAAAAAAAAAAAAAAAAAAAAAAAAAAAAAAAAGAAATCCTCTACGTTATGTCTTATCCATTAATCCCCTCTTCGCTTCCTTCCTTATCCATTTTAGATTCAGTGGTACATTATTGCAGTCCTGCCCCTACTTAATCCCACCACAACACTCCCTTTTCCCTAACGAAATCCCTCACCCTGGATGGACCTATGTGTTTCTCCTTGCTTGTACCTTGTCATAGAAATTTGTCCTGTTGCTGGGCGCGGTGGCTCACACCTGTAATCCCAACACTTTGGGAGGCCAAGGTGGGCGGATCACGAGGTCAGAAGTTAGAGACCAGCCTGGCCAGTATGGTGAAACCCCATCTATACTAAAAATACTAAAATTAGCTGGGTGTAGTGGCGCATGCCTGTAATCCCAGCTACTTGAGAAGCTGAGGCAGAAGAATTTCTTGACCCTGGAAGGCGGAGGTTGCAGTGAGCCGATATCGCGCCACTGCACTCCAGTCTGGGCAACAGAGCTAGATTCCATCTCAAAAAAAAAAAATTTGTCCTTTTGAGGCCGGGTACGATGGCTCACGCCTGTAATCCCAGCACTTTGGGAGTCCAAGGCCGGTGAATCACCTGAGGTCAGGAGTTTGAGACCAGCCTGACCAACATGGTGAAACCCTGTCTACTAAAAATACAAAAATTAGCCGGGCATGGTGGCGAAGACCTGTAATCCCTGCTACTCCAGAGGCTGAGGCAGGAGAGCTTGAACCTGGGAGGCGGAGGTTGCAGTGAGCTGAGATTGCGCCATTGCACTCCAGCCTGGGCAACAAGAACAAAACTCCACCTCAAAAAAAAAAAAAAGAAAAAGAAAGTTGTCCTGCTGAACAGATTGGCATCACTACATTAATAATTATCAACTTTAAATGGACTGTGGGCCTGGTGCGGTGGCTCACACCTGTAATCTCAGCACTTTGGGAGGCTGAGGTGGGTGGATCGTGAGGTCAGGAGTTGGAGACCAGCCTGGCCAACATGGTGGAACATGGTGAGACCATGCTGGCCAACGTGGTCTCTATTAAAAATACAAAAGTTAGCTGAGCGCAGTGGCAGGCTCTTGTAGTCCCAGCTACTTGGGAGGCTGAGGCAGGAGGATTGCTTGAACCCGGGAGGTGGAGGTTGCAGTGAGCTGAGATCGCGTCACTGCACTCCAGCCTGGGTGACAGAGCAAGACTCCATCTCAAAAAAAAAAAAAAGACTGTGAACTGTGACTAGAAATTTCATTATCTTTTTCTAGTCAACTTGCTCTCCACGATCTCTACAAATCTCTGATCTATACCCATACCACTTCCCCTGATTTCCTTATATAAGTAACAGAAAATGTAGAATGTCCTGAAATCGAGAAACCTACTTACTTGCGTTCCCATCTTGTCCTTCCCTCCTATTTATTCAATCAAAAATATTCACTGAAGTCCCATTATGTGCCAGACCAGGCACTCATGTAGGTGCTTACTGAGCAATGGACAAAACAAAAAAATTCCCTGCTTGCAAGTATCTTTACTAGTTCGGGGAGAGAAAACAAGTATATAACGTCAGGAATATATGCTATGAAAAACAGCAGAGTAGGGATTAGACAGTGGTGTCAGGTAGCTGCTGTTTTAGATGTTAGGGAAGAATTTATAAGGATCCCTTAAGCAGAAACTGGAATTGACTTAATGGGCAGGAGCCATGTAGATATCTAGGGGAAGAGTGTTCCAGGCAGAGGAGATAGCAAATTCAAATGCCCTGGGGCAAGAGCCTGCTTGAGGTGCTATAGGAATAGCAAGGAGATCACTGTGTTGATTCAGAGTGAGTGACAGGGAGAGTGCTAAGAGACCAGATAAAAGAGGTAGCTGGGGCCTTATCAATTATGGCAACAATTTTGCCCATCACCACTGAAAGCCCTGGAGAGTTTTGAACAGAAGAGTGACTTAATCAGATTTATATCTCTAAAGGGATCATTCTAGCTGTTGTGTTGAGAATAGACTACAAGGGTAGAGGGGTAAGAGTAGAAGCACTAATCTTGGCAGAAGATGATGGTGGCCTGAACTAGGTAACAGCAGTGGAGGTAGTGATAAGTGGTTAGATTCCAGGTGTATTTTGAAAGTGGAGCTGGCCGAGCGAGCCAGCGAGTGCAGTGGGTCACGCCTGTAATCCCAACACTATGGGAGGCTGAGATGGGTGGATCGCTTGAGCCTAAGAGTTCGAGAACAGTCTGGGTTACATGGTGAAACTCCATCTCTATCAGTAAATACAAAAATTAGCCAGGTGTGATGGTGTGTGCCTATAGTCCCAGCTAGTCAGGGGGCTGAGATGGGAGGATGGCTTGAGCCCAGGAGATGGAGGCTGTAGTGAGCCATGATCGTGCCACTGCACTCCAGCCTAGGCAACAGAGAGAGACCTTGTCTCAAAAATAATAACTAAATAAAAAGATAAGGACGTGGAACCATCAAGATTTGCTGATGGATTGGTTATATAGACTAGAGAAGAGGGTGAAGGATGATGCCAAGGTTTTTGGCCCAAGTAATTGTTAGAATAGTGGTATAATTTACTGACCTAAGGAATACCAGCAGAAGCCAACACCAATGGAATGTCAGCAATAAAAAGGAATAAAGTATTGATATATACAACAAGTAGGCATTATAACTGCATAATAATGAAAGGATTATGCCAAGTTAACTAAGTCAGTCTCAAATGACACTCATGCAAATATTGAAATTATAGTTTGGAGAGTAAGTCAGTCTGCCAGGAGCTAAGGGGGTGGAGGGAATGACTGAAGAGACAGTAAAAAGGAGGATTTTAGGGTGATGGAACTCTTTTGAATCTGATTGTGGTAGTAGTTACCTGAATCTGTACATGTGTTAAAATCCATAGGACTATATATAACAAAAATAAAGTCAATTTTATTGTATGAAGTTTTTTTTTTTTTTTCTTTTTTTTTTTTTGAGACGGAGTCTCGCTCTGTCACCCAGGCTGGAGTGTAGTGGCCGGATCCTGGCTCACTTCAAGCTCTGCCTCCCGGGTTCACGCCATTCTCCTGCCTCAGCCTCCCGAGTAGCTGGGACTACAGGCGCCCTGCCACCTCGCCCGGCTAGTTTTTTGTATTTTTTAGTAGAGACGGGGTTTCACCATGTTAGCCAGGATGGTCTCGATCTCCTGACCTTGTGGTCCACCCGTCTCGGCCTCCCAAAGTGCTGGGATTACAGGCTTGAGCCACCGCGCCCGGCCGAAGTTTTTTTCTTAAAAGCTCACCTCCAGGTTGGGCGCGGTGGCTCATGCCTATAATCTCACCACTTTGGGAGGTCAAGGCGGACGGATCACTTGAGGTCAGGAGTTCGAGACCAGCCTGGCTAACATGGTAAAACATCGCCTCTACTAAAAATACAAAAAATTAGCCAGGCGTGGTGGCAGTTGCCTGTAATCCCAGCTATTCGGAAGGCTGAGGCAGGAGTATCGCTTGAACCGGGGAGGCAGAGGTTTTAGTGAGCCGAGATGGTGCCACTGCACTCCAGCCTGAGAAACAAGAGCAAAAACTCCGTCTCAAAAAAAAAAAAAAAAAAAAAAAAGCCAAACTCCGTAGCTGTTCAAGTTTCCCTTCCCAATTCTTAGGGATCTCCCTTTAACCTCTTGCAATATTGGATCCTTTCATTGGTATTCAAGCTAACTCTAGTTTCACTCATCTTTTGCTTTCAAAAGAAGAAAAAAAGCCTTTCCCTCAATCCCACATTCTGTTGACTAAAGCCTTATCTCACTAATTCCCCTTCCTGGCAAAACTTCTAGAGTTACTGTCTTCACTACAGCCCAAGTGATCAGACCTTTCTCCTCAAAATGCTCTATGGCTTCGCATTGCTCTTGGGATCAAGTCCTAAATTCCTTTATCTGGCCTACAGGGCCCTAAGAAGATCTAGCTTCTTGCCTACCTCTTTGGTTTTATCTCTGTCTCAAGGTATAGAAAAGGGCCTAGGAAAGTGCCCCTACTAGTTGACCTCAGTAGCTGAAACAGAAAAGCATACTCCTCCCATCACAGAAATTTGATATAAGTAACAGAAAATGTAGAATGCCCTGAAACCTAGATGATTAAACCCTGAGATATATGTCCATTCATGTTACAAGGAATATCATTTAATCTCTACTTTGGCTTCTAAGGGGTAGTGGGTTGAACAGAATAGCTACAGTGTTTTTCAGCTTCTCCATTGCAGAGGTGGAGTCTGTTTCTTCATTTACTGAATCTAGGCTTGGCCATGTGACTTGCTTTGTCCTGTAGAACACTGGCAAATGTAAAGCAAGAAGTGTCTTGAGAAGTTATTACAATAGGGGCTTGCTTTCTCTTGCTGCTGGGATCTCTTCCACTACCACGTGGATAACTCCTGCTAACCTAATGGATGATGATAGACACATAGCACCCCACCTGACATCTGACCAACTGCCAAACATGTATGAGTGTGGTCCCTTAGACCAGCTAGCATGCCAGCAACCACCAGACATATGAACAAGAACATTCTAGACCATCCAGGCCCAGCTGAGCTGGCCCAGACCAGAAGACTTCCCCAGCAAACCCACAGACTGAGGAAAAAGAATAAATGTTTATTGTTTAAGAATGAAACCAGTAAGTTTTGAGGTGGTTTGTTCTGCAGTAAAAACTGATACACAAAGCATGTCTTTGCATCTTTCAGGATGGATTTGTTTGGTGTAATTCTTGGAGTGCCTGAAGCTACCATACATCAGCTTGACAGAACTGGTCTATGTTACCTTAAGTTATCTCATCAGATTTCTCATAGTTTTGCTGATTTATAGTAAAACATGTTTAAAGCATAATAACACACATCAAATCTCTTGTTATTTCACTTGGTCAGTGATGGTAATTTCATTTGCAAGGTTTTCATTCATTTTATTACTCTTTTTTTTTTTTTTTTTTAAATTGAGATGGCGGTCTCACTGTACTACCCAGACTGGTCTTGAACTCCTGGGCTCAGGCGATCCTTCTGTGTCAGCCTCGGGGTCTCACTGTGTTACCCAGGCTGGTCTGGAACTCTTGAACTCAAGCGATCCTCCTACGTCAGCCTCCCAAAGTGCTGGGATTACAGGCATGAACAACCGTGCCACGACTTATTACTCTTTTTTTTTTTTTTTTTTTTTTTTTGAGACAGGGTCTCTCTCTTTCACCCAGGCTGGAGTGCAGTGACATGATCTTGGCCCACTGCAGCCTCTGCCTCCCAGGCTCAAGAGGCTCAAGTGATCCTCCCACCTCAGCCTCCTGAGCAGCTGGAACCACAGGTGTGCAACATCACGCCCAGCTAATTTGTGTATTTTTTGTAGAGATGTGGTTTCATCATATTGCCCAGACTGGTCTTGAATTCCTGGACTCAAGTGATCCTCCTGCTTTGTCCTCCCAAAGTGTTGGGATTACAAGCATGAGCCATCTTGCCTGGCCCTTGTTACTCTTTTTTTTAAAAAAACAAAGGTTAAGGCCAGGCTCAGTACCTCTCGCCTATAATTTTGTCACTTTGAGAAGCTTAGATGGGAAGATCACTTGAGGCCAGGCATTGAAGTTCAGCCTGGGCAACATAGCAAGACCCTGTGTCTACAAAAAAAGTGTTTTTTTTTTTTTTTTGAGACGGAGTCTTGCTCTGTCGCCCGGGCTGGAGTGCAGTGGCCAGATCTCAGCTCACTGCAAGCTCCGCCTCCCGGGTTCACACCATTCTCCTGCCTCAGCCTCCCAAGTAGCTGGGACTACAGGCGCCCGCCACCTCGCTCGGCTAGTTTTTTGTATTTTTAGTAGAGACGGGGTTTCATTGTGTTGGCCAGGATGGTCTCGGTCTCCTGACCTCGTGATCCGCCCGTCTCGGCCTCCCAAAGTGCTGGGATTACAGGCTTGAGCCACCGCGCCCGGCCTTTTTTTTTTTTTTTTTTTGAGATGAAGTATCGTTCTTGTTCCCCAGGCTGGTGTGCAATAGTGCGATCTCAGCTCACTGCAACCTCCACCTCCCGTGTTCAAGTGATTCTCCTGCCTCAGCCTCCTGAGTAGTGGGGATTACAGGTGCCTACCACCATGCCTGGCTAATTTTTATATTTTTATTAGAGACGGGGTTTCACCATGTTGACCAGGCTGGTCTCGAACTCCTGGCCTCAGGTGATCTGCCGGCCTCGGCTTCCCAAAGTGCTGGGATTACAGGCGTGAGCCACCACATGTGGCCTCCCACAAATTTTTTTTTTTTTTTTTTTTGAGATGGAGTCTCGCTGTCGCCCAGGCTGGAGTACAATGGCCCAATCTCGGCTCACTGCAACCTCCGCTTCCCGGGTTCAAGCAATTCTCCTGACTCCACCTCCTGAGTAGCTGGAATTACAGGCACTCGCCACCACGCCCAGCTAATTTTTGTATTTTTAGTAGAGATGGGGTTTCACGATGTTGGCCAGGCTGGTCTTGAACTCCTGACCTCCAGTGATCCACCCACCTCGGCCTCCCAAAGTGCTGGGATTACAGACGTGAGCCACCATGCCTGACCTCAAAAAAGCCTTTAAAAAATTTGCCAGGCACGGTGGTGCATGCCTGTAGTCCTAGCTACTCTGATGGGAAGCTGAGGCAGGATCACTTGAGCAGTGAGCTATGATCATGCCACTGCATTCCAGCCTGGGCAATAGAATGAGACCTTGTCTCAAAAAAAAAGGTTAAGTTGTATAAACATTGGATATCATTTTTTATGTATGTTTTGTTATAAATTTAGTCCTTTTTTGTTTTTTTTTGAGACAGAGTTTCACTCTTGTTGCCCAGGCCGGCCGGATCTCGGCTCACCACAACCTCTGCCTCCCGGGTTCAAGCAATTCTCCTGCCTCAGCCTCCTGAGTAGCTGGGATTACAGGCGTGCGCCACCACGCCTGGCTAATTTTTTTTTTTTGAGACAGAATTTTGCTCTGTCGCCCAGGTTGGAGTGCAATGGTGCAATCTTGGCCTACTACAACCTCCGTCTCCTGGGTTCAAGCAATTATCCTACCTCAGCCTCCCGAGTAGCTGGGATTATAGGCGCCCACCACCACAGCCAGCTAATTTTTGCATTTTTAGTAGAGACAGGGTTTCACGACGTTGGCCAGGCTGGTTTCAAATTCCTGACCTCAGTGATCTGCCCGCGTTGGCCTCCCAAAGTACTGGGATTACAGACTGAGCCACTGGGCCTGACCTTTTTTTTTTTTTTTTTTTTTTTTTTTGAGATGGAGTCTTGCTCTGTCGCCCAGGCTGGAATGCAGTGGTGCGATCTCGGCTCACTGCAACCTCCACCTCCCAGGTTCAAGTGATTCTTCTGCCTCAGTCTTCCAAGTAGCTGGGATTACAGGTGTGCACGACCACACCTGGCTAATTTTTTTTTTAGTAGATATGGGGTTTCAGCATGTTGGCCAGGCTGGTCTCGAACTCGTGATCTGCCCACCTCAGCCTCCCAAAGTGCTGGGATTACAGGTGTGAACCACCGTGCCTGGCCAAATTTTTTTTATATTTTTAGTAGAGACGGAGTTTCGCCATATTGGCCAGGGTGGTCTTGAACTCCTGACCTCAGGTGATCCGCCTGCCTTGGCATCTCAAAGTGCCGGGATTACAAGTGTGAGCCCCTGAGCCTGGCCTAAATTTAATAAATGTACAGTGCATAAAAGCTAAGAAACAACAGGTAAATGGCCATATTATGGGATAATAATGTAACTAATGAGATCATAACTAATGAAGGGAAAAATGCCTTCAGCTTGTGTTTATGATAGCCAGTGTAATTGTTGATGTACTTGTGTCTGTCTTAATGAGAATTGATGTTTTAGCATGAGTGGGTGTTAATTTTGGGACTCTGTGCATGTATAAAATGTTTTTTCATTGAAATTAAGTAGTGATTACATTTTCAACCTGAAGAGCCCAAGAGATTTTTTTAGGATTAACTACCCCAGGAAGGCAGGAAAGGGCTGTCCTGCAGTCACGGTTACCTTTTACTGTCATGGAAAATTAAAATGAAACCAGATGATTAAGGTTTCCACTTGTCTTGAGATGAAGGTGTAGCCTGAGGAGCCTCTATTAGCATGTGTAAAGCCTCTGCTGAGTAAATGGTATTAACTTGTGTAAAGAAAGAATGTGACTAGGGGGCCCAGAAAAGAGGTATATCAAGTCAACACATTCCTGAGGGTATAGCTGTGGCGGTGGATGCGCCAGTAAGTATCTGCAGCCTGAGTGGGCTTTTCAGTGTGTTTTCCTGTGGGGAGGGGATACGACCATCAGGCTGACTACTGGGTGTCCTCTTTCACAGAACTGTTTGTATTTTAAGTCAGACAATTGGTATTTGGTGTCTGGTGACCTGGGTTATGTGATGTGTCAGCCTCCACTAACCACTAAGCCCTGGGGAAATGCCAGTACCTAGTTACTGAAGCTCAAAGGTAAACTTTGAAAACTTTTTCAGAGTAACGAGCCCTCCTGGCAGTGGGAAGACCAACATTCCCCTGAAGATAGTTGCTCTCTTGCCACATTCTCTTTCCACATGCCTTCACCGCAAAAGTCTTCTCCAAGCCTGGGACTCCGATTTGCCAACATGCTGATGAACTGACTTGACTACATTGTTCTTTCTCTTACCTGTGAATAGAAGAGGTTAGACCTCTAAGGCCAATGCCAGAGTGACTCATCTTTGAAAATATTAGATTGTCTCACTCTCCCTGATACTTAATTCAAAGCCATCTTTGCAAAGTGCCATCCAATTTCTGTTGTGGCCCCAGCACTCAATAGTCCCAGAGACTGCCAGAGCAAAAGGGAGCAGGAGGCAATTCAAGCCATCTGTCCTGGAATAGGACATCTGGTCACAGGCCTGTGCCTCTGGTTGGGGCTCTTTGGGAGCCATCTGGCCCTCCATCCCACAGAGCTGTGCTAAGCCAGACCCTGTCAAGTACTGGTGAAACTAAGAGGAGAGGGTACACAAGCCAAAGTTAGCCTGGCAGTGATCCTGACTGTCTGGGAGAGTTGCAGGACCAACCAATTCTCATAAATGTGTCCACAGACACCTACACAGGTGTCTCAAATAAATAAATAAAATAAAATAAAGGAAGCTAATTATACTTTTTTTTTTTTTTTTTTTTTGAGAAAGAGTCTCGCTCTGTCGCCCAGGCTGGAGTGCAGTGGCGCGATTGATCTGGGCTCACTGCAAGCTCCGCCCCCGGGGTTCACTCCATTCTCCTGCCTCAGCCTCCCGAGTAGCTGGGACTACAGGCGCCGCCACCATGCCCGGCTAATTTTTTGTATTTTTAGTAGAGATGGGGTTTCACCGTGTTAGCAAGGATGGTCTCGATCTCCTGACCTCGTGATCTGCCCGCCTCGGCCTCCCAAAGTGCTGGGATTACAGGCGTGAGCCACCGCGCCCGGCCTCTTTGGTACTTCTTAAAAGCTATGTAGTAAGGAAAATTCTACAGTACTTGTTAACTGAATATCATGTACTGAGCACTGCTTTATCATTTAACCTTCACGGTAGTCACCACTCAACAGGTGAGAACGAATGCTTATAGTTCAGCAACTTTTGTGAGGTTAAGTTACATGTTATAGGTAGTAGAGCTGGGATTTGAACCTAGAGCTGTCTCATTGTAATCATGCTGTTAGGTCACCATGTTATAGTCCTCCTATCTGTGTAAGTATTGGACTTATACTCACTTGAGTTTATTTTTCAATATATATTTTACAATAGTAGACCACAGAGAATCAATAGAGTATATTAGCTTTGTAACTTGGCTAAAAGAATCTAAGGGAAGTCCTAAATTAAAGAATAGAACTAGTTAATGCTGGACATGTAGCTGACCTGTCCTTTGCATTTGCAGAGTGCCAATTGAAAGAACTTGAATCAGTCAGGCACAGTGGCTCACACTTGTAATCCCAGCACTTTGGGAGGTTAAGGTGGGCAGATCACAAAGTCAGGAGTTTGAGACCTGCCTGGCCAATAAGGTGAAACCCCATCTCTACTAAAAATACAAAAATTAGACGGGCATGGTGGTGGGAGCCTGATAGTCCCAGTTACTTGAGAGGCTGAGGCAGGAGAATCGCTTGAATCTGGGAGACAGAGGTTGCAGTGAGCCGAGATGGTGCCATTGTACTGCCGCCTGGGTGACAGAGCGAGACTCCGTCAAAAAAAAAAAAAAAAAAAGAAGGAAGGAAGAAAGGAAGGAAGGGAGGAATGGAGGGAGGAAGGAACGAAGGATGAACTTGAACCAAGGACAATAGCAAAAGACTGTTAAACTAAATGTCCATCAGTAGGGAACAGGCTAAATAACATGTGGTTATTAAGCTATTCAAAGAGCAAACGTAGTAGCTCACTCCTATAATCCCAGCGCTTTGGTAGGCCCAGGTGGAAGGATCGCTTGAAGTCAAGAATGCAAGACCAGCCTGGGCAACAAAGCAAGACCCCGTCTCTACAAAAAATAAAAAATTAGCTGGGCATGGTGGCCCACACCTGTAGTCATAGCTACTGGGCAAGCTGAGGTGGGAGGATCACTTGAGCCCAAGAGTTTAGGCTGCAGTGAGCTATGATGGCACCATTGCATTCCAGCTTGGGCAACAGTGTAAGACCCTGTCTCCCCTGCCAACACCCCCCAGAAAAAGCAAAAATAAAATAAAAACAAAGAAGTTATTAATGTACTGATACAGAACACTTACCAGGACATGTAACGAAAAAACAAAAACAAAACAAAACAACAAAATAAGGTTCACTACAGGGTGTTTAGTATGTTACCATTAATAATTATTGTTTGAAAGGATATACATATATAATCATGTTGAACAAGCATGACTCATGGGGTGTGTATCAGTTAATAATAGGTTAAACTACTGCGACAAATAGATCCAAAATATAGCTCAGTAAAATACTTAATGTCTTTCTCAGCTAACAGCCCCAGGCCAATATTCAGGTCAATGAGGCCGTTCTCCTCCACCCTTTTCATTAAGGGGCCCAGAGGCTGTCCATCTATTATCCCCTGGATCAGGAAGTGACACACATTGGTTCCACTCACATTACATTGGAGAAGACCATCACATGGCCACACTCAGATTGAATGGGAGTATGGGAAACAGTCTAGTTGTGTGCCTAAAGAGAATAATGACTTTTGGTAGACAGCAAGGGTTCACTGCTACAGTCAGCCCCTCCGACCAGCAAATCTCATACTCACCCTTCTCTCAAGGGCTATGACAAAAACTTCCTTTCATTTACAGCATTCATATCAGAATCTGGATTGTGGTATTCTCTAATTGGCCTGAGTGAATTTCCTTATGGTCCAGCAATCTATGAACTGAATGCCAAGTTTCTCATCACCCCAATAAACCCACCTACCCATCTACAGTGATGAAGCAGGGAAAGGACGACGGCAATGGCAAATCCTATTTGGAAAAGGGAGAATAGGAAACACCCAACCTTCCTGTCCAGAGCAATTATGGAGTTCTGCTAGATATGTATTATGAAGACGTCCTTTCCTGGCAGTGGATGAATTTCCTACATTAGACCAGATTTTGCTCTTTAGGAAAAATTATCCTGGCATTGTTCTCCTTCCACCCTTGTTCTGCCCTCTGGCAAGTTCTTCCTCAGCCATTGTTCTCCCTGGCTTTGTGTGAAGTGGGGTGCCTGTCCTCCTTGGGAACTACACAGCCTTGAAAGCCTCCTCGAAAGTTCCTGATGGTGCACCTTTGGATTTCCAAGTGTTACTTTATGGTTTTACTTATTTATTCAGACCAGGTTGGGGAATTTTTTTGGCAATACAGTTCACTCAGAAACTTTTTGGATCTATTTGTCTCAAAGCAAACAGTGTCTTGTACCAGAGAATATAGAGTGTGTGTGTGTGTGTGTGTGTGTGTGTGTGTGTGTATATATATATATTTTTTTTTTTTTTTTGAGACGGAGTCTCACTCTGTCGCCCAGGCTGGAGTGCAGTGGCGTGATCTCGGCTCGTTGCAAGCTCCGCCTCCAGGGTTCACGCCATTCTCCTGCCTCAGCCTTCCAAGTAGCTGGTACTACAGGCACCCGCCACCACGCCCGGCTAATTTTTTTTTTTTTTTTTTTTTTTTTGTGCTTTTAGTAGAGACAGGGTTTCACCATGTTAGCCAGGATGGTCTCGATCTCCTTACCTCGTGATCCACACGCCTCAGCCTCCCAAAGTGCTGGGATTACAGGCGTGAGCCACCGCACCTGGCGAGAAAACACCTTTAAACTGTTCTTTGCTGTAGTGCGGAATTCCTCTGTTGAATTGAAATACCTTAGCGGACCTGTGTTTCTCAAAGCCTTTTCAGTCTTTTTTCCTGTTGTTGGAGTTCAACAGCTTCTCTAACCCTATAAGACCCCATTGCTGGACTCCTTCTATTCATTTTCATTTCACCTGCAAATCAGTATGTTCTTACCTGAACTTATCTCTTACTATATCTTGTTAAACACAGCAAGGAATGCCTAGTACACACTAACATTCTGACTCATGGGCCATGGCTTCAGAATACCATGGAAAGAGAACATTTTCCTTCCCAATTGGTATCCCTGTTAAAAACAGAAACCAAATAAATGAGTTTCATGATGTCTTGGAAATTGCTGTCATTAAGCAGAGGCCCACACTAAAAAAATGAGAAGAAATGCTTTAGCAGATATTTATACTTACAAGTTGCTCTGTCTGAGGTCTTTAAAAGTGAGTTCTTTTAACAACAGAATGATAATGAGCCCACGTAGAGGTTCAAGAATTCCATCATCTATGCACAGGATTAGGTTATAAGATCCACGAGGACAGCTTCCATGTAGCACCAGAAAACTTCAAACAAACACTTACAAAAACCCTCCATAGAACAAGTTACTACAGTGGGGGTGATATGGTTTGGGTCTGTGTTCCCACCCAAATCTCATGTTTAGCTGTAATCCTTAATGTTGGAGGTGGGGCCTTATAGAAGGGCCCCACCCTTGGCTCATGGGGGTGGTTTCTCATGGTTTAACATCATCTCCCTTGGTGCTGTCACCATGATAATGAGTTCTCATGAGATCTGGTTGTTTCAAAGTATGTGGCACTTTCCCACCACACTCGGTACAGATTCTGTCATGTAAGACTCCTGATCTCACTTTGCCTTCTGTCATGATTGTAAGTTTCCTGAGGCCTCCCCAGAAGTGGAGCAGATGCTGCCATGCTTCCTGTACAGCCTGCAGAACGATGAGCCAATTAAACCTTTTTTTTTTTTTTTTGAGACACAGTGGCTAAGAAACTAATGGACTTTGTATTCCCTACAGGGGCTATTCTAATTTAATTGTCTAATGATAGAGAAACTTATTTTACTGGGGCAATTATTCTTGAGCTATGTAAAGCATTGCCTGTCATGTCAAAGCCTCAATCATCTAGAAAAGTCAAAACCACAAAAGGAATACTAAAGCTTAAATTAACTAAATTATCAGACACACTTGAGTTCCCATGGCCTTAAGTACTATCCTTGGCTCTATGACTCTCTGTTCTGCCCATTCAGGAACCCATAGACTGTCTCCCTCTGATTTGGTCACTGGCAGGCAGGCCCATGTAAGTAGGAGTCTCTCCACCCATACTTGATTCTAATCTCGTACAGGCAGACATGGCTACCTTTTTAAGCTTCCTTCTGTGTTATTTTGACATGTCATTATCATTCTTTTTTTTTTTTTTGAGACGGAGTTTCACTCTTGTCACCCAGGCTGGAGTGCAATGGCGCCACCTCAGCTCACCACAACCTCTGCCTCCTGGGTTCAAGCAGTTCTCCTGCCTCAGGCTCCCAAGTAGCTGGGTTTACAGGCATGCGCCACAATGCCTGGCTAATTTTATATTTTTAGTGGAGACGGGGTTTTTCCATGTTGGTCAGGCTGGTCTTAAACTCCTGATCTCAAGTGATCCACCCACCTCAGCCTCCCAAAGTGCTGGGATTACAGGCGTGAGCCACTGCGCCCAGCCTCATTCTTTTTTTTTCTTTTTTTTAAAGACAGAGTTTCACTCTTGTCGCCCAGGCTGGAGTGCAGTGGTGCGATCTCGGCTCACTACCGCCTCTGCCTCCCGGGTTCCAGTGATTCTCCTGCCTCAGCCTCCTGAGTAGCTGGGACTACAGTTGTGCACCACAAAGCCTGGCTAATTTTTGTATTTTTAGTACAGATGGAGTTTCACATGTTGGCCAGGCTGGACTCAAACTCCTGACCTCAGGTGATCTGCCCGCGTCAGCCTCCCAAAGTGCTGGGATTACAGGTGTGAACCACCATGCCCGTCCCATTCTTTTTTTTCTTAGAGACAGGGTCTTCCTCTGTCCTTCAGGCTGCAGTGCAGTGGTGTGATCATGGCTCACTGCAGGCTCAACCTCCTACCTCAGTCTCCCGAGTAGCTGAGACTATAGGTGTGTGCCACCACACCTGGCTAATTTTTGAGTTTTTTGTAGAGATGGGGTCTTACTTTGTTGCCCGACTGGTCTGCAACTCCTAGGTTCAAGTGATCCTCCTGCCTTGGCCTCCCAAAGTGCTTGGATTGCAGCTGTGAGCCACTGAACCCAGTTTGTCATGTGTTTCTTTTTGCACAAATGAGTATATACGTGTGTATTTTCTTATTTACCCCCTTTTATTTCTTACCCAGAAGAGAAGGTAGCATACTATAAGATCACATACAGTTTTGTTTTGTTTTGTTTTGTTTTCCAAGAGACAGAGTCTAGCTCTGTCTCCCATCCCCGAGTGCAGTGGTGCAATCATAGCTCACTGTCGCCTTGAACTCCTGGCTCCAGGGATTCTCCTGCATCAGCCTCTCAAGTAGTTGGGACCACAGGCACACACCACCACACCTGGCTAATTTTTTAAAAACTTTTTGTAGAGATGGTGGGTGGGACAAGTGGTCTCACCATCTTGTCTAGACTGGTCTTGAACTACTGGGCTCAATAGATCCTCCCACCTCAGCGTCCCAAAGTACTGGAATTACAGGTGTGAGCCACTATGTCTACTGTGTATGGGCTTTTTTATTATTCCTGTTTCTGTTGTTGATACTCTTGCCTTTAGTAAACTCCTTGTGTACAAAAATTACTTATCGACAGCCCACAGTCTAGCCAGATTCAGTTGCTGGGTTGCACTCACTTCCCTTTTGGTTGTATAATTCCTTTGGGTAGTAATTCCCTCAAATGATATCAATGACTTCATAATGAATGAAGTTATTATGAACTCTTAACATAATAACTGATAATCACCATCACAAACCTTATATTTCTAAGCCACCAATACCAATATTGTCATGCCTAAAGTAGGACATTTTTGCTTACACAGAAATCAAACTAAAGGGCCTAAGGTGGGGACCAGTTCGTGTGTTCAAATTTTTGCAGCATTGATAGCCCAGGAGAAGAATGACTGGTATGGTTTATCTTAAAAAATGCATAACCTGTACAATTCGTACCATGAAGGCATACCAAAGCATTATTTTCAGACATTTTAAGTTAGTTTCAAACTGAAGTAGACTCAGATTCACTATCTTTGCCAGGATCTGTAATGAGAGTTCGGGATTATCCTGGCCTGAACCCAGTCCTAGGTGACTCCTAATGAGTGGTACTTGCTTTGTGGAATAAAGAACTGCTGGTTACTCACTGAAAATTGGCGATATGTTTCTATTTATGGCAACTGATTCCTGTATTAAGAATTATTTACGGCCGAGCACGGTGGCACACACCTGTAATTCCAGCACTTTGGGAGACCAAGGCGGACAGATTGCTTGAGGCCAGGAGTTTGAGACCAGCCTGGCAACATGGCGAGACCCCATCTCTACTAAAAATATAAAAATTAGCTGGGAGTGATGGTGCCTGTGGTCCCAGCTACTCGAGAAGCTGATGCTGGAGAATTGCTTGAACCCAGGAGGTGGGGCTTGCAGTGAGCTGAGATCACACCACTGCACTCCAGCCTGGGTCCAGCAAGACCCTGTCTCAAAATAATAATAATAGTAATAATAATAATAATAATAATTCAGGACCTCACTCATAGACCCTTTTGGTCAAAATTATCTAAAGAGAAATTCTTTTTTAAAAAAACAGGGTCTCAGCCGGGCACGGTGGCTCACACCTGTGATCCTAGCATTTGGGAGGCCAAGGCGGGCGTATCACGAGGTCAGGAGTTTGAGACCAGACTGGCCAATATGGTGAAACACAGTCTCTACTAAAAATACAAAAATTATCCAGGTGTGGTGGCTTGCGCCTGTAGTCCCAGCTACTCGGGAGGCTGAGGCAGAAGAAAATCACTTGAACCGAGGAGGCGGAGATTGCAGTGAGCCGAGATTGTGCGACTGGACTCCAGCCTGGGCAGCAGAGCAAGACTCTGTCTCAAAAAAAAAAAAAAAAAAAAATGTGTCTCTCTGTTGCCTGGGCTGGAGTACAGTGGCACAAACATGGCTCACTGCAGCCTTGACCTTCTGGGCTCAAGTGATACTCCTGCTTCAGCCTCCTGAGTAGCTGGAACTACAGGTGTAGGCCACCGTGCCAGGCTAACTTTTAAATGTTTTTTGTAGAGATGAGGTCTTGCTATGTTGCCCAGGCTGGTCCCAAACTCCTGGGCTCAAGCAATCCTCCCACCTCAGTCTCCCAAAGTGCTGGGATTACAAGTGTGAACCAGTGTACCTGGCCTAAAGGGAAACCCTTTCATTTCTTTCTCTCTCTCTTTTTTTTTTTTTGAGATGGAGTTTCACTCTTGTTGCCAAGGCTGGAGTGTAACGGCATGATCTGCAACCTCCACTTTCCAGGTTCAAGCGATTCTCCTGCCTCAGCCTCCCAAGTAGCTTGGATTACAGGCATGTGCCACCACACCTGCTAATTTCTGTATTTTTTGTAGAGTGGGGTTTCACCATGTTGGCCAGCTGGTCTCAAACTCCTGACCTCAGGTGATTCGCCTGCCTCGGCCTCCCAAAGTGTTAGAATTACAGGTGTGAGACACCGCGCCCGGCCCCTTCATTTCTGTTATAAGCAATTAAACCTTGGCATAAGATAATTTTTAAAATACTTTTCTGTCCCCAGACAGCTTCACACCATGCTTTACAGGGGGCACCTATATTTGAGAGAGTTCTTCAAGTTTATGACAGTACAAATGACTGAAAGCTTAACAAAGGCCTTCTAAGCTTTAGACTTATTGCAAGAAGGCAGTCAGCCAAAATAGAGCACCCATGTTTTCCTTATCTCACAAAAAGGAACTTGTGCTGTACTAAGGGAAATTATTGCACTTGTATTTCCCAAGATGTCTCAGAGATTTTCAACATTATCAAAGAGATTAAAGAAACTTCAAAAAATTTCAAACTATAACAACCTGGTCAATATTCCTCTGTCTGGGCCAGGCATGGTGGCTCATGCTTGTAATCCCAGCACTTTGGGAGGCTAACACAGGTGGATCCCTTGAACCCAGGAGTTGGAGACAAGCCTGGCCAACGTGGCGAAACCCCATCTCCACCGAAAGTACAAAAATTAGCTGGGCTTGGTGGTGCACACCTGTAGTTACAGCTACTCACTCAGGAGGCTGAGGTGGGAGAACCACCTAAGCCTGGGAGTTCGAGGCTGCAGTGAGCCAAGATCATGCCACTGCACTTCAGCCTGAGTGAGAGAATGAGACTCTATCTCAAACAAAAAACACTTCTTTGTCTTATCTCCATACTTCAGATCAAAAAGAGGATTTAATCTGTGAAAACTTGGATCTTGACTTTGGTGCGCTTTCAAGTCCTTCCTTATTCTACTAGTTGTAGGCCGGGTATGGTGGCCCACACCTGTAATCCCAGCACTTTGGGAGGCTAAAGCAGGTGGATCACCTGAGGTCAGGAGTTTGAGACCACCATGGCCAACATGATGAAATTTTGTCTCTACTAAAAATGCAAAAATTAGTGGGGTGTGGTGGCGCACCTGTAATTCCAGCTACTAGGGACGCTAAGGCACGTGAATGGCTTGAACCCCGGAAGCAGAGGGTTCAGTGAACCGAGATCGCACCACTGCACTCCAGCCTGAGTGATGGACTCTTGACTCTAAAAAACAAAATCTAGTTGTGTGTGTGTGTGTGTATGTATAGATATATTATTATTATGTTAAAGTCAGAGTCTCTGACTGGGCACAGTGGCTCACGCCTGTAATCCGAGCACTTTGGGAGGCCAAGGTGGGTGGATCACCTGAGATCAGGAGTTTGAGACCAACCTGGCCAAAATGGTGAAACCCAATCTCTACTGAAAATACAAAAAATTAGCCAGGCATGGTGGCGGAAGCCTATAATCCCAGCTACTGGGGAGCCTGAGTGAGGCAGGAGAATCACTTGAACCTGGGAGGCAGAGGTTGCAGTGAGCCGAGATCGCAACACTGCACTCCAGCCTGGGCAACAAAAG
The DNA here is from genome assembly GCF_007565055.1 of Rhinopithecus roxellana. Taxonomy (NCBI): domain Eukaryota; kingdom Metazoa; phylum Chordata; class Mammalia; order Primates; family Cercopithecidae; genus Rhinopithecus; species Rhinopithecus roxellana. Next base: position 78,126,138 of record NC_044553.1, on the reverse strand, counting down.
CGAAACTCTGTCGCAAAAAAAAAAAAAAAAAAAAAAAAAGAATCTTGCTCTGTTGCTCAGGCTAGAGTGCAGTGACGCGATCTTTGCTTACTGAAACCTCTCCCTCCTGGGTTCAAGAGAGTCTCCTGCCTCAGCCTCCCTAGTAGCTGGGATTACAGATGCCCACCACCACACCTGGCTAATTTTTGTGTTTTCAGTAGAGACAGGGTTTCACCATGTTGGCCAGGCTGGTCTCGAACTCCTGACCTCAAGTGATCCGCCCACCTCATTCTCCCAAAGTGCTGGAATTACAGGCGTGAGCCACTGTGCCTGGCATATATTTTTATGTTGTATTTATATACTGTCTAGCTGGTGTCCAGAATTTTAAACTCTACTATGTGTTGGCTGTCTCATCAGATGGTGCAACAGATGATCCTGAATCAAAAACAAAATGAAATCATGATGATCACCACAGCCACCATTTCACCCCCTAACGAAAACCATGTCAATGGACTACATCTAGAGTTCTAGACCAGGGGCTAGCAAACTGTGACCAGTGGGTCAAGTCTGGCCCACCACTTGTTTTTGTAAGTAAAGTTTTATTGAAACACAGTCACACCTATTCATTTGTGAATCATTTGTGCTGTTTTTATGCTACAATAGCAGAGTTAAGTTGTTACGATAGAGTCAGTAGGGCTCACAAAGCCTAAAATATTTATGTTTTGTCCCTTTACAGAAAAAAAGTTGCCCACCACTGTTCTAGACAATATGTAAATGGCCTCTTCCATGACCTGTCAAGCGGGTGCAAAATGGAAGATGAGAGTAGAAAATTCCATTCTTGCCTGAAGAACCCAGCTCGTGTCTGCAGGCATTTACACAGGAAACTATAAGACGAATCAATATCAGTCTTGGACTGAATCACCTAGTCATCAAACCCTACATCAATAGGTCACCTGTTCTTGAACCCTGTCTAATCAGTGACTAACCCTACTCACTTTGAGTCAAAACCAATCACTTATGTTTTCCCAAAATCCTGTATAAACCTATTTTTTTACTTTGTTCACAGGGATTACATGTGTCTTTGCAGTTCTCCCTTGCCAGGCAAGAAATGAATTCTACTTTTGTTTTCCAGATTTGAAAGATTTGTGATTCCTTTTTTTTTTTTTTTTTTTTTTTTTTTTTTTTTTTTTTTTTGAGACGGAGTCTCGCTCTGTCGCCCAGGCTGGAGTGCAGTGGCGCGATCTCGGCTCACTGCAAGCTCCGCCTCTCGGGTTCACGCCATTCTCCTGCCTCAGCCTCCAGAGTAGCTGGGACTACAGGCGCCCGCCACCGCGCCCGGCTAATTTTTTGTATTTTTAGTAGAGACGGGGTTTCACCATGGTCTCGATCTCCTGACCTTGTGATCCGCCCGTCTCGGCCTCCCAAAGTGCTGGGATTACAGGCGTGAGCCACCGCGCCCGGCCTGTGATTCCTTTAACATGAGCAAAACTAAAATATAATGGCTTAACAAAATAGAGGTTTATTTCCTGTTCACATAGTAGTATTGGACAGGTGTTTAGCTTGGTGGGGCAGCTCTCCTCTTTGCCATCATCCACAGACCCAGGTTTCTATCTGTCATCACTTGAGTCCTTGTCATCATCTACATTAAATTGGCAAAAGGCAAGAAAAAATAAAAGAGTTTTATGGGTGGGGGTGCGGTTATAGGCCAGTTCTGCAAGTCATACCCATCATATTAACCCAAAACTGTTTTGCATTTCACTGGAGAAAATTTAGTAAAAAGATTATATCCATCTGGATGCGGTGGCTCACGCCTGTAATCCCAGCACTTTGGAAGGCCAAGGCGGGCAATTACTTAAGGTCAGGAGTTCGGGACCAGTCGGGCCAACACGGTGAAACCCCGTCTCTACTGAAAATACATAGTAGGGAGTCTCCACTACAGAGTATGAATCAGAAAAATCTTAACTTTTATCTTTCACTGGACTTTTAATGTATTCTCTGGGGCTAGTTTTCCCCTGCCCCCTTAGATGAAACCTTGGTCAAATCCCTCAACTTTTCTGGTCACTCATAAGTATTAAAAGTCTTCCTAGGCTGGGCGCAGTGGCTCATGTCTGTAATCTTAGCACTTTGGGAGGCTAAGGCAGGTGGATCACCTGAGGTCAGGAGTTCGAGACCAGCCAGGCCAACAAGGCAAAACCCCATCTCTACTAAAAATACAAAAATTAGCTGGGCATGGTGGCACATGCTGTAATGCCAGTTACTTATAAGGCTGAGGCAGGAGAATCGCTTGAGCCCAGGAGGTGGAGGTTGCAGTGAGCCAAGATCATGCCACTGCACTCCAGTCTGGGTGACAGAGGGAGACTCCATCTCAAAAAAAAAGTCCTGGCTGGGTGAGGTGGCTTACACCTGTAATCCCACCACTTTGGGAGGCCAAGGCAGGTGGATCATGAGGTCAAGAGATCGAGACCATCCTGGCCAACATGGTGAAACTCCATCTCTACTAAAAACACAAAAATTAGCCGGGTGTGGTGGCACACACCTATAGTCCCAGCTACTTGGGAGGCTGGGGCAGGAGAATTGCTTGAACCCAAAAGGTGGAGGTTGCAGTGAGCCCAGATCATACCACTGCACTCCATCCTGGCAACAGAGCGAGACTGTCTCAAAAAAAAAAAGAAAAAAAGAAAAAGAAAAAAAAGTTCTCCTGTCATGCTAGTTTCCCAAATATTATCAGTTAAGTGATAAAAAAAACTTCCAGCCCCCTCAACATCCATTTCTGTAAAATTCATTTATACAGAGGCTCCACCCTATTTCCCAGATTGGGCCTCTAGGAGGTGGATCACCTACTATGGAAAAGGAGCGTGTGGCCAACTTAGCTCCTTCCTTATTCAGTGCTTCCACTCCTCTGCTCCTCTTGCTAGTCACTGTCTCTGAGACCCTCCAAACTGGGTGGCTGCTAGCCCATCTGGTGCCTCTGTAGATTAGGAATATGTTCCCTTTCTGGGTGTATGCAGCCCCATGGTGAGAGAACTGTACCTCTGTGTGAATTAGGAAAACACGGCTCTTCTTCCAAGTAGATACAACCCCATGCCAGGGCATACAGTTTGGAGAATGGAACTCAGGCTGGGTTGCAGCCACCATATGCACCTTCATTCAAGCACCCTTTAGCAGTGAATGAATCACACAGCCATAAGGCCTGTTAAGGTTGGAACATATGGAGAAAGTAATAGAGGAGACGGTAAAGTTCACACTTGACTAGTACTGTCATGAATGGCATCTGTACTCTGGCAGGTGTTTAAGGCTTACTCTTTTTGTATGTGGGCTGTATGTCTGAGTTCCTTAAAGCTTCCTCCTCCCATCATTGGGGATCTCATCTCTGCAATTTCTTGTTTCTTCTTCCTTATTTTAAGACAGGGTTTCACCATGTTGGCCAGGCTGATCTCGAACTCCTGACCTCAAGTAATCCATCCACCTTTGCCTCCCAAAGTGTGGGGATTACAGGGATGAGCCACTGCACCCGGCCTGCAGTTTCTTCTGCATAAATGAATACATGGCTTTTACAGTCGTTTTTTTACAATTCTTTCTCGAGACTCTAGGCATCTGGTGCTACGCCTTCACCTGCCTTCTGCTGAAGTCCACTTACTTTCCAGGCAGCTTTTTTTTTTTTTTTTTGAGACGAGGTTTCCCTCTTCACCCAGGCTGGAGTGCAGTGGCACCACCTGGGCTCACTGCAACCTCCGCCTCCTGGGTTCAAGTGATTATCCTGCCTTAGCCTCCCAAGTACCTGGAATTACAGACGACCGCCACCACGGCCAGCTAATTTTTGTATTTTTAGTAGAGATGGGGTTTCACCATGTTGGCCAGGCTGGTCTTGAACTCCTGACCTCAGGTGATCTGCCCGCCTTGGCCTCCCAAAGTGCTGAGATTACAGGCGTGAGCCACCACACTTGGCCTGAAATTTCTCCTGTATAGATGAATACATGGCTTTTATAGTTGTTTATTTACAATTCTTTCTCGAGACTCTAGGCATCTGGTGCTACGCCTCCACCTTCCTTCTGCTGAAGTCCACTTACTTTCCAGGCAGCTTTCTTGAACAGGATCCAAGGCAATGCTTCTCCGGAGTTCTTGCATGTTTGTATCATACTTCGATTAGAGAAAATATGTTCATTTGACCCATTGTTGCAAGTGCTGCTATATCCCAAATCACAGCCTCTTCTCTACCCCACAGTATGCCTGCATTAACCCTTAATGCTTTACACATCCCAGGCATAACTCAGACTTCAGCCCACTGTGCCTCTCAAAGATGAAGAAACACATATTATGTTCTATTATGTGATCCCAGTAAAATGCCTCTTATTAGTGTGAGGTGAGGGGCTTGTACCCCTTAGGGTGAAGTTGGGGTGGAGGCAATGACTCAGTGACTCAGTTCAGCAATAGCTTTTTCTAAAACCTTGAACCTTCTTTTTTTTTCAATCTCTTCAACATCTTTTGTAGGCTGGAGATCGGTAGTGAATGAAGATTGAAAACTGGTTTTCTTTCTTTTTTTTTTGAGATGGAGTCTTGCTCTGTCACAGGCTGGAGTGCAGTGACGCTATCTCAGCTCACTGCAATCTCTGCCCCTGGGTTGAAGCGATTCTCCTGCCTCAGCCTCCCAAGTAGCTGTAATTATAGGCGCACACCACTACATCCAGTTCATTTTTGTCTTTTTAGTAGAGACGGGGTTTTACCATGTTAGCCAGAATGGTCTCGATCTCCTGACCTCGTGATCCGCCTGCCTCGGCCTCCCAAAGTGCTGGGATTACAGGCATGAGCCAGTGCGCCCAGCATGAAAACTAGTTTTCTAAATTCTCCTTTTGCAAATCCTGTGTTGGTGGACTTGCCCATAACTTTGAAGTATGACCTTATTGTTTTGGTGTCTCAGCCAAACTTGAGACGAGTGAGGTTCCTTTAAATATCCTAGGTGTGACGTATCTCTGGATATGGAACAGGAAATATTGGTTACCTTTGGTGGGGAATTTGTTGTCTCAGGGCAGCAATGAGAGGGAGAATTTTTCACATGTATACTTTTTTGAACCATTTTAATTTAAAACCATATGGTATGTAATATCAATTCAAAAATTTAAAGAAATGTACCTCCTAAATATATTATAGTCATACAATGGAACACTTGGCAAATCTTAAAAAGAATGAGCTATATATCCCGATGTACAAAAATCTCAAAGAAGCTGGTGTGGTGGTGTGTACCTATAGTCCCAGCTACTTGGGAGGCTGAGACTGGAGGATTGCTTGAACCTAGGAGTTTGAGTTCAGCCTGTGCAAGATAGCAGGACCCCCCCCTCCCTGACCCCCGCCACCCCACAACTATCTCCAAGGAAAATAAATAATAAAAAGAAAGATATCAAATATCTTAAACTTGAATCTCATTTCTTAACCACAGAAAAGGCTTGTTTTTTTTTTTTTTTTTTTTTTTTTGAAACAGAGTTTCACTCTTATCACCTAGGCTGAAGTGCAATGGTGCAATCTAGGCTCACTGCAACCACAACTTCCTGGGTTCAAGCGATTCTCCTACCTCAGCCACCTGAGTAGCTGGGATTACAAGCGCCTGCCACCACACCTGGCTCATTTTTATATTTTTAGTAGAGACAGGGTTTCACCATGTTGGCCAGGCTGATCTCAAACCCCTGACCTCAAATGATCTGCCCACCTGGGCCTCCCAAACTGCTGGGATTACAGGCGTGAGCCACCACACCCGGCCAGAAAAGTCTTGTATTTCTTGTACGTGTATAGTGCAAGATGGACAACTTTTCAGGGCAGGTGTTTGTGCATCTGGTGACTCAGGGATCCAGGTTCTTTCCATTTTGTGGCTTCACCATCTAAATGCATGGCGTTCACAATTGCTGCAGCAGGGGAAGAGAGAGCTGGAGAGTCATAAAATGGCACTAAATGCTTTGGTCCAAGAGTGCCCAATATCGTTTCTGTTCATAGCCCTTGAGCCAGAACAAGGCTCATGGTCTCAGCCTCACCGCAAAGCAGGACAGGAAATGTTGTCATACTTTATGCCCAGAAAAAAGGAAATGAAATGAGGTTCAATATCATATGGCATCGTGTCTGCCACAAAGACATAAACAAGTAACAGGAGGAAGGATCCTGAGGATTTAATATCAGGAGATTTACTTTTCACTCTATTTCTTTCTCTTTTTTTGTACAACAAAAAGTGAATATGTATACATGCTCGTTCGCTGTATTGTTTTGAATTTTTTTTTAACCATTGGCTTTTTCAATTAAAGACTTTGTAAGTTTTGCAATGGATGCTAAGACTAGTGGGTAAAAGTTTTATGAGGAACAGGATATAGTCTCAAAATATCTCCCCGCAAGATACTTATTGGTCGGGCATGGTGGTTCATGCCTATAATTCCAGAGTTTTGGGAGGCTGAGTCCAAGTTGGGAGGATTACTTGAGGCCAGGAGTTGGAGATCAGCCAGGGTAACATAGCAAGACTTGTCTCTACAAAAAATAAAATATTAGCCAGGCCTGGTGACGTGCCTGTCGTCCTTGTTACTCAGGAGGATGAGGTGGGAGGATCACTGAAGCCCAGAAATTTGAGGCTGCAGTGAGTTATGATTGCACTACTGCACTTCAGCCTGGGCAGCAGAGTGAGACCCTGTCTCTAAAAAAAGAAAAAATATATATACTTATTAACTAAAAATGGACAAAGAATAACTTTACAGTGGAAAGGCTGGCAGACACCACCTTGACCTAAAAATAAAAATTAACATCACCAATAGTCAGTAATGTGGCAAACAGATATCATGTGCCTCTTGATTTAATAAACCAAGAACACAGCATCAGTTTTAGAATATTCCTGCCAAAAATGTATAGCCTGAATCTAATCATGAGGGGAAAAAACAGATAAACCTAAAACAAGAACCTCTTACAAAATATCTGGCCTGTATTCTTCAAGCAACAAAGGATCGTGGGAGGCAAAGTCAGATTGAGGAATTATTCCAGATTAAAAGAAACTAAAGAGACTTCTCAGCTAAGTGCAGTGTGTGATCCTGGATTGGATCATGAGCCAGAAAAATAGTTTTTCTTTCTTGCTTTTGAGACAGTCTCGCTCCATCGCCCAGGCTGGAGTGCAGTGATGCTATCTTGGCTCACTGCAACCTCCGCCTCCCGGGTTCAAGTGATTCTCCTGCCTCAGCCTCCCGAGTAGCTGGGAATACAGGTGCACACCACCACGACTGGCTAAGTTTTGTATTTTTAGTAGAGATGGGGTTTCACCATGTTAGCCAGGCTGGTCTTGAACTCTTGACCTCAGATGATCTGTTCACCTCGGCCTCCCAAAGTGCTGGGATTTCAGGCGTGAGTCACCGTGCCTGACTTTAGAAAAGTAATTTTTCTTTTTGCTCTGGAGAACATTATCATGACAGTGGAGGATATCTGAATAAGGTCTCTGGGTTAGGTAATACTATTACCTAAAAAATAAATGTTTTTATTTTTATTTTATAATTGTGCTATTGTTATACAAGAGAATACAATATTCTTGTTTTAGGAAACACATAAGTATTTAGAGATACAGTTTCATCCTGTTTGCAATTTATTCTCAAATGTTTCTGGAAAAATAATTTCATATACATATATTTGTGTGTGTATATATGTGTGCATGCATATATATTACCCGTGCGTGTATGTATAGAGAGAGAGACAGAGAGAGGGAGAGAAAAAAATGATAAAGCAAATATGGTAAAATGTTAGGATTTTGAGAATCTGAATAAATGTTATATGGGACCGGGCGCGGTGGCTCATGCCTGTAATCCCAGCACTTTGGGAGGCCGAGGCGGGCAGATCACAAGGTCAGAAGTTCAAGACCAGCCTGGCCAACATGGTGAAACCCTGTCTCTACTAAAAATACAAAAATTAGTCGGGTGTGGTGGCACGCGCCTGTAATCCCAGCTACTCGGGAAGCTGAGGCAGGAGAATTGCTGAACCCAGGAGACTGAGGTTGCAGTGAGCCAAGACTGTACCACTGTACTCTAGCCTGGGCGACAAAGCAAGACTCTGTCTTGGGGAAAAAAAAAAAAAAAAGAGGCCGGGCGCAGTGGCTCACACCTGTAATCCCAGCACTTTGGGAGGCCGAGGTGGGTGGATCACGAGCTCAAGAGATCAAGACCATCCTGGCTAACATGGTGAAACCCCGTCTCTACTAAAAATACAAAAAAAATTAGCCAGGCATGGTGGTGGGTACCTATAGTCCAGGCTACTCAGGAGGCTGAGGCAGGAGAATGGCGTCAACCCGGGAGGTGGAGCTTGCAGTGAGCCGAGATTGCGCCACTGCACTCCAGCCTGGGCAACAGAGCGAGACTCCGTCTCAAAAAAAAAGAAAAGAAAAGAAAAGAAAAAAAGAAAAGAAAACGATAAAGCAAATGTGGTAAAATGTTAACATTTTGAGAATCTGAATAAAGGTTATATGGGGCCAGGCGCCGTGGTTCACGCCTGTAATCCCAGCAGTTTGGGTGGCCAAGGCAGGTGGATCACTTTAGGCCAGGAGTTCGAGACCAACCTGGCCAACATGGTGAAAGCCCATCTCTTAAAAAAAAAAAAAAAAAAAAAAGCATGGGCGCTGTGGCTCATGCCTGTAATCCCAGCACTTTGGGAGGCCGAGGCGGGCAGATCACGAGGTCAAGGAGTTTGGCCAATATGGTGAAACCCCATCTCTGCTAAAAATACAAAAATTAGCAGGGTGTGGTGGCAGATGCCTGTAGTCCCAACTACTCAGGAGGCTGAGGGAGAAGAATTGCTTGAACCCGGGAGGCGGAGGTTGCAGTGAGCTGAGATTGCGCCACTGCACTCCAGCCTGGGCAACACAGTGAGACTCTGTCTCAAACAAAACAAAACAAAGCTACAACAACAAAAACACACAAAAATTAGCCGGCCATGGTGCCAGGTGCCTGTAATCCCAGCTACTCAGGAGGCTGAGGCACGAGAATTGCTTGAACCGGGGAGACGGAGGTTGCAATGAGGCGAGATGGCACCACTGCACTTCAGCCTGGGTTACAGAGTGAGAGTCTGTCTCAAAAAAAAAAAAAAAAAAGTACATGGGATGTCTTTGATCTTTCCTGAAATCATTTTGTAAGTCTGAAATTATTTCAAATAAAAAGTTGTAATAAGCCTAGGTTCAGTGGCTAACACCTGTAATCCCGGTACTTTGGGAGGCCAAGGTGGGAGTAATGCTTGAGCCCAGGAGTTTGAGACCAGCCTGGACAACATAGGAAGACCCTGTCTCTACAAAAATTTAAAAAATAGCCACCCATGGTGGCACACATCTGTAGTCCCAGCTACTTGAGAGGCTGAGGCGGGAGGACCACTTGAGCCCAAGAGGATCACTCTTGCCACCATATTCCAGCCTGGGCAACAGAGCAAGATCCTGTCTCCAGAAAAAAAAAAAAAAAAGTTGTCATAAATGACTAGTAATTAACTACACTTGCTAAATTTGTGAACTTTTGCATGAAATATAGTGCTTGTTACTAAATTCTATTTGTAATAGAATTAAGGTCCAGAGTAATTATTTTTCACATAATATCTCACAGAATTATTGTGAGGAACAAATGTAAATATGTATGAATACAGTCTGTAAACCATTATTTGAATGCATTGTTTTCACTATTATTGTTATTATCATCATCATCATTTTGGTTACAGTGGGTAATTCCCATTGGAGAGTAATGGGGGCTGGTGTCAGAAAGTGACAAGAACAATATATGTAAGAAGATACTGAATGCCAGCCCAGGGCACTTGAATTTTGCCTTCTGGAATACTGAAAAGTCATTGCTTACCAAAACGGCTGGGGAGAAAGTGGAATTCTTTTTCCTCTTTTTTCCTTTTTTTTTGTCTTTTTTAACAGACTGCTCATCTGCAAGAAAGTTTAAGTTTCTCTTTTTTTTTTTTTTTAGACAGGCTCTTGCTCTTTCACCAAGGCTGGAGTACAGTGGCTCGATCTCGGCTCCCTAAACCTCTGCCTCCCAGTCTCAAGCCATCCTCCCATCTCAGCCTCCCAAGTATAGGCACACACCACCACACGGAACTATAGGCACACACCACCACACCTGGCTAAGTTTTGTATTTTTTGTAGAGATGGGGTCTCGCCATGTTGTTCAGGCTGGTCTCGAACTCCTGAGCTCAAGCAATCCGCCCATCTCAGTCTCCCAAAATGCTGGGATTACAGGTGTGAGCCACCATGCCCAGTGGTAAATTCTTAACAGTTCTAAAAGATATCCATAGAGATCAGATGATGGTTCAACCTCCTCATTTTGCAGTTAAGCTGGTGAGTTTGGCAGATGAAGCATGTGAATTAGAGTCTTGTGGATGAAGCTGTGCAGATTCAGATTGAGAGGGCAGAAGAAGAAAAACAAGGAGATAAGAAATCTCACATCACCAGGACCAATTACATAATTAGGAGCGCCCAGTGCAAAATGAAAATGCAAGGCCCAGGCCAGGCGCAGTGGCTCACGCTTGTAATCCCAGCATTTTGGGAGGCTGAGGTGGGTGGATCACCTGAGGTCGGGAGTTCGAGACCAGCCTGACCAATATGGAGAAACTCCATCTCTACTAAAAAATACCAAATTAGCTGGGTGTGGTGGCGCATGCCTATAATCCCAGCTACTCAGGAGGCTGAGGCGGGAGAATCACTTGAACCCAGGAGGCAGAGGTTGCAGTGAGCCGAGATCGCGCCATTGCACTCCAGCCTGGGTGACAGAGCAAAACTCCATCTCAAAAAAAAAAAAAAAAGAAAAAGAAAAAAGAAAATGCAGGGCCCCTTGTTCATAAGTTATGAAGAATTTCAAAACCATGAAAGCAGAACATTAAACCAAGTGTGGGGCCCTACTAAGTGTGGGCCTAGTGTGACAGCACAGGTTGCACACCCATGAAGCTGGTCCTAAACGTCATAACCCACCAAATACATTCACATTCAGTAATTCATCCAAGGTCAGCTAAGGTCCTACTAGTGAGGTGCTTTCAATTCAAAGGGACAGAAACCATGATTCAAACTGACTTCAGTCATAGGAAATGTAGACCAGCAGAAGGTTGATTTTTAAAAATTATTATTATATTATTTCAGACGGCCACCTACCTTGGCCTCCCAAAGTGCTGAGATCACACAGGTGTGAACCACCATGCCATGCCAAGCCTCAGATGACACTTTTATTTATTTTTATTTATCTTTTTTTGAGATGGAGTCTCGCTTTTGTCGTCCAGGCTGGAGTACAGTGGTGCGATCTCGGCTCACTGCAACATCTGCCTTCTGGGTTCAAGCGATTCACATGCCTCAGCCTCCTGAGTATCTGGGACTACAGGTGCACACCACTATGCCCAGCTAATTTTTGTATTTTTAGTGGAGACAAGGTTTCACCATGTTGGCCAGGCTGGCCTCAAACTCCTGACCTTAAGTGATCTGCCCACCTCAGCCTCCCAAAGTGCTGGGATTATAGGCATGAGCCACTGCTCCTGGCCTTTAAATTATTATTATTTTTGAAATGGAGTCTTGCTTTGTCACCCAGGCTGGAGTGCAGTGGCCCAGTCTCGGCTCACTGCAACCTCCATCTCCTGGGTTCAAGTGATTCTACTGCCTCAGCCTCCCAAGTAGTTGGGAACCACCATACCCGACTAATTTTTGTATTTTAAAAAATTATTATTTTATTATTTCAAGACAGGGTCTTGCTCTGTTGCCTACGCTGTAGTGCAGTGGCATGAACATGGCTCACTGCAGCCTCCACCTCCTGGGCTCAAGTGATCCTCCTGCCCTGCCTCCCAAAGTGCTAGGATTATAATGTGAGTCCCCATGCCCAGCCAGAAGGTTGTTCTTTAGGCAGAGTATGATCACTGGCACTCCATGTCACCAAAGGCCCAGTTTCTATCAGGCAAGTCTCAGTGCTGTCCCCAGTGTGTGGGATTTGTCATCCAGCCTGACAACATCCAACATGAATAATGATCTACCTCTTCCTGTTCTCTTTGGCAGGAACAACGATGACTTTCCCAGGAGCCTCTCGCATCTCATTAGCTAGAACTGGGTCCCATGTCCATGGCAGGAGGATTGTGGAACCACGATTGGATTAGGCCATCAGGACGCCCCTCCTGTGGCTAAGGTGGGGGCATCTTGCCCTGAAGCACAGGGCTATGTGGGGGAGAGTGGACACCTAAGTCAGGGCTCTGGTGGGAAAGGGGAGAAGGAGTGTGGGCCACAGTGTCCGACACACTGTTATTTCCACACTGCTGGTGCAAAGGCAGGGTGGTTAGCAATGCCGTGCTGTGTGAGAGCTGCTTTGTTAGTGGAAGGATGAAGAGCAGGGAGCAGTGGAATGGGGCTGGAGGGCTTGGCAGGGGCATAATCAGGGTGTTTCACAGTAGGCAGGTGGGCCTAATCCAAGAGTGGTGGTTCACTGAAGAATATTTTTGTGTCGATAGGTATATGTTTATTCTTTTTTTTTTTTTTTTTTTTTGAGACAGAGTCTCGCTCTGTTGCCCAGGCTGGAGTGCTATGGTGCAATCTCGGCTCACTGCAAGCTCTGCCTCCCGGGTTCATGCCATTCTCCTGCCTCAGACTCCCGAGTAGCTGGGACTACAGGTGCCCACTACCACGCCTGGCTAATTTTTTTGTGTTGTTAATAGAGATGGGTTTTCACTGCATTAGCCAGGATGGTCTCGATCTCCTGTCCTCATGATCCACCCGCCCCGGCCTCCCAAAGTGCTGGGATTGCAGGCATGAGCCACCATGCCCGGCCGGTATATGTTTATTCTTATGTGTATTTTAAAAATAATTAGTGAGCAGAACACAAAAAACACTAGTCATAAAGAGAAAGATTGGTAATTTCAATTTATTAAAATGAAGAACTAATCAAAAGATACCATTAAGAGAGAAAAAAGGCAAACCATAGGAAGGGAGACTATATTTGCAATCCACATGTTCAACAACGAGCCCTTGTCAAAAATACATGCAGGCTGGTGGCTCATGCCTATAATCCCAGCACTTTGGGAGGCTGAGGCAGAAGGATCACTTGAGCACAGGAGTTGAAGACCAGCCTAGGCAACATAGGGAGACTCTCATTTCTCCAAAAACAACTTTTTGTTTTGTTTTGTTTTGTTTTGTTTTGTTTTGAGACAGAGTCTTGCTCTGTCACCCAGGCTGGAGTGCAATGGCGCAATCTCAGCTCACTGCAACCTTCGCCTCCTAGGTTCAAGCAATTCTCCTGCCTCAGCCTCCCAAGTAGCTGGGACTACAAGTGCCCGCCACCATGCCTGGCTAAATTTTGTATTTTTAGTAGAGATGGGGTTTCACCAAGTTGGCCAGGCTGCTCTTGAACTCCTGACCTCAGATGATGTGTCCACCTTGGCCTCCCAAAGACCTGGTATTACAGGCATGAGCCACTGCGCCCAGCCCAAAATTTTTTTTATTTTTTATTTTTTGAGACGGAGTCTTGCTCTGTCACCCAGGCTGGAGTGCAGTGGCGTGATCTGGGCTCACTGCAAGCTCCGCCTCCTGGGTTTACGCCATTCTCCTGCCTCAGCCTCCCGAGTAGCTGGGACTACAGGCGACCGCCACCTCGCCCGGCTAGTTTTTTTTTTTTTTTTTTTTTGTATTTTTTAGTAGAGACGGGGTTTCACCGTGTTAGCCAGGATGGTCTCGATCTCCTAACCTCGTGATCCGCCCGCCTCGGCCTCCCAAAGTGCTGGGACTACAGGCCTGAGCCACCGCGCCCGGCCCCAAAAAAGTGCGGTGGCGGGCGCCTGTAGTCCCAGCTAATGTAGTCCCAGCTACTCGGGAGGCTGAGGCAGGAGAATGGCAAACCCGGGAGGCGGAGCTTGCAGTGAGCTGAGAACCCGCCACTGCACTCCAGCCTGGGCGACAGAGCGAGACTCCGTCTCAAAAAAAAAAAAAAAAAAAAAAAAAAAAAGGACCTGGGTGTGGTGGCAGGCACCTGTAGTTCCAGCTACTCATAGGCTGATGTGGGAGGATCACTTGAGCCCGGGAGGTCAAGATTGCTGTGAGCTATGATTGCACCACCACACTCTAGCCTAAGCAACTGAGTGAGATTCTATCTTAAAAACAAAAACAAAAGCAAAAAACAAAAAACAAAAAACGTACATACACCTACACACCCACACATTTATGTGGGAGATTGGAGAAGACACGGTGTGTAATTTGTGGCAAGCCCCAGCAGGGTCACTGGGGTTCTGGAACAAGCCCATGCCATCTGGAGAATCACCCTTGGAAAAATACATGCATACACCACAATACTACAAATCAATAAGGAAAAAAGACAACTAAATTAAGGGTAAGAAACATGAACAAGCACTTCACAGAAAACATGAACAAGCACTTCACATCCAATTGACTGATAAACATAAAAAGTCTTTCAACCTCATTAGTCATTAGGGAAATACAAATTAAAACCACAATGAAATACCACTTTACACTAATGAGAATGACTAAAATTAAAATAACTGATGATATCAAGTGTTATTGAGGATACCAAACAACCGGAATGCAGATTCAGTGTTCTGGAGTGGGTAAATTGGTATAGTCATCTTGGAAAACTATTTGGCAGTGTCTAGTAAAATTAAACAAACATAATCTATGACCCAGCAATTTAACTCTTAGGTGTTTACATCCAGAAATGAGTAAATGAGTATAATAAAAGACACCAACAAGAATGTTTATAGTAGCACTATTCATAACAGATACAACATGGAAACAACCTAAATGTCCATCGCTGGTGGATGGAATAAACAGATTGGGATGTGATTATACAATGGACTACTATATATCAATGAGAAAAGTAAACTATTGCTACATGTAATAAGATGGATGAATTTCACAAACATAATGTTGAGGGAAAGAAACCAAACATAAAATAATACACATGGTAGAATTCATTTTGTTTATATGAAAAGCTCAAAAACAGGTAAAGAATCTACTCATGTTCACAGCAGTATTATTTACACTAAGCAAAAGTGGAAGCGACCCAAGTGTCCATTGATGAATGTATGGATAAACAAAATATGGCATATAGATGCAGTGGAATTTTTTTATTATTATTATTATTTTAGAGACATAGTTTTGCTCGTTTCCCAGGCTGGAGTGCAATGGCGCCATCTCGGCTCACTGCAACCTCCATCTCCTGGGTTTAAACCATTCTCCTGCCTCACCTTCCTAGATAGCTGGGATTACAGGCATGCGCCACCACACCTGGATAATTTTGTATTTTTAGTAGAGATGTGGTTTCACCATGTTGGCCAGGCTGGTCTCAATACTCCTGACCTCAAGTGATTCGCCCACATCAAGCTCCCAAAGTGCTAGGATTTTGGGTGTGAGCCACTGTGCCCGGCAAGATGCAGTGGAATATTATTCGGCCTTGAAAAGGAAGGAAATCCTGTCACATGCTATACCATGGCTGAAACTTAAGGATATTAGGCTATGTAAAATAAGCCAGTCACAGAAAGATGCATACTGTATGATTCCACTTATATGAAGTACTTTGAGAAGTCAGATTTACCTACACAGAAAGTAGAATGGTAGGTCAGGCACAGTGGCTCACGCCTGTAATCCCAGCACTTTGGGAAGCTGAGGCGGGCCGATCACGAGGTCAGGAGTTCAAGACCAGCCTGGCCAACAAAGTGAAACCCGATCTGTACTAAAAATACAAAAATTAGCTGGGCATGGTGGTGCGCACCTGTAGTCCCAGCTACTCAGGAGGCTAAGGCAGGAGAATCACTTGAACCCAGGAGGTGGAGGTCCCAGTGAGCCGAGATCCTGCCACTGCACTCCAGCCTGGGTGACAGAATGAGACTCTGTCTCAAAAAAAAAAAAAAAAAAAAAAAGAAAAAAAAAAGAAAAAGAAAAGAAAAGAAAAAAGAAAGTAGGATGGTAGTTACTAAAGGCTCGGGAGAAAGATAATGGGGATTTGTTTAATGGGTACAGAGTCTAAGTTTTGCAAGATGAAGAGTTTTGGAGATTAGTTGCACAACAATGTGAATGTGCTTAACACTGCTGCACTGCACACTTAAAACTGGCTCACATGGTAAGTTTTATGTTATGTGTATTTGACCACAGTTAAAAATTTAAAAAGCAGGTAAATGAGTCTATGGTGATAGAAGACAGATAGTGGTTACCTTGGGGAGAGAGATTGAGAAGAGGAATAAATGGGGGTTCTGTGATACAGATAATTTCTACTTTTTGAGCTGGGTGAGTTCACCAAGTTGTATACTAGGATTTATGTTCCTTCATGTCTGTATGTCATTAAGAGACACATGGTGATGTGTTGCCCAGATCACCTTCAAGGAAGGACCTGCTGCCTAGCTGCAGAGAGAGGGCAGCAGACAATACCAGCTTTCAGTTCCTTCAGAGCCTGCCTCAGCTGCAGGGCTGCCTCACCTGAGGTCATGCCCTTCCTGGGGTAGCCCACATCTGGTGACTGAGCAAGGTGGAGGTATAAAGGTCCAGACATCAGGGCTTTTCTAGAGTGACCTGCTGATCGGCTGAGCTTGGTCGAGCCTGCAGCACAGGTTGACTTTCCCTCTGCCCAGTCCTGCTTTCTCTTCCTTCCTTTCACAGGTATGGATCCTTAATAAACATTTTGCATCCCAAACTATCTCAGCATCTCCTTCTTGAGAATCTGGTCTTCCACAGCTGCTGCCAAAGTAGATGAGAAAGGAGATGGTAAGATGGGGTTTGGAACTGGATCACCACCCATCTGGCGATGAGGATCCCATTAGTGGAGGTGGGCAGAGCACAGAAAAATGGCAGCAAATTGGGAGAATGTACCAGTAGAACTGGATACTCTAAGGACACAATGTGCCAGGTACTTGAGATTATGGAGGGAGTAGTAGCTATGAGGATGATGGAATTGGTGGCTATTGCCAAGCTCCATGGATGTGCTACAGGATAATAAACAACTTAGGGCCAGTAACAGGCTATTAAAATCCAGGTTATGGGGCCAGGTGCAATGGCTCATGCCTGTAATCCCAGCACTTTGGGAGGCCAAAGGGGGCAGATCACCTGAGGTCAGGAGTTTGAGACCAGCCTGGCTAACATGGTGAAACCCCATCTCTACTAAACATACAAAAATTAGTCAGGCGTGCTGGCACATGCCTGTAGTCCCAGCTACTTGGGAGGCTGAGGCAGGAGAATTGCTTGAACCTGGGAGGCAAAGGTTACAGTGAGCCAAGATTGCACCACTGCACTTCAGCCTGGGCAACAAAGCAAGACCATCTCAAATAAATAAATAAATAAATAAATAAATAAATAAATAAATAAATAAATCCAGGTTATGAAAAGGAAAAGGCCTCTTTGGTTTATATAAATAAGTCAACATCTCTTGCAGTGAAAGGGTGGAGAAAAGCAAGGACTAAGCCTAAGACTTAATAATCTAAGCAACTGACCAGGCGTGGTGGCCCACACCTGTAATCCCAGCACTTTGGGAGGCTGAGGCGGGCAGATCACCAGGTCAGGAGTTCAAGGCCAGCCTGGTTAACATAGTGAAACCCCATCTCTACTAAAAATACAAAAAATTAGCCGGGCATGGTGACGGGCGCCTGTAATCCCAACTACTCGGGAGGCTGAGGCAGGAGAATCACTTGAACCCAGGAGGGAGGCAGAGGTTACAGTGAGCAGAGATCGTGCCACTGCACTACAGCCTGGGGGACAGTGCGAGACTCCGTCTAAAAAATAAATAAATAATAATAATAATCTGAGCAACTGACTTCAGAGACAGTTAAATGTCCAAATAAGGCACATCTCTTATGCTAAAGTCAAAGTCCTGGTTGGAAAAGCTTGGGACCCTGACACATGGAATGGCGGTATCAGAGTGGATGCTCCTAAAGATTTTTTTTTTTTTTTGAGACAGAGTCTCGCTCTGTCTTTCAGGCTGGAGTACAGTGGCGCGATGTTGACTCACTGCAGTCTCTGCCTCCAGGATTCAAGCGACTCTCCTGCCTCAGCCTCCCAAGTAGCTGGGACTACAGGCATGCGCCACCATGCCCGGCAAGTGTTTTTTTTTTGTATTTTTAGTAGAGATGGGGTTTCGCCATGTTGGCCAGGTTGGTCTCGAACTCCTGACCATAAGTGATCCACTCGCCTCGGCCTCTCCTGAAGATTTTGACTCCACAAATTCCTCTGAATCTTCTGAGCCTACAGAATTGGCCCACTCCTCCCTATGAAGAGTTACCACTCTCTCCCTGCTGAGAAACAATGCAGTGCCTTTCTCCACAAAGCAACAGCTCCCCCGCAGAATCTGCCCCCACATCCCCTCCTAGCCTATACTAGGTTAGCTGCAGCATAACCCAGCATAACCCAGCTGCAGCATAACCCAGCTGGGTATGATGGGGTGGAAAGGAACTATATGCCACAGAAATAGCAAGACCTAGCCAGCATGTATTGTGAGGAGCCAGGGAGCTACATGTGGAACTGGATTTTGAGAGTGCTTGATGAAGGAGAAGGAATATAGAATTGGATAGGGAAGAGTTTATTGACTTGGGAATCCCTCTTTTTCCCTTCCCTTTCTTTTCTTTTCTTTTCTTTTCTTTTCTTTTCTTTTCTTTTCTTTTAAGATGGAGTCTCACCCTATCAGGCTGGAGTGCAATGGTGCAACATGTTGGCCAGGCTGATCTCGAACTCCTGACCTTGTGATCCACCCATCTCGGCCTCCCAAAGTGCTGGGATTTCAGGTGTGAGCCACTGTGCCGAGTGGGAATCTCTCTTTCAAAATACAAGATTTAAAATCCTGGCAAGGACAATAGGAGATGGTACAATCTTACCACCAGGATGGATCCTAGAAGCATGGAAAAAGTGATGACCCATGCCAAAGAAAGCTTAAATGCTGGAACTGCTATGGCAGATAATGATGGTAGATTTAAAACACTCAGGGAAATGGGTGTGCCAGAATGAATAGACTGTAGGTAACCAGAGGATCTGCTAGCTAATTATGCCCCATGAGAAGGCCCAGAGAACACGTTTCCATCCGTTTTCTGTTGCTATCACTGCATACCACAGACTGGGTAGTTTATAAGAAGTTTACTTAGCTCGGCCAGGCGCGGTGGCTCAAGCCTGTAATCCCAGCACTTTGGGAGGCCGAGAGGGGCGGATCACGAGGTCAGGAGATCGAGACCATCCTGGCTAACACGGTGAAACCCCGTATCTACTAAAAAAAATACAAAAAACTAGCCGGGCGAGGTGGCGGGCGCCTGTAGTCCCAGCTACTCGGGAGGCTGAGGCAGGAGAATGGCGTAAACCCGGGAGGCGGAGCTTGCAGTGAGCTGAGATCCGGCTACTGCACTCCAGCCTGGGCGACAGAGCAAGACTCTGTCTCAAAAAAAAAAAAAAAAAAAATAAATAAATAAATAAATAAATAAATAAATAAAGAAGTTTACTTAGCTCATGGTTCTGGAGTCTGGGAAGCCCAAGAGCCTGATGATGTCAGGATCTGGTGAGATCCTTCTTGCTGTGTCATAACATGGCAGAGAACATCACATGGTGAAAGGGCAACCAGAAAGATTCTGGTTACCCTTGTTTGCTTTTATAACAAAGCCATTCCCATGATAGAGCTTGCTTTTATAACAAAAAAGCAAAAAAACAAAGCTTGTTTTTATTACAAAGCCATTTCCTTGATAACGAACCTACTCCCATGATAATGACATTACTCCATTCTAGAGGACAGAACTCTCATTACTCCATATATTCATTCATGAAGGCAGAGCTGACATTAATCCATTTATGAGGGCAGAATAATTAAGTTTCTAACACACAGATTTTTAGGGGCCACATGCAAACCATAACAACACATTATTTTTCAAGCCCATAAAGAATTTGCTGCCCAGCATGGTGGCTCATACCTGTAATCCTAGCACTTTGGAAGGCCGAGGTGGGTGGATCACTTGAGGTTGAGGCAGGAGAATCACTTGAACCCGGGAGGTGGAGGTTGCAGTGAGTCAAAATTTTGCCATTGCACTACAGCCTGGGTGACAGAGCCAGACTCTGTCTCAAAACAAACAAACAAACAAACAAACAAAATATATATATATACACACATTAGCTGGGTGTAGTGGCAGGTGCCTGTAATCCCAGCTACTCGGGAGGCTGAGGTTCGAGAATTGCTTGAACCAAGATCGTGCCACTGCCCTCCAGCCTGGGTGACAGAGCAAGACTCTGACCAGAACAAAAAAAAAGAAAAAGAAAAGAAAAGAAATAATTTGCTGGTGAGAGGTTCACCAGAATCTCTAAAAAGATAAGTACTCACTCTCTTCTGTAGGCTAGGACTGATAATAGAAAAGACTAGTACAAAACCTGACTTACTGATAGCAATAAGGATAATTGGACACTGGAACAAACAAACAAAAGGCCAGATGGCAGTGCTTCATTTCCGAAAGTCAGTCAGTGGCAATTATCATCATGGCTGGTGAGGTTTGAGTGGCAGCCAGGAGGACCTGGCCAACGAAGAGTTATGGAGATGACTAATAGAGCAAAATGTCCCCAGGGGCAAATTAGATGGGCAGTTTTTAAGGGCACTACTCAGCTTGTACTAGCAGAAGAAACTACGGAAAGATGACTAGAAGACTGAAGGCCATAGCCCAAGAAAAATTCATAATCCCTTTCCCAGTGTCTAGACTAGAGCCAGCTTCAGACTTGGAATCCCATGATTAAAGAGGTGGCTAGGTCCCTAGGAGGAAGGACCCTCAATACTATAAAAAGAACATGTGATAATGATCCCATCAGTTCTTTCTCAAAGAGACCAATGGCCATTTATTTGGGTAACTGTGCACCTGGGAAAGAAAAATACCTAGACATATCAAGGTCTGTTGGATGTACGTTCTGTGTTGACAATGATGCTGCAGGCCTGAAGCACCATCATAACCTCTCCTTGTTAGAGTGCGGGAAGCACATGGGGCCAGGTTGTAAGTGAAATCCTGTCTTGGGCCTGGCTTACAGTGCATCCATTGGGTCCTTGGAGCCACTCAGTGGTCATTTCCCAGTCTCTGAGTTTATAACCAGGATAGGTTTACTCCTGGGGGTCAAGAAAGGAAAGTGTTGAGAGTAGGTACAGCAGAAATTAGTTCCATCCTTAGGCTATAAAGGATACAGGGATGTTGGTTTCTATCATATATCTGTTTAATTAATCATTCTTGACCCTATAGAAACCGAATGAATCCTGGAAGGTGACTGTAGACTACCATGAGTTCAACCAAGTACTATAGCCCCAATTATAGGCATTATGTAAGATGTAGTGTCTTTGCTAGAGCAGATTACTGCAGATTACTTTGGCCTCAGGAACATATTACACAACCACTGATTTAGCAAATGTGTTCTTTTCTATCCTAATCAGAAAAAGAAAAAGAGTCAGAAAAAAGTTTGCATTTACGTGGAATGGGCAACACTATACATGTGAGGTTTTCCTCCCAGGGCTATGTCTCCCACTCTATGTAAAATACAGTCTGAAGAGATTTGGACCATCTCAACCTTGTCCAACCCACCACTTACAGGCTGCATGTGGCCCAGGAGAGCTTTGAAACTTTCTTAAAACGTTATTATTATTTTTTTGAAACAGAGTCTTGCTCTGTCACCCAGGCTGGAGTGCAGTAGTGCAATCTCAGCTCACTGTAACTTCCACCTCCCGGCTTCAAGCGATTCTCCTGCTTCAGCCTCCCGAGTAGCTGGGATTACAGGTGCCGGTCACCACACCCCACTAATTTCTGTATTTTTAGTAGAGAGGGGGTTTTGCAATGTTGGCCAGGCCAGTTTCAAACTCCTGACCTCAAGTGATCTGCTCACTTCGGCCTCCCAAAGTGCTGGGATTGCAGGCGTGAGCCACTGCGCGCGCCTAGCCTTTTTTGTGATATATATTTTTGGCTCATCAGCTATTGTTCATGTTAGTGTATTTTATGTGGGGCCCAAGACAATTCTTCTTCCAATGTGGCCCAGGGAAGCCAAAAGATTGTACACCCCTGAACTATCAGGACATACTTTTAGAGTTTCATACTGATTCATTGCATTGATGACAATATGTTAATGAACCAGATGAACAAGAGATGGATAATACACTGAAGTCCTTGGTAAGACACAGGCACTTCAGAGGGCACTCTGTAAAGATTCAGGGACCTTCTACATCCATAAAATTTTTATTTTTTATTTTTTTGAGATGGAGCCTTGCTCTGTCGCCCAGGCTGGAGTGCAGTGGCACGATCTCACTCACTGCAAGCTCCACCTCAGCCTCCCGAGTAGCTGGCATTACAGGCACCTGTCACCATGCCCCGCTAATTTTAATATTTTTAGTAGGGTTTTGCTCTTTGGCCAGGCTGGTCTCAAACTCCTGACCTCAGCCGATCTGCTCACCTCGGCCTCCCAAAGTGCTGAGATTATAGGCATGAGCCACCGTGCCAAGCCCCAACATCCCTAAAATTTTTAGGAGTCCAGTTGTCAGGGATATGTTGGGATATCCTCTTCAAAGTAAGAGACAAATTATTGCATCTTAAGCCCTCTCCCACAAAAAAGGAAGCACAATACCTGGTGGATCTCTTCAGATTCTAGAGTCAGCATATTTTACACCTAAGGACACTGCTCTAGTTTATATACCAGGTGTCATGAAAGGCCGGCAGCTTTGAGCAAGGCCTAAAGCAGGCCCAGAGCATGACAGAGCTTTGCAGTAGATACAGGCTACAGTATAAACAGTCCTACTCCTGGGACAATACAATTCAGCATACCCTATGGTGCTGCAGATTATCAGAAGTGGGAGAAGATGCTGTGTATAATTTGTGTCAAGCTTTGGAAGTGGCCTTGGGGCTCTGGAGCAAGACCTTGCCATCTGCAGTGAAGATTTAAACACCCTGTTGAAAAATAACTCTGGGCCGGGTGCGGTGGCTCACGCCTGTAATCCCAGCACTTTGGGAGGCCGAGGTGGGTGGATCACTTGAGGTCAGCAGTTCGAGACCAGCCTGGCCAACATGGCAAAACCCAATCTCTATTAAAAATACAAAAATTAGCAGGGCGTGGTGGTGTGCACCTGTGCTCCAAGCTACTCAGGAGGCTGAGGCAGGAGAATCGCTTGAACCCGGGTGGAGGAGGTTGCAGTGAGCCAAGATCGCATCAGTGCACTGTAGGCTGCGTGACAGAGCGAGACTCTGTCTCACACACAAAACACCACAAAAAAACAACTCTGGTATGCTACTGGGCCTTAGTAGAAACAAAATGGCGGACCATGACCAAATGACTACACAGCTGGAATTTCCCATTATGGTTTGAGTTCTCTCAGAACAGCCAATTCGTAAGGTCAGCAGTGCGCAGCAACACTCTATCATAATAGTGATGTGGTATGGGCCAGGTGTGGTGGCTCACGCCTGTAATCCCACCACTTTGGGAGGCTGAGGTGGGTGGATCACTTGAGTTCAGGAGTTTGAGACCAGACTGGCCAACATGGTGAAACCCTTTCTCTACTAAAAATATAAAAATTAGCTGGGTGTCATGGTGCACACTTGTAATCCCAGCTACTTGGGAGACTGAGCGGGGAGGATCAGGTGAAGGTTGCAGTGAGCCAAGAGGGTGCCACTGCACTCCAGCCTGGGAAGACAGAGCGAGATTCTGTCTCAAAAAAAAAAAAAAAAAAAAAAAAAAAAAAAAAAAAAAAAAATTGATGCGATATGTCTAGTATCAGTCACAAGTAGGACCAGAAGACCTGGGAAAGCTGCAGGAGCAGGTAGCCCAGACTCCTATGGTCCCTACCACTGTAGAACCAATTACTCTCCCTCAATTCATGCCTTTGACTTTATGAGGAATCTTATATGAAGGAGCTGAAGCAGGAGAAAAAAGCCTGTGCTTTTCTACAGTAGGTCAGCTTAGTATACAGGTTCAGGAAACAAGTGGGCAATGGACAGCATTACTCTGAGATAGTCTTGAAAGACAATGATGAAGGGGAATTCTCCCCGGAGCAGAACTTTGAGAGGTGCACCTGGTGATCCACTTTGTATTGAAAGAAAAGTGACCTTAAACTAGAATATACATATGTAGATTTTTTTTTTTTTTTTTTTTTTTTTTTTTTAATTGAGACGGAGTCTCGCTCTGTCACCCAGGCTGGAGTGCAGTGGCCGGATCTCAGCTCACTGCAAGCTCCGCCTCCCGGGTTCACGCCATTCTCCTGCCTCAGCCTCCCGAGTAGCTGGGACTACAGGCACCCGCCACCTCGCCCGGCTAGTTTTTTGTATTTTTTAGTAGAGACAGGGTTTCACCATATTAGCCAGGATGGTCTCGATCTCCTGACCTCGTGATCCGCCCGTCTCGGCCTCCCAAAGTGCTGGGATTACAGGCTTGAGCCACCGCGCCCGGCCTACATATGTAGATTAATGGGCAGTAGCAAATATCCTGACTGACTGGTCAGGAGCCTGGAAGGAAAAATATTGGCAGATTAGAGACAAAGAGATCTGGGGTAGAGCCACATGAATGGACATATGGGAGCGGGCCTGAAGTTTAAAGATCTTTGTGTCACATGTTAATGCCCACCAGAGGACATCTGCTAAGAAGGCTTTACATACCAAAAAAACAAAAATGACCCAGCCAATTGACCTTAGCCAGCCTCTGTTCCCTGCCACTCCAGCACTAATGGCACATGAATGAAGCAGCCACAGTGGCAGAGATGAGGCTACCCATGGATCAACAATGTGGACTCCCAAGGCCATGGTGGCTCACGCCTGTAATCCCAGCACTTTGGGAGGCCAAGGTGGGCGGATCACCTGAGGTCAGGAGTTCGAGACCAACTTGACCAACATGGTGAAACCTTGTCTCCACTAAAAATATAAAAATTAGCCAGGCATGGTGGCGGGTGCCTGTAATCCCAGCTACTCCAGAGGCTGAGGCAGGAGAATCTCTTGAACCCAGAAGGCGGAGGTTGCAGTGAGCTGAGATTGTGCCATTGCACTCCAGCCTGGGTGACAGAGCGAGACTCCATCTTTAAACAAAACAAAACAAAACAAAACAAAAAAGTGGATTCCCACTCACCAAGGCTGATCTAGTTACTGCCTCAGCCAAATATCTAGCTTTCCACTAATAAAGACCAACTCAGAGCTCTGGATATGGTACCATTCCTTGAGGAAACCAACTGGCCAGTTGGTGGAAATTTGACCACATGAACCCCTTCCCTCCTGGAAAGGCTAGAGGTTCGTTTTCATGGGAATAGGTACATATTCCAGGTATAGGTTTTGCCTTTCCTGCCCACTGGGTCTCAGCCACCACCACTAACCAAGGGTTTATGGAGTGTTTTTTTTTTTTTTTTTTTTTTTTTTTTTTACCTTGAGCCATTTATGTTGCCAAAAACAAGCCCTGTTGCCCACGAGAATACTTTACTGTACATATTTCCTACAAACAGCAACATTTCCTTACATAAGTATAATACAACCATCCAAACTAGGACATTGACAAGGATGTTTTACTACAGTCGCATCCATGTACTCCACTCAAATTTCACCAATTGTCCCAATAATGTCCTTGCAAAAGAATCCAACCCAGGATCAAAACATTGCTTTTAGTCTTCTTTAGTCCGGAACAGTTCCTCAGTCTTTCCTTTACTTTCATGACCACTTTTGAAGATAATAGGCCAGTTATTGTATAGAATGTCCCTTGATCTGGGTTTGTCTGATGTATCCTCTTGTCTACATTCAACATGGTGAAGAGATTTAGATCAAATGAAAACCATGGGCTGGGTGCGGTGGCTCATGCCTGTAATCCCAGCACTTTGGGAGGCCAAGGTGGGCACATCACTTGAGGTCAGGAGTTCAAGACCAGCCTGGCCAACATGGTGAAACCCCATCTCTACTAAAAATACAAAAATTAGCCGGGTGTGGTGGCATGTGCCTGTATTCCCAGCTACTCAGAAGGCTGAGGTAGAATTGCTTGATCTCAGGAGGCGGAGATTGCAGTGAGCTGAGATTGTGCTGCTGTACTCCAGTCTGGATGACAGAGCCAGACTCTATCTCAAAAAAAAAAAAAAAAAAAAAAAAAAAAAAAAAAAACGAAAGAAAAGAAAAGAAAAAAAGAAAACCACGAATCCACCCCCAATACCTTCAATTCCAGTCTAATGCCACAGGGTTTATTCTAGTTTCCTCATTACTATATTCTTTCATTTTAAATAGAAACTTTGCTCCCATTATTCTGAAAAGATTTACTTATTTGATCAATCTCTTGTCCTGCCCCTCCGTGAACCATTTCCTTACCTAGCTTGGACTCTGACATTCTCAGCTGGGCAGCTATAGTCACTACCCCTACTTTCCTATGGAAACTCTCCTCATGCTTGGGGTCCAGCACCCCCTTCTTACCATCACCAATCCCCCTCTCCACACCACGGACTCCCTCTGCATTCCGTTGGGCTTTCATACTCTGAGCCCAGTTGTGAAATGGGACTTTTTACAACCAAAAGATTAGGAATGTGCACTATAAAATGTGACTCTGATGAAATCAGTCACATGTCTTCGTATAGGCACGAGGACCAAATTAACTATATTCTGAACTTCGTTGGGGTTCTAAAAGGACCTGCTGGACACGCATGGTGGGTCACACCTGTAGTCCCAGCACTTTGGAAGACTGAGGTGGGCGGATCACTTGAGCCAAGGAGTTCGAGAATAGCCTGGGACAACATGGCAAAACTCCGTCTCTATAGAAAATACAAAAAATTAGCCGGGCGCGGTGGCACAGACCTGTCCCAGCTACTTGGGAGGCTGAGGTAGGAAGATCGCTTGAGCCAGGGAGGTTGAGGCTGTGATGAAGCATGATTGCGCCACTGTACTCCAGGCCAGGTGACGGAGTAAGACCCTGTTTCAAAAATATAAATATAAGTATAAATGTAAATAAATGAATAAGTAAAAGTACCTGCTATGTTTTAGTATTTAATATACTTGGAACTTATTTTTGTATGATATAAAATGGAGGTCCAATTATTTTCCTGATAGATAATATCATAATCATTTATTATATAATCCATCCATTTCCCACTGAATTAAAATTGCACTATTCACATTTTATGTTCTTAAAAACAGATATCTATTCCTGGATTCTCTTTTCTATTCCACTGGTTTATTTGTCTATGCCCAGGCCAATATTATATTAATGCTATTGTGGTATCTTTATAGTGTCTTCTGAGATCTACTACTAAGCCAAGTGCGCCCTTAGTGTACTTCTTCCTACATTTATTGGCTATTTCTAAGTACTTTATTCTTTCCAAATAAATTGTCAGATAATTTAATCCAATTAAAAAGAAACCTGTTGGATACTACGACAGTTGCGTTGTTCAGCAGATTGAATCATGAAGAGATGTATACCATCTGTCTGATGTATCTGGGGTGGTTGGGGAAAAAAAACTGTTGGGATTATATTGGAATTTTTTTCTTTTTTTTCTTTGCCCCAGCTGCTGGGATATAATAGGAATTTTATGAATTTTATAGAAATTTGTAGAGTTGTCCTTTTTGTGATAGTGTCTTGATATTCAAGAAAGAAACAATGAAGGTCATACAATGCCTGCTCATTATTCAGATCTTGATTCATTTATTTCCCCAACATATATATTTGAGCACTACTACAGGCTAGGCACTATTCTAGATCCTGGGGATTCAACTAGGAACAAAACAAAGTTTCTACTTTTTTGAAAAAGCAGAAAGTAAGGGGAGACAGGTAATAAATATAAATACACACACATATATATGTAAATAAATATGTAATATGTCAGATGGTATTAAATACTGTGGCAAAAAATGAATCCAGCTAAAGGGGATATAGTGTGCTGGGAGGAGGGTTTTTTTTTATTTAGTGCAAAAGATGATGTGGTGATATTTGACACAGATATGAAGGACATGAAGGAGTCACCTGTGCATTCCCAGATGGGAGAGACAGCAAACACAGAGGTGGGAGTGTGCTTGGTGTGTTATGCTGACAGAGGAAGAGCAGGCAGCCCGGCATGGCTACAGCAGGGTGAGTAGCCGGGAGAGGGGCAGGAGGTGGAGACAGAAAGGTAGCTGGGATGTGCCATACTGAGTATAGCCATGGAGACCACTGAGTACTGTGGCTAAATAACTCAGGGAGAAGGGAAATTACCCTGAATTTTGAGCAGAGGAGTGACATGATCTGATGATCTTAACAAATCATTCTGGTGGACAGGAGGGGAAGTAGGGAGACCAGTCAGGGCTCTGGCTTTGTCTTGCCTGAGATGGGGGTGGCTGGGAGGAGGGTGGGGACGTAGGGGGTGAGAGATGGGGGATTCTGATCTGCCTGGCTTGCGTGCCACTGCAGGCCACCAGAGGGCACTACACATATGTCCTTGGTGAGGATGAGCTGTGACAGCCAGTCCTTCCCTCACCCTCCCCAAATGACAGATTGTGATACCTCCTTATGCAGTAACCACCCTACCCACTTTGCTACTAGAATTTATAATCTGGTCCAGAATATGACATGCCTATACTCAAAAGACGAACCGTGGTAGTACAAGCACCATCTGAGTCTCCGTGATTGCAGTCATCTAATGCCACAGTCTTCCTTTGTTCCCAGGACCCTCCTATCTCTCCATGAACCTCTCCCGTACACTTACCTGCATCAACTGAGTGCATTAATGTAGCTGGAAAAACAGGTTTGTTGAATGTGACTGGGAGTTCCTTTCTTTGCCATTATGTCTTATGGGAACACTGCCTTTTAAAACCTGTAGTGCTGAATGAAAAGAGTGTTTTTAGACCAGGCGCGGTGGCTCATGCCTGCAATCCCAGCACTTTGGGAGGCAGAGGCGGGTGGATTGCTTGAGCCCAGGAGTTCGAGGCAAGTCTAAGAAACATAGCAAGAGGCTGTCTCTACAAAAATTAGCCGGGCGTGGTGGTGTGTACCTGTAGTCCCAGCTACTCAGGAAGCTGAAGTGGGAGGATCACTTGAGCCCAGGAGGTTGGGGTTGCAGTGAGTCAAGATTGCACCACTGCACTCCAGCCTAAGTAACAGAGCGAGACCTGGTCTCTACAAAAATACAAAAATTATCCAGGCATGATGGCGGGTGCCTGTAATCCCAGCTACTCCAGAGGCTGTGGTGGGAGAATTGCTTGAACCTGGGAGGTGGGGGTTGCAGTGAGCCAAGATCACACCATTGCACTCCAGCCTGGGTGACAGAACGAGACTCCATCTCAAAAAAAAAAAAAAAAAGATACGCACATGTGGTTACTGTGTGCTGTATTGGACAGGGCAGGCTCACAGTGTGTGGAAGAATGTCTTATCATCTCCCCAGTATTCATGCTTCTCTTTCTTTCATTATAGAACTCCTCCTCCAAGTTTAACAATGCACATGAATATCCAGCTTGAGACACCATTTACCAACCTCTCTCAGTTAGGTGTGGCCATATGTGTTTGTTTTCTACTGCAGTGTGACAAATGACCACAGACTTAGCAGCTTAAAACAACACCCACTTATTATCTCAGAGTTCTATAGGTCAGAAGTCTGGGCTTGCCTGGGTTCTCTGCTCAGGGTCCCAAAAGGCTGATACCAAGGTGTCCATGGACTGGACTCTTGTCCGGAAGCTCTGGGGAAGAATCTGCTTCTAGACTCATTCAGTTTGGCAGAAACCAGTTCCTTGTGGCTGTAGATCTGAGATCTTGATTCCTAACGGGCTGTGAGCAGCAGGGGCTGCTCTCTGTTCCCAGAGGCTGCTGGGACACTTCATGTGGTCCCTACATCTTTCATTTTCTTTTTTTTTTTTTTGAGACAGAGTCTCACTCTGCCACCAAGGCTGGAGTGCAGTGATGCTATCTTGGCTCACTGCAACCTCTGCCTCCTGGGTTCAAGTGATTATCCTGTCTCAGCCTCCCAAGTAGCTGGGATTACAGGTGCACACCACCACACCTGATTAATTTTTGTATTTTTAGTAGAGACGGGGTTTCACCATGTTGGCCAGGATGGTCTCGAACTCCTGACCTCAAGTGGTCTGCCCTCCTTGACCTTCCAAAGTGTTGAGATTACAGGCGTGAGCCACTGCACCTGGCCGGTCCCCTACATCTTCAAGGCAGCCTTGGTGCAGTGTCTTTCTCATGCTTGGAATCTCTCTCTGATGGTTAATTTTAGGTGTCAACTTGACTGGATTAAGGAAAACCTAGAAACCTACTAAAGCATTTTTTTGAGTGTCTCTGTGAAGGTGTTTCCAGAGGCAAAAACTAGGGAAAAATGAATGTGCCGATCTACCTGCTGGAGCTGGGATACACTCTTCCTCTGCTGTCCTTGGACAATAACTCCAGACTTCTCGGCCTTTGGATTCCAGGACTTACATCAGTAGCCCTGAGTTATCAGGCCTTTAGGCTCGGCCTGAGAATTACATCCTTGGCCTCCCTGGTTCTGGGGCCTTCAGACTTGGATTGAGCCATGCTACCAGCATCCCAGTGTCTCCAGCCTGCATATGGCTCACTGTGGGACTTTTCACCTACCATAATCACACGAGCCAATTCCTCTAATAAATCCCCTCTCAGCCAGGTGCACTGGCTCACATTTTTTTGTTTCCCAGTGCATGTGAAAGTTATATTGACACTATGCTGTAGTCTATTACGTGTGCAATAGCATTCATTATGTCTGAAAAAAAAAAAAAAACAGTACACACCTTAATTAAAAAATACTTTCTGGCTGGGTGTGGTGGCTCATGCCTGTAATCTCAGCACTTTGGGAGGCGGACACAGGAGAATCATTTGAGTCCAGGAGTTCAAGAACAGCCTGGGCAACCTAGTGAGACTCCATCTCTTTTAAAAAAAAATACCCTCTTTATCTATCTATCTATCTGTCTGTCTGTCTGTCTGTCTGTCTGTCTGTCTGTCTACCTACATATCTATCCTTCCTGTTGGTTCTGCCTCTCTGGAGAACCCTGATTAATACACTGTCTGTCTTCCCCTTCTGCCCAGCAGCCAGAAAAACTGTGATTTTCAAGGGCTTGTGATTAGATTACACCCACCTGGATAATCCTTTTGCTTTATAACAGAACATGAGCTCATGTAGATTTCTACCTACCCTCAAAGAGGAAGAAAGAGATTATACCAGGGCAAGGATCACAGGAGAATTCTTAGAATTCTGCCTCCTATGCCATGTGATTAAATTCTAGTCAACAAGAAGTTAATGGCAACTCTGTTCTTACAGTTGCACAAGTCAAAATACTGGGTGTCCTCCTTGACCTCTCACTTCTTGCACCTCACTGGTCAGTCAGCAAATTCTGTCAGCTCTGCCTGCAAAACACATTCAGCATTCAAGCACTTCCCATGCCCTCCTATTTCCCAGTGCTGGGCAGGTTTCCATCATCTCTCACATGGATTAGTGTAACTTCCTAGCTGGCTTTCTCCCCAGCATTCTGTTCTTTTCTCTTTTTTTTTTTTTTTTTTTTTGAGATGGAGTCTCACTCTGGTTGCCCAGGCCAGAGTGCAATGGCATAATCTTGGCTCACCGCAACCTCTGCCTCCCGGGTTCAAGCGATTCTCCTGCCTCAGCTTCTCGAGCAGCTGGGATTACAGGCATGCACCACCCATGCCCAGCTAATTTTTGTATTTTTACTAGAGACAGGGGTTTCTCCATATTGGTCAGGCTGGTCTCGAACTCCTGTCCTCAGGTAATCCACCCACCTCGGCCTCCCAAAGTGCTGGGATTACAGGCATGAGCCACCATGCCCAGCCATTCTGTTCTTAATACAGCAACCAGAGTGATCGTGGTTTGGCATATGCCAAGCCATGTCCCTTAGCACTCTTCAGTGGGTCTCTATCTCATAATAAAGACCAACATCCTTAATATGGACCACATGATTCTACTTTGGTCTCCATATTAGGTTTGTGACCTCAAAATCCTATCACTCTTCTGGCTGGGTGTGGCGGTTCACACCTGTAATCCCAACACTTTGGGAGGCAAGGTGGGCGGATCACTTGAGGTCGGGAGTTCCAGACCAGCCTGTCCAATATGGCAAAACCCTGCCTCTACTAAAAATACAAAAATTAGCTGGCACAGTGGCACACACCTGTAATTCCATGAATTTGGGAGGCTGAGGTGGGCAGATCACTTGAGGTCAGGAATTCGAGACGAGCCTCGCCAACATGGTGAAACTCTGTTTCTACCAAAAATACAAAAACTGGCTGGGCATGGTGGTATGTGCCTGTAGTCCTAGCTAGCTACTCAAGAGGCTAAGGCACGAGAACCACTTGAACCCGGGAGGTGGAGGTTGCAGTGAGCCGAGATCTCGCCACTGCACTCCAGCCTGGCGACAGAGCAAGACTCTGTCTCAAAAAAAAAAAAAAAAAAAAAAAATCCTATCACTCTTCTCCTCCTTCCCTTCACTGTAGCCTCATAAGACTCCTTGCTGTTCTTTAAACATGTCAAAAAGTGCTTTAGGTCTTTTTTTTTTTTTTTTTTTTTTTTTTTTTTTTTTTTTTGAGGCGAAGTCTCGCTCTGTCGCCCGGACTGGAGTGCAGTGGCCGGATCTCAGCTCACTGCAAGCTCCGCCTCCCGGGTTTGCGCCATTCTCCCGCCTCAGCCTCCCGAGTAGCTGGGACTACAGGCGCCCGCCACCTCGCCCGGCTAGTTTTTTTTTTTTGTATTTTTAGTAGAGACGGGGTTTCACTGTGTTAGTCAGGATGGTCTCGATCTCCTGACCTCGTGATCCGCCCGTCTCGGCCTCCCAAAGTGCTGGGATTACAGGCTTGAGCCACCGCGCCCGGCCAAAGTGCTTTAGGTCTTTGGTACTTGCTATTCTCTTTGCCTAGAATATTCTTCCCCAAGATATCTACATGGCTAGCTCTCATTTCCTTCATGTCTTAATTCAAAAGTTGCCTTTCAGCCAGGCAAGGTGGAGCATGCCTGTAATCCCAGTACTTTGGGAGGCTGAGGTGGGAGGATTGCTTGAGGCCAAGAGTTCAAGACCAGCCTAAGGAACACAGTGAGACCTTTTTTGGCTCTACAGAAAATAAAATAACCGGCTTGGTGGCACATTTCTGTAGTCTCAGCTACTTGGGAGGCTGAGACAGAGGTTACCTTGAGCTCAGGAGTTTGAGGTTGCAGTGAGCTATGATCATGCCACTGTGCTCCAGCCTAGGTGACAGAGTAAGACCCTGTCTCTAAAAAAAATAAAAATAGGCCGGGCGCGGTGGCTCAAGCCTGTAATCCCAGCACTTTGGGAGGCCGAGACGGGCGGATCACGAGGTCAGGAGATCAAGACCATCCTGGCTAACACGGTGAAACCCTGTCTCTACTAAAAAATACAAAAATCTAGCCGGGTGAGGTGGCGGGCGCCTATAGTCCCAGCTACTCCAGAGGCTGAGACAGGAGAATGGCGGGAACCCTGGGAGGCGGAGCTTGCAGTGAGCTGAGATCCAGCCACTGCACTCCAGCCTGGGAGACAGAGCGAGACTCCGTCTCAAAAAAAAAAAAAATAAAAATAAAAATAAATAAAAAATAAAATAAAAATAAAAAATAAGCCAGGAGCGGCAGCTCACACCTGTAATCCCAGTACTTTGGGAGGCCAAGGTAGGTGGATCACTTGAGGGCAGGAGTTCGAGACCAGCCTGGCCAACAGGGTGAAACCCCGTCTCTACCAAAAAAAATAGCTGGGTGTGGTGGCGTGTGCCTGTAGACCCAGCTACTCAGGAGGCTGAGGCACAAAAATCCCTTGAACTTGGGAAGCAGAGGTTGGAGTGAGCCGAGATCATGCCACTATACTCCATCCTGGGCAACAGAGCGAGACTCCATCTCAAAATAAACAAACAAACAAAATTCAGCTGGGCGCAGTGGCTCATGCTAGTAATCCCAGCACTTTGAGAGGCTGAGGCGGGTGGATCACCTGAGGTCAGGAGTTTGAGGCCAGCCTGACCAACATGGTGAAACTCGTCTCTACTAAAAATACAAAATTAGCTGGGTGTGGTGGGGGGCACCTGTAATCCCAGCTTCTCCCGGGGGCTGAGGCAGGAGAGTCAACTGAACCCGGGAGGTGGCGGTTGCAGTGAGCTGAGACTGTGCCACTGCACTCTAACCTGGGCGACAGCAAGACTCGGTCTCGAAGAAAATAAAAAATTCAGGCCAGGCACAGTGGTCCATGCGTAGCAGGACGAGCTGCAGGCAAAACTCCTCAGACACCGGATTAAAGAAGGAAGTGGTTTATTTGGCCAGGAGCATCGGCTGACTTGTGTCTTAAGAGCCGAGCTCCCTGAAAAAGAAATTCTTGGCCTTTTTAAAGGTTTACAACTTTAAGGGGTCCGTGTGAAAGGGTTGTGATAAATCAAGCAAGCATGGGAAACGTGACTGGGGGCTACATGCATCAGCTAACAGAACAAAATGTTTTACAATGCTTTTTTTCATACAGTGTCTGGAATTTACAGATTACACAAGTAGTTTAGGTCAGGAGTTGAACGTTATTATTATTACTTGTTTTAACTCCTAGGGCCAGGTGGTGGTGCCAAGGTTGTCTGGCTATTTATCTTACTTTTGTTTTTGTTTTTTTCCAACTTTTTGCTTTGTCTCTTTCCTCCAAGATGGGGGCAGGAGGGCAGCAGGAAGTAGTAGTGGTCTCCTTCCTTAATGCCAGTAATCCCAGTGAGGCTGAGGTGGGCAAATCATTTGAGCCCAAGGAGTTTGAGACCAGCTTGGGCAGCTGGGCAACATGGGGAAATCCTCATCTCTAAAAAATACAAAAATTAGCCCAGTGTGGGGCATGTGCCTGTAATTCCAGCTACTTGGGAGGCTGAGGTGGGGAAGTTGAGGCTGCGTGAGCTGTGATAGCACCACTACATTCCAGCCTGGGTGACAGAGTGAGACCCCGTCTCTGAAACACAACAAAAGTTTACCTTTCTAGTGAGGCTTCTCGTGGCTACACCATTTCATAACCACTTCATATTCTCCTACCCTGCTTTAGTGTTTTGCACCTTAGTACTTTTCACTGTGCAACAAACTAAAGATTTTTTTTTTTTTTTTTTTTTGAGACAGAGCTCTGCTCTGTCACCCAGGCTGGAGGGCAATGGCATGATCTCAGCTCACTGCAACCTCCGCCTCCCAGGTTCAAGTGATTCTCCTGCCACAGCCTCCTGGGTAGCTGGGATTACAAGCACGTACCAACATGCCCAGCTAATTTTTGTATTTTTAGTAGAGACAGGGTTTTACCATGTTGACCAGGCTGGTCTTGAACTCCTCACCTCAAATGATCCA
Source organism: Rhinopithecus roxellana (assembly GCF_007565055.1). Taxonomy (NCBI): domain Eukaryota; kingdom Metazoa; phylum Chordata; class Mammalia; order Primates; family Cercopithecidae; genus Rhinopithecus; species Rhinopithecus roxellana. The sequence continues at coordinate 78,090,973 of NC_044553.1, read as the reverse complement.
TCCGCCTCACCCTCCCAAAGTGCTAGGATTACAAGTGTGAGCCACCACTGCTGGCCCACACTACAGATTTTAATTTCGCATCTTGTTTATCTCTCCCACCAAAATGTAATCCATTAGCACAGAGATTCTCTCCCATTCCCTCCCTCTCCTCTTCTTTTGTTCATTACTGTATCAGCTTGGCATGTGGTAGGCACTCACAAATGTTTGTTGAATTAATAATACGGTGAGAGGGAGATGATGAGAGTCAAAGCATTCTTTTTGGCCAGGTGCAGTGGCTCACACCTGTAATCCCAGCACTTTTAGAGGCTGAGGCGGGTGGATCACCTGAGGTCAGGAGTTGGAGACCAGCCTGGCCAACATGATGAAACCCTGTCTCTACCAAAAAAAAAAAAAAATTAGCCGGGCGTGGTGGTGCATGCCTGTACTCCCAGCTACTTGGGAGGCTGAAGAAGGAGAATCGCTTGAACCCGGGAGGCAGAGGTTGCAGTGAGCCAAGATCATGCCACTGCACTCCAACCTGGGTGACAGAGCAAGACTCCATCTCAAAAAAAAATTTTTTTTTTTCAGTAAGAGGCAGGATTCCAGGCTGAGGTGTAGTGACACTATCATAGCTCACTGCAGCCTTGAATTCCTGGGCTCAAGCCATCCTCTTGCCTCAGCCTCCCGAGTAGCTGACATTACAGATGCGTACCACCACACCCAGCTAATATTTTTATTTTTTGTAGAGACAAGGTCTTGCTATGTTGCCCAGGCTGGTCTCAAGGAGTCCTCCTGGCCTCAAGAGGTCCTCCTATCTCAGCTTCCCAATGGGCTGGGATTACAGGCATGGGCCACCATGCCTGGCTGGGAGTTGGAACAGTCTAAGATCTTTATACTGTTTGGGAGGGAGGTGGTGATACTGATTAACTGTAGAGTTTGTTAAGCTAAATGTGCATTCTGTGCTTTTAAGGGATACCACTGAGAGAACCGAAATGGAACTGTGACTTCAATGTGGATGGGAAGGGAAGGGCAAAAAAGAAAATTTGATTAAGCCAATGGGAGGCAGGAATGAAGAAAAAGCAGCAAAGATACAATAAAAAGAAAGCACAAAGCTTCCTGATTGTTGTGGAAAAATGGCAGATGCCTAAAATCCCTTCACAGTCCTTCACAAACCATACAGATTGACAATGAAAGCAAATTAAATCACCCCATCCCTCACGGCATCACTAGGAGACAAGGCATACCTCAAACTTCAATTTACATGTAAATGGGGAGATAAATATCTGAAACCAGCAGAGCTAGGTCTAGAGCTCACTTCTGAACGGGAAAGTCAGGAGGGTTGTGTGGAAGGCAGCAGAGTGCAGCCAGGTCCTGGAGGTGGCGGCACACTGATAACATTGGCTAGAATTAGCCCCAGAGGACCCTATCCTGAGACTTGGTGGATCAGAGAACTATCTACTGAGTAATTGAAAGAAACATTCGTGAATTAGCAATAGCAGAAACAACATTCTCTGATCACAGAATGCAATACAATGACAAATTAACAAAATCAGAAGCAAAAAGACTTTTCGATTTTTTTTTTTTTTTTTTTTTTTTGAGATGGAGTCTCGTTCTGTCACCCAGGTTGGATGGAGTGCAGTGGTGCGATTTCAGCTCACTGCAACCTCCGCCTCCCGGTTCAAGCAATTCTCAAGCTTCAGGCTCCCAAGTAGCTGGGATTACAGGTGCCTGCCACTACGTCCAGCTAATTTTTGTATTTTTAGTAGAGACGAAGTTTTGCCATGTTGGCCAGGCTGGTCTCGAACTCCTGACCTCAAGTGATCTGCCCCCCTTGGCCTCCCAAAGTGCTGGGATTACAGGTGTGAGCCACTCTGCCCGGCCTAGAAATTTTAAAGAACTAGATCAAGCAACTCTGGAATCAACAGGGTAATACAAACCAAAATTGCAGAATTTCATAAAATAACAATAATGAAAACACAGCTTATCTGAATCCATGAGGTACTGCTTACAGTTGTCAGGAAATGTATTACATCAAATACATATATCAGTAAAAGTAAACATCAACTAAAAAGTTAGGAAAAAAGCAAAGTAAACCAAGAGAAAGTAGTAGGTAGGAATGAATATAGACATAAATAGAAATTAATGAGTTAGGGCCAGGGGCAGTGGCTCATGCCTGTAATCCCAGCACTTTGAGAGGCTCAGGCAGGTGATCACTTTGAGCTCAGGAGTTCGAAACCAGCCTGGGCAACATGGTGAAACCGTGTCTCTACTAAAAATACAAAAATTAGCTAGGCACACGGTGGCACGTGCTTGTAATCCCAGCTACTCAGGAGGCTGAGGCAGGAGAACCACTTGAACCTGGGAGGCAGAGGTTGCAGTGAGCTGAGATTGCACCACTGTATTATAGCCTGGGCAACAGAGTGAGACTCCATCTCAAAAAAGAAAGGAATTAATGAGTTAGGAAACAGGAAAAATGGTGTTTGGAGCTGGAGATGGCATGGGCACTGGTAGAACTATTCTGGCTGTGGTGAGGAGGTGACCCCTGCCTGGTCCAGGAACTCCCAGCTCTCCCTGCACCCTCCTTGGCTCCAGCCTTTGAAGCTTGTCTGCCTGCCTCACTCCTACTTTCCTGCGTTTCCTCGTCCTCTGCCCCTCTCCGCACCATTGAAGGCAAAAGAATGGGGTGTTCCCCTGTGCCAGCTGTCCACGGGCAGTACCAATGGGCAGAAGGCAGTTAGGTCTCTGATTCACCTCTCTTGTTTCTCCATTCCACCTCCCCATCCTCCTCCATAAGAAGACTGGATGCCTGTGCTAATGCAGAGATTGAGGGACCCCAACATAAACCCTTGCTTGAAGGAATCTGATGCTTCTACCAGAGGAATGGATGAAAATGACCATGACAGGGAAACATGTTCCATTTATTTATTTATTTATTGGTGGTCTTGCTGTGGTGTCCAGGCTGGCCTCAAACTGCTGGACTCAAGGGATCCTCCTGCCTCAGCCTCCCGAGTAACTGTAATTATAGGCCACCACTCTGGGCTCTACTTCTTGGAATGCAAAAACTACTGAGAGTCTGGAATTCTATCATGGTCCAGAGAATATAGGATGGAGTGAAGCCATCTGTGTCCACAGCAGAGAGAGAGATGAAATCTTGGGAAAATGGGAAATAAGCCCTATTGAACGTTTGCATTAAAATTGTTTGTATAAATTGATGCCCGCATCAACATGGACAAATATAATCATTATGCTGAGTGAGAGAAAACAGACTCAAAGGGCTACATAATATATGATTCCATTTATGTGACATTCTGGAAAAGGTAAAACCTTAAAGTTACCAGCTGCTGAAATTGGGGATGAAGAGTGCTGAAAAAGAGGCATGAGTTATAATTGAATATTGATTGTGGTAGCACTTATACTATAGTGTATGTATGTCGAAAGTCATCATATTGTACAGTTAAAATGGGTAAATTTTATTGTATGGAAATTAGGCCTAAATAAAGTTTTTGTTTGTTTGTTTGTTTTTGAGAAAGGGTCTCACTCTGTCACCCAGGCTGGAGTGCAGTATCATGATCTCAGCTCACTGCAACATCCTCTGCCTGGGCTTAAGTGATTCTTGTGCCTCAGTCTCCCCAGGAGCTGGGACTACAGGTGTGAGCCACTACACCTAGCTAATTTTTGTATTTTTAATAGAGACGATGTTTCACCATGTTGCCAGCCTGGTCTTGAACTCCTGACCTCAGGTGATCCACCCGCCTCAACCTCCCAAAGTGCCAGGATTACAGGTATGAACCACTGTGTCTGGCCATAAATTTGATTTTAAAACTAAAAAAAAAAACTGTGTAACTTGACGCAAATAATTTATTTTTTTCTCTTTTTCTTTTCTTTTTTTTTTTTCGAGACAGAGTTTTGCTCTTGTTGTGCAGGCTGGAGTGCAATGGTGCTATCTCAGCTCACTGCAACCTCTGCCTCCCGGGTTCAAGCGAGTCTCTTGCCTCAGCTTCCTAAGTAGCTGGGATTACAGATGCCTGCCACCATGCCCAGCTAATTTTTGCATTTTTAGTAGAGACGGGGTTTTGCTATGACGGCCAGGCTGGTCTCGAACTCCTGACATCAGTTGATTGACCTGCCTCAGCCTCCCAAAGTGCTGGAATTACAGGCATGAGCCACTGTGCCTGGCCAAGAACATTGTTTTAATGTCAACTGACAATAAACTATCTATCTGAATCCTAAACCCAGCTCAGAAGATTTTAAGTCATATGACCTTGATTGTTAAATATGATTCCATTTGAATAAAAAGTTGATTGTTTCAAAAAAAAAAGAAAAAGAATATAAAAAACATAAATTAACTGAACTGCTGTTTCTTGGAGAAAACAAATCAGTCAAGTAGATGAACTGCTAGCTAACCTAATCAAGAACAAAAGGATATGTTCCCAACACAAAGAGATGGTATTTGAGGTGATGGATATCCCAGTTACCCAGATCTGAACATTACATATCGTATGCTTTTATGAAAATATCACATGTACTCCATAAATATGTATGACTATTATGTATTCATAAATTTTTTTTAAAAAAAAGAACAAAAGAAAAAGGCATCAGTGTGCAAGATAAGAAATGACAAGGAGGACAACCACTGAAACAGAAGACAATTTACAAATCCTAAGACACTACTTTTCTCAAGTCTAGACAAACACCTTTGAAAACCTCGGTTAAATAGATAATTTTCTACAAAAATATTATTTACCCGAATTGACCCTGGTAAATACAGAAAATTTAAATAAATTAACGAATTGCTCTTTAACAAGTCACAAGGCCCAGATGGATTCACAGGAGAATTTACTAAACCTTCACAGCTACTTAAAATGTTACAGAGCATAAAAAAAGAAAGCTTCTACTTATTTTTAAACGGCCACATGCATTTTAAAGAAACTAAGAGGAAAAAGTAGTTTTTAATGTGTATTTACATATTTATAAATTTGTCCTTACTTCACTCACTTTGTTTAAACAAGGTTAGGCACATATTAACCATTTCCGATGCTCATCAGTCTTTTCTGAAAATTCCAGTTTCCATCTGGTTCTGGCAAAGGGGTGCAAAGGAGAGATGGAGTAGCACCTACAACTGGAAGACAAAGCTTTTCCAGATAACCTTGGCAGTGTTTTGCTGGCCAGGGAGGTTGAGGTCATCCCCAGTTGCAAGGGAGGTAGGGAATTGTAATGTTTTTGCTGGACACATTGTGATATGGTATGGCTGTGTCCCCACCAAAATCTCATCTTGAATTGTACTCCCATAATTCCCACATGTTGTGGGAGGGACCCGGTGGGAGATAACTGAATCATGGAGGTGGTTTCCCCCATACTGTTCTTGTGGTAGTGAATAAGTTTCGCAAGATCTGATGGTTCGATAAGGGGAAACCTGTTTCACTTGGCTCTCATTCCCTTCTCTTGTCTGCCACCATGTGAGACGTGCCTTTCACCTTCTGTCATGATTGTGAGTTGTCCCCAGCCATGTAGAACTGTTAAGTCCAATCAACCTCTTTCTTTGTAAATTGCCCGGTCTCGGGTATGTCTTTATCAGCAGCATGAAAAATGGACAAATACACATTGCTTCCTCCATCAAATTCAGGGTTGTATTAGTCAAGAAGAAAAGGAGACTGGTCATTGGGTAGAAGGAAAGCAGTGACTGCCATAGCCCACCCTTGGCTATCCATCCTCACATGCACAGAATATACTCCCTTTCTAAGGGAGACAGTGCCAAATTCTCACCCAGAGCCTACATCCATCTCAAAACCCAGAATCTCCAGCTGATATATAGCTTTCTCCCTTTAGTCCTGATGTGAATCTTCAGAGTCCAGTAATCCGTGAACTAAAAGGCAAGTTATCTTCCCCCAGCATGTCTCATATACGATAATGGAGGAGAAGGAACAGAATAAAACTTCAATGTAGGACAGGGAAGAATGTGAATAAAGGAGAGAATCTCTCTGTTCTAAGTATGTCAAAGCTATTGCAAATATTGGATCTATAACAAATGTCAGATCCTGCTAGACAGGAGTGGCCATGACTCCCTTCCAGGCAGGGAGTAATTTCCTTGTTCAGTCAACCTACTCTCTAGGAGGAATTCCTTTCTCTATTGTACTCTGTGGTCCAAGTTCCATCCTCTTTTGAGATGGCTTCTTGTTCATTATCCTCTTTAACCATATCTGAAGTGAACTTTGGGGAGAATATGCTTTCTGTTGTGTGAGTTCAGGAGCCTGGGATTGAAAAATTATATGCTTTTGCTGGCCAGGTTTTTAAATTTTCGTTTTTGGTGATATGATTCCCTAAAAATTGTTGCAGGCTCTCAGTGTATTTGCCTCTGGTTGATCCTATGTTTGAGTCACCATAGCCAAATCGCCTATATAGGCATAGTCTTTTAGGCCTGAAAACCTTCCTTTGTTAGCTACTGGCCTTTGTGTCCTGCCTGTCCCTCTAGCCTTTAACTTAACGATTATTGACTTGAGACAATTTGAAACAAAAGATTCTAGTGGGAAGAAACCACTTTGCGGACTCCACTTTCTCTGTTGAGTGATGAGTTCTTAGAGGAAGGTGCTTAGGAAAGGCCCAAGACACCAACCAGTCTTACCTTCTTCCACCATATTGCTTGGCAGCCACCACTCCTATATGGAGAACAGAGCAATTATCTTTTTTTTTTTTTTTCTTTGAAACAGGGTCTTGTTTGGCTCTGTTGCCCTGGCTAGAGTGCAGTGGTGTGATCATGGGTCACTGCAGCCTCAACCTTCCTAGGCTCGGGTGATCTTCCTGCCTCAGCTTCCCAAGTAGTTAAGACTACAGGCACATGCCACCACACCAGGTTAAGTTTCTGTATGTTTTGTAGAGATGGAGTCTTGCTATGTTGCCCAGGTTGGTCTAAAACTCCTGGTCTCAAGTGATCTGCCCACCTCAGCCTCCCAAAGTACTAGGAATACAGGCATGAGAAACTTTGCCTGGCCCACAGCAATTGTCTTTTTCAGCCCTGCAATTCTCCAAATTATGAAATGCTCCTTCAAAGCAGATTTGCAGGCCATAGGCAGAAGTACTACTTAGTGAAGTAGCACTGCCTTCCTGTTTTCCTTCAGCCTGGATAACTCAAGTTCACTAGTCTTCTTCAAGAATTCATTGAAAGTAGACTGAACTCACCAACAGGAGCCAACATTCTGATTTATTCTAGCCATTTACCCTATCACTACAGACTTGGTTGATATGTGGGGTGTCTCCCATAAAATAGCGGATTGACTAAATGTTTCCCCACAGCATAGGAGGGTTGTCAGCATTCCTGTCTGCAGTATCTGTGCCCCCACTGCCCAAAGCTCTGTCTCTACCACTCAAGGAAGTCCACGTTTCAGATATTATGTGCAGCATCCCACTTCAGTGGACTGAATTCTCTATTTGATAGGAATGCACTTGGCTGCACTTAACAAACCCAGCAAAGCAAAGGCTTAACAAGAAAGGGGTTTACTTTTTTTTATGTTACGAGGAGACTGGGATAGGCAGTCCAGGGCTCTCGTAGCAGCTCAAGGAATTTGGTTCTTTTTATCTTCTTCAGTCATCCTTAGTGTGTGTCTTTTGGCTTCATGATCACAAGGTGGCTGTAACTCTTCTGGTTTGCAGGTAGGAAGAAGTGGGTGGGGGAAGGCAGAATGCATGTTCCAGTTGAGACTGGCTTCTCTTCTTCTTTTTGAATCAGCTAATCAGTTGCTTTTCCAAAAGTACGACCCAGTGACTTTCACTTGCACCTTATTGGCCACATTGACACCCTTAGCTCTGGAGGAATGTGGGGAGATAAATATCTAAAAACTCTGAATAAAATGGGGGTTCTGCGAGGAGGGGAGAATAGGCCAGGTAGTGTGGTGACTCACATCTGTCATTCCAGCACTTTGGGAGGCTGATGTAGAAGGATCTCCTGAGCCCAGGAGGTTGAGACCAGTCTGGGCAACATAGTGAGATGCCATCACTACAAAACATATATTTATTAATTAATTATAGAGATGAGTTCTTGCTATGTTGCCCAGGCTGGACTCAAACTCCTGGGGGTCAAGTGATCCTCCTGCCTTGGCCTCCCAAAGTGCTGGGATTATAGGCATGAGCCACCATGCCTCACCTACTACAGAAGATTTTTTAAAAAATTAGCTGGGCATGGTGGTGTGCACCTGTGGTTCCAGCTACTTGAGAGGCTGAGGTGGGAGGATGACTTGAGCCCAGGAGGTCAAGGCTGCAGTGAGCTGTGATTACACCACTGCACTCCAGCCTGGGTGACAGAGCAAAATCCTGTCTCAAAAAAAAAAAAAAAAAAAAAGAAAAGAAAAGAAAAAGGAGATTAGATATTGTACAGTCAACTAGGTCTGCCAGACCAGTACAAACTGGTTATACACAAGAAGTAATTTATTGGCTTAAGTAACTGAAAAGTTCAGAGGGGTTGTGGGTACTTGATCCAGCAGTTTACCAAAATTATCAAGAAGTTAGGTTCTTTCCAGCCCTCCCCTCTGCCTTAGTCCATGTCAGAATACTCTGTGGCTGGCTCCCCTTACAGTCCTCAGAAAGCACCCATGGCTATGTGCTTTCTCATTCACGCCCAGTGAAAAATACAGAGTTTCAGCACCCTAGCATTTGTGGCTAACATACTGAACCCATCAATGGGCTCAGAGGATGGACTGTGCTGAATGGCTTGGCTTATGTGATGCCACATGCCAGGAACTACATGGATTGATCCCCAAAGGGAAAGTATAGTCTGTTGAAAAGAGGCCAGGGATCTCTGGGAGTGATGTGGGAAAATGGATAAGACAACCAACAAATGTTCTGCAGCATAGCTGAAGAAAGAGTCAACAAGAAGGGATGAGTTACCACTGGAGAGGCTGAAAACAGGACAGTCCTTGAGGTGACATTGGTGATGCTCATCTGAACACTGCTGGGGGAGAGGGAGCCCTGGGCCACGATCACATCCTGTGCAGTTCTAGTGGCAGATCCATCTTTACCGTGAAGGTCTTGAAAGCACATTCCTATTCTCCCTTGACCCCCTCTCCCATTGTGGTGCTCTGAATCCAGCTCTCCAAGCAGGCTTGTGATTATATTTGGCTTTCCATGTGTTTTGTTGTTTTGTTTGGTTTGTTTGTTTTTTGAGACAGAGTCTCACTCTGTTGCCCAGGCTAGAGTGCAGTAGCACGATCTCAGCTCACTGCAACCTCCGCCTCCTGGGTTCCAGTGATTCTACTGCCTCAGCTACCTGAGTAGCTGGGATTACAGGCACCTGCCACCACGCCCGGCTAATTTTTTTGTATTTTTAATAGAGATGGGGTTTTACCATGTTGGCCAGGCTGGTCTCGAACTCCTGACCTCAAGTGATCCACCAGTCTCGGCCTCCCAAAATGCTGGGATTACAGGCATGAGTCACTGTACCCAGCCTGCTTTTTTTTTTTTGAGACAGAGTTTCACTCTTGTTGCCTAGGCTGGAGTACAATGGTGTGATCTCGGCTCACCACAAACTCCACCTCCCCAGGTTCAAGCGATTCTCCTGCCTCAGCCTCCCAAGTAGCTGGGATTACAGGCTTGCGCCACCACGCCCAGCTAATTTTGTATTTTTAGTAGTTTCTCCATGTTGGTCAGGCTGGTCTTGAACTCCTGACCTCAGGTGATCTGCCTGCCTTGGCCTCCCAAAGTGCTGGGATTACAGGCATAAGCCACTGCGCCCATCCCTATCCTGACTTCTAATACCATAGATTAGTTTTGCTTCACTTCTTCTAAATGGGATTATACCATATAGCTTTTTTTTTTTTTTTTTTTTTTTTTTTTGAGACACAGTCTCACTCTGTCACCTAGGTTGGAGTTCAGTGACATCGACATGACCTCAGCTCACTACAACCTCCATCTCCCGGGTTCAAGCAATTCTCATGCCTCAGCCTCCTGAGTAGCTGGAATTACAGGCATGCACCACCATGCCCAGCTAATTTTTTTATTTTTAGTAGAGACGGGGTTTTTCCATGTTGGCCAGGCTGGTCTCGAACTCCTGACCTCAAGCAATCCACCCACCTTGGACTCCCAAAGTGTTGGGATTACAGGTGTGAGCTATGGTGCCTGACCCCATCTATAGCCTTTTGTGTCTAGCTTCTTTCATTCAACATTATGTTAATGTGATTCTTCCAGGTTATTGTGAATAGGGGTGGCTCCGTAACTCTCATTACTTTATAGTGCACCACAGTTTGAATATAACACAATGTATTCATTCATTCTACTATTGGTGAATATTTGTGTTATTTCCCATTTAGCGCTATCAGGAATGGTGCTGCAATGAATATTCTTGCACATGTCTTTTGTGAGCACATGTGTGCATTTCCGTTATCAACATACTTAGGAATAGAATTGCTGGGATATAGGGTAAATGTAAATTCAGCTTCAGTGCATATTGCCAAACAAACATCTCAAGAACTGTACTAATTTACACTCCTACCAGAACCATGGGAGTCCCAGTTTCTTCATCCCCTTGCCAGCACTTGGTATTACTGATCTTTTTAATTGTAGTCATTCTGATGGGTGTGTAGTAGTATTTCATTTTTGTTTAATTTACATATTTCTTATGACTAATGAACATGAGTAAATTTCCATATGAACATTTAGATATCCTTTTTTGTGAAGTATCTGTTCATGTAAGATTCAAGTCTGCTTCACAGACTCTTCTACAAGATCAGAAGGGCAGTTAGGCAGGTTATGAGGCTCACAGCAAGAGACGCTAAAGATGAAAAAGAACTTTGAGGCCGGACACAGTGGCTCACACATGTAATCCTAGCATTTTGGGAGGTCAAGGCAGGTGGATCACTTGAGCTCAGAAGTTCAAGACCAGCCTGGGCAACATGGTGACACCCCATCTCCACAAAAAATGCAAATACTAGCCAAGCATGGTGGTGTGCACCTATAGTCCCAACTATTTGGGGGGCTGAGGGAGGAGGACAGCTTGAACATAGGAGGTCAAGGTTTCAGTAAGCCGAAATCATGTCACTCTACTCCAGCCTGGCTGACAAAGTGAGACCCTGTCTCAAACAACAACAACAACAACAACAACACCAAAAAACAACTTTGCATCAGGCTGGACATGGTGGCTCATGCCTGTAATCCTAGCACTTTGGGAGGCTGAGATGGGCAGACTGCCTGAGCTCAGGAGTTCAAAACCACCCTGGGCAACATGGTGAAACCCCATCTCTACTGAAAATACAAAAATTAACTGGGCGTGATGACATGTGCCTATAGTCCCAGCTACTCAGGAGGCTGAGGGAGGAGAATCACTTGAGCCTGCGAGGTGGAGGTTGCAGTGAAATGAGATCATGCCACTGCACTCCAGCCTGGGTGACAGAGCAAGACTCCATCTCCAAAAACAAACAAACAAACAAAAAAACAACTTTGCATCAGCTCCAACCCAGCCTTATCAGCATCAGGAATGATACAATGAGATTCCAGAATAAGATACTGAACTCCATGAGACCTCAAACGAATACCCAAGAAGTGGATGGTGGAGTGGACACATGGCAATGTGGAGGTTAGGGTTTTTCAAGGGAAATCTATTGGCTGGTTGCTCACAGACTCACAGGTTGTCAGGTATCTTGAAAGTACCAGGACTTCAGGGTCTGGTTCTCAACCACACAGACTCAGAAAGGAGCTTTTGCAGACACAGTGAGTCAGAAATAAATGTAAAAACCAGAGCTGCCAAGCATTCTAGTCTCTGATTAGGATACTCTTTCCCTATTAAAAAACAAACAGGGCTGGGTGTGGTGGCTCATGCCTGTAATTCCTGCACTTTGGAAGGCTGAGGCGGGTGGATCACCTGAGGTTGGAAGTTCGAGACCAGCCTGACCAATATGGAGAAACCTTGTCTCTACTAAAAATACAAAATTAGCCGGGTGTGGTGGCACATGCCTGTAATCCCAGCTACTCAGGAGGCTAAGGCAGGAGAATCGCTTGAACCCAGGAGGCGGGGCTTGTGGTGAGCCGCGATCGCACCATTGCACTCCAGCCTGGGTAACAAGAAGCTCCGTCTCAAAAAAAAAAAGAGAAAAAAAAACCACAAACCGGATAATGGCTACCTTTGGAGGAGGAGTGGGTAATGACTGGGAAGGTGCACGAGAGGTGCCTCTGAGGTGTTGTTAAGGTTCTAATTCTTGATCTGGGTGGTGATTATATAGATATGTTCACTTTGTGAAAATTCATCAAGTTGTATAATTATAATTCATACCCTTTTCTTAGCTGGGCTCACTCATATGTCTATATGCGGTCTGGCAGGCAGTTAACCAAGGCTGGCATCAGCTGGAGCAACTCAGGAGTCTCAGCTCCATGACATGTGTCTGTCATGTTCTCATGATGTTAGAGGTGCAAAAGGGCAGCTCCCAGTGTTCAGATCAATTTCAAGCCTCTGCTGTCATGGTATCTGCTAACTTTCCATTGGCCAAACCAAGTCACATACTGGAAGTTAGAATTATGGGGCAGGAGAGGTTACTCCTCTCGTGGTGGTGGGGGGCACTGCATAGTCACATGGTAAAGGGCATGGCTACAGAGAATGTGATGAATTGGGCCATCAACACAGTCTACCACAGTGTGGGAGAAAGAAAAGTGAATAGTTAATGACAATACAGAGAAACACATCCAATAATTAAGAAAAGCAAGGCCAGTCATGGTGGCTTATGCCTGTAACCCCGGAACTTTGGGAGGATGAAGTGGGCAGCTCACTTGAGGACAAGAGTTCAAGACCAGCCTGGGTAACATGATGAAACTCCGTCTCTATAAAAAATACAAAATAATTAGCCTGGCATGATGGCATGTGCCTGTAGTCCCAGCTACTGGGGAGGCCGAGGTGGGAGGATCATGTGAGCCCAGGAGGTTGAGGTTGCAGTGAGCTGTGATCACAGAGCACCTTAGGGGCACAGAAAAGGGCATACTTCATATTTTCTCTTATATTAAAATTATTCATGGAAAAATTTATGCATGTGCATATTCCCCTTCAGAATTCTGAGCTTCTTGTATATGCTTCATTTTCACATTTTCCACAGCTCCTGACACAATATCTTGCATGTAATATTTGTGAAATAAAACTTCAGCTGTAAAGGTAGTCATTTCTTCTTTGTCCTTTTTTTTTTTTTTTTGAGGCAGAGTCTTGCTCTGTCACCCAGGCTGGAGTACAGTGGCATGATCTCGGGTCACTGCAAACTCCGCCTTCCAGGTTCAAGCGATTCTCCTGCCTCAGCCTCCCAAGTAGCTGGGATTACAGGTGAACACCACCACGCCTGGCTAATTTTTGTATTTTTAGTAGAGATGGGGTTTCGTCGTGTTGGTCAGGCTGGTCTCCAACTCCTGACCTCGTGATCTGCCCACCTTGGCCTCCCAAAGTGCTGGGATTATAGGCATGAGCCACCATGCCTGGCCTAAACATGGAATTCTTTGTAGTATTAAGAGAGTTAAAAAGAGGAAGGTAGAGTAATGAGTATAGGCTCAGATAATATACAGCACATCTGTTAAAATGGAGAGAAGGAATGGAGGGAATAGAATGAGAAGGGCATATGCAAACATTTTTTTAAATTTCTCAGTAATTATATTGGTGGTGATAGTGTCATTAGTATTGTTATTTTGAGACTGCTGTGTATGTGATGTAGCATAAAGGAAATGAGTAGTTATGGGATATTTAAATACTGTTGTCCCTTATGTTCTTGAGAACTAGTATTCTCAGTGTGGAAGAAAGGAAATAAAGATGTAATATAGAAAAGATTAAATTAAAATTCTGTAGTCTTACTTCGGGAGGCTGAGGCAGGCAGATTGCTTGAGTCCAGGAATTCAAGACCAGCCTGGGCAACATGGTGAAACCCTGCCTCCACAGAAAATACACAAATTAGCTGGGCCTGGTCGTGCACAACTTAGTCCCAGCTACTTGGCAGGCTGAGGTGGGAGAATCGCTTAAGCCGGGGAGTTCGAGGCTGCAGTGAGCCATGATTGCACCTCTGCACTCCAGCCTGGGCAACAGAGTGAGACCCTGTCTCAAAAAACAAAACAAAAAACAACCCATAAAACCAAAAACCAAAACCAAACCCAACCTCTGTAGTCTTGACTTTGAAGTGGCAGTATAAATGTTCTCTATTTCTATCTCTATGGATAGAGATCTCCCTCTAGCTCCATCCATTAATGTGGCTTACAAGTAACAAACAATTCAGTAGCAATAAGCATCCCTAGTGCCCAGATTGTGGTCTTAATATACAGTTTCCCACAGAAAACAATATGAATTTCTTGAAGAAATGGCTAATTTTTATGCCTAGGGCAGGAAGTACAAGATTAGCCAGGAACTCTTGTCATGCTAGATAGCAGGGAGCTATAAAAAATCTCCAGAGTTATGTCAAAAAGACTCAAGAATCAAGTTGAAGAGGAGGCTCCATTGTTATGGTACTGTATTAGTCTGTTCTTGCAGTGCTATAAAGAACTACCTGAGACCAGGTAATTTATAAAGAAAAGGGGTTTAATTGACTCACAGTTCCGCATGCTATATAAGAAGCATGGCTGGGGAAGCCTCAGGAAACATACAATCGTGGCAGAAGGTGAAGGGGAAGCAAGTACATCTTCACATGGCAGAGCAAGACAGAGAGGGCAAAGGGGGAAGTGCTACACACTTTTAAACAACCAGATCTCGTGAGAAATCACTATCATGAGAACAGCAAGGGGGAAGTCTGCCCCATGATCCAATCACCTCCCACCAGGCCCCTCCTCCAACACTGAGGACTACAATTCAACACGAAATTTGGGTGGGGACACAGAGCAAAACCATATCAGGTACCCTGAATTTCAACATGAGAAAATACAAGTATATCATGGAAAATGAGAATCAAGGTTCTTACTGTTGTAGAAGGGAGGTAAAATTATAGAGAAGAGGAAGACTAGAGAAAAATATGTGCTATTGGACTGGAATTTGAGTTACTGGTGTGAACGCCTACTTTATATATATACATTTTATATATACATATATTTTGATATGTGTACATATATATGTTCACATATATAGATCTATACATATGTATATATAACATACACATCTATATGCACACATATTTAAATATATTTAATAGAAATATATTCATTTATTTGCTAGGTCTAGTCACTGAGATAGACTGGAAATAATGACATCTCAGTAACAATAAACAAACCTAGCAGCCAGACTTGGCTTCTAAATACCATTCATTCTTCACTAAAAGGAACTAAGGCTCTTTGGAGAAATGACTGATGTGACAGATGTGAAAATCTATGACATAACTTATGAAAATGGCAGAGAGATAATCAGCCTCCACCCAACTGGAATAGTTGATGAAAGCTGAATGAGATTGTAAGTTACATGGTAGTACTGTATTTATTAATTTCTTGATTTTGCTGGGTTGTACTGTGGCTGTGGCATAGAATATATCCTTGTTTTCAGGAAATAATGAAATACTTAGGGTAATGTCTGTAATTGGCTCTTAAACGGGTGGAAAAACAAAAGAACAATATGCATAGTGAGAGAGTGAGACAGAAAGAATAACGAGGTAAATATAAACTATTAACAACTGGGGACTTTGGGTTAAGGGTATGAGGGCATTATTTTGTAATATTTTTGCAACTGTACTGTAAACTTGAAATTATTTCAAAGTAAAAAGTCTCAAGAATGCGCACAAGGGAAATATTCAAGCTAAGTAAAGTATGTAGATTACTAAACAAATGTGCAGTGTAATCTAAATTTTGTTGAATGCATATATTTAAAATTAAAAGTAAAATTATACTTTTAGAAGCATAAGGCCGGGCGCGGTGGCTCAAGCCTGTAATCCCAGCACTTTGGGAGGCCGAGACGGGTGGATCACGAGGTCAGGAGATCGAGACCATCCTGGCTAACACGGTGAAACCCCGTCTCTACTAAAAAAATACAAAAAACTAGCTGGGCAAGGTGGCGGGCGCCTGTAGTCCCAGCTGCTCGGGAGGCTGAGGCAGGAGAATGGCGTAAACTCGGGAGGCGGAGCTTGCAGTGAGCTGAGATCTGGCCACTGCACTCCAGCCTGGGTGACAGAGCGAGACTCCGTCTCAAAAAAAAAAAAAAAAAAAAGGAAGCATAAAACAAAAGTTAACAATTGTCATCTATTGGTGATAGAACAGCCATGCCCCTCTTAAAGGAAAAAGGCTAGCAGATATCAAGACCTACTCTAAAGTTATAGAAATCAGGATGTGTGATATTGGCACAATGACAGAAAAATACACCCATGGCACAGAATAGAGTCAAAAATTGACCCAGACATACACAGTCACCGGATTTATGACAAAGCTGCCACTGAAATTCAGTGGCAACAAAATTTTTAAATAGTGCTGGATCAACTGTACACCCATATGGAAGAGAAGAATCTTGATGTCTAACTCCTATCATATACAAAGATTAATGTGAAATTAATCATAGACCTAAATGTGAAAGATAGAATAACACATAAGAAAAACTAGGGTAATATCTTCACAATGAGGGCAGGCAAAGATTTCTTACATAGGACACAAAAGGCACTAACCATCAAAACAAAATATCAGGCCGGGCGTGGTGGCTCCCGCCTGTAATCCCTGCACTTTGGGAGGCCAAAGCAGGTGCATCACCTGAGGTCAGGAGTTTGAGACCAGCCTGGACAACGTGGTGAAACCCCGTCTCTACTAAAAATACAAAAATTAGCCGGGCATGGTGGCAGGTGCCTGTAGTCCCAGCTCCTCGGGAGGCTGAGGCATGAGAATCGCTTGAACTCGGGAGGTGGAGGGTGCAGTGAGCCGAGATCAGCCATTACTGCACTCCAACCCAACCTGGGCGACAGAGTAAGATTCCGTCTCAAAACAAATTTTTTTAATGAAATTAAATTATCTAATACCATTAAGAGTTAAAAAAAAATCATGAACTGAGGAAAGTATTCATAATATATAATTTTGATAAATTATGGAGCTCAGGTGCAAGTAACTTAGGAGAGGAAGGAGTCTAAAGATCTGGTTAGGAAGGATTACTGAAAGAGTGGGTGTATCTAAAAATGGGTAGGATGGGAAAGGGAGACTTTGGGAACAGCCTTGGGTTCCTAATACGCCCACAACATACACGAAGATAAACTCCCTGAAGACAGTGAAAGTCATTTCAAAAACCCCCCACATAACTTATGAGAACAGAGGGGTAATCCACCTTTAATGTTAGGCCTTCTCAGCCCCTGCGATCTGTTTGCTCTCAGTAACATTACCCTGCTCAATTGCTGCCCTAATCCCAGGCCGTACATTGGAATGTGGGAATTCAGCATTTACATTTGCCCACACAGGATCAGCCTTCATTTACCCACACAGGATCAGCCTTCAGTTGCTACGATCAACTTCAGTATTTTCATACAATCACTTCTTTCCTTAGTTCTTGAATTATTAATTCCTTGAGAAGAGTCCAATCAGAGGTAGACTTTCTTCAGTATTTTTGGTAATCCTAATTTCTGTGCAAAAAAAGTTCTGTTCAATTTTAACCATGCAGAACTTTCTCAGTTACCTAAAACACAGTTTCTCTATGAGCGTTCAGCGAAAATTCCCCTCCCCAAACTGATTCTATGAATGACTGTTAGATAAGCTTCACCACTGCATGTAGAGGGTGTATCAGGAACCCAAGTTAGTAGCTCTCTTCAAGGACCCAACTTTTGGAGGGGGTCATCGTCCGGTTCCCGGTATGCCTCCACAGGTAGGCCCGCCGCAGGAAGTCAGCGGCGAGGAGCACAGAAGAGGCTGCCAGCACCAGTGGACAGCAGTTTTCATCGTGAGGGCCGTGGGAAACCCCTGGGATGTGTCTTAAGAGGCCTCTTGGGAACCGGTCCTTCTGGAGGGAAGGGTCGGAGTGGGAGGGGATTCAGGATCCGCCATACGGCCGAGTGTCCAGCAGCGCGCTCCAACCTGGCAGAACCGACGTACTTCATAAGCTCCTCAGGGGAGCGCGGGAATCACCAGGCTGAAGAATGACTGGAAATGCGACCCTCTCCAACGAAAGCACCAAGAGGCCCGGGCGCCGGTCATTTCAAAGAGCGAGGAAGCCACGCCCTCCCCTAGAACCGGAAGCCTTGCAACTAGGCTGTCTATAAGGGGGCGGGGGCCACAGCGGGAACTACAACTCCCAGAATGCAGCGCGGAATTTCCGGTTTCCGGCTAGAGGGCCAGAGTGAGTGTTTACACCGGCGGCAGTGCGGCCGGGTTCCTTCCGCGGGACGGGTGAGGGCGCTGGGTCCCTGGGCAGCGCGGGCTCGATGTGTGTCAGCTAATTAGCTGGTCCCACTGGAGCGGTGAGGTCGCCACCAGATATGTGCCCCTGCCCCATTGCTAGCGATCTGTGACCTTGGGCCAGTGACTTTACTGAGTCTTGGTTCCCTCATCCTTAAAATGTGGCTAATGCCTGCCGCAGGGAACCGTTGTGAGGATTAAGTGAGACATGGTATATAAAACGACCTCCTTCTGGTATAAACTTGATGTGGAAGGTACCTTGAGGATGCTTTAAGGTCTGCTAGGCAGCTTCACAGCCTTTTCTTTCCTCTTCCCTACCAGAGGTCTCTTTGGAAGCAATAATGATGACTATAACAAGAACTTATCTTGCTTTGCAAGATTCTTCCGCCGTAAGAGTTTCTGATTTATTTTCTGGGGTCCATATATGCCAGGTGTGGGGACAAGGATGAGGAAAACTTTAGTCTTTTGTTTCCAAGGGCCTTCAAGAATTGGGGTGGAGGAGGGAGCAGGCAGATATTTGTAGCCCTTTTGTTCTGAGGGGATGTGGGAACAACAGAGGAAAGAGAGGGGACTGAGGTTGTTGAATCTGTGTTGGTTTCGGTAGGAGTTTGCTAAGAGGCCAAAAAGGGAAGAGAAATTACTTGCAGAGTTAGATGAGCAGAGGTGTAAAATAGGGGAGAGCTTTGTTATGAGTGTGTACTTACATGTTGTGGAGGCCCCTGGCAGGGTAGGGCTCTGTTGGGGAAGGAGCCTGGTAGGGAGTTTTGTAAGCCAGGCGATGAAGTTTATACTTAATTTATATAGATGGTTTGGAGGCATTGGAAGATGTCTTTTTTGGTGGGGGGCGGGGAGGGAGGGCGGGGACGGAGTCTCTGTCGCCCAAGCTGGAGGGCAGTGGCGCTATCTCGACTCACTGCAACCTCGACTCACTGCAACCTCGACTCACTGCAACCTCCGCCTCCCGGATTCAAGCAATTCTCCTGCCTCAGCCTCCCAAGTAGCTGGGATTGATTACAAGCGCCTGCCACCATGCCTGACTAATTTTTTTCTATTACAGTAGAGACGTAGTTTCACTATGTTGGCCAGGCTGGTTTCGAACACCTGATCTTAAGTGTTCGGCCGCCTCGGCCTCCCAAAGTGCTAGGATTACACGTGTGAGCCACCGCCTCTGGGTTGCTTTTTTAAATTTTTATTTATTTATTTTTTGCGACAGAGTCTCATGTCACCCAGGCTGGAGTACAGTGAAGTGAGATCTTGGCTCACTGCAACCTCAGCCTTCCGAGTAGCTGGGACTACAGGTGTGCACTACCATGCCTGGCTAATTTTTGTATTTTTAGTAGAGATGAGTTTCACCATGTTGGCCAGGCTGGTCTCCAACTCCTGAGCTCAGGCAGTCTGCCTGTCTAGACCTCCCAAAGTGCTAGTATTACAGGCATGAGTCACTGCACCCAGCCCGACATTGGAAGAGTTCTAAGCAAAGAAGTGACTTGATCAGATCTGTGTTTTAGAATGACGGGTTGTTAAGTGGCAGCATAGATATTTGATAGGGAGAGGCAAGAGTTAGGGAACTTGTTATAAGGCTGTTCTACTGGTTCAAACAAGAGTTGAAGAAAATTGGGAAAAGGAGCATACAGAAGGGAGAGGGTTAGATGATCTCTTTCATAACATTACTATTAGGTTGGATGGCGTTTTTATGTCCACATTAGGGATGAAGAAACTGAGGCCTAGAGAGCTGTCCATCACAGTATGAGTAGAGAGAGAACCCCAGATTCTAGTTCTGGCCTCCTGATGGGGCACCCTGTGCTTCTTCAACAGTGTCACGTTGAATTGTCTTTTATTCAACCCTTTGGTGGGTGGGGGTGGAGTAGGGTGGTGGTCTGTCTTTTAACCACTGAGGCTTTGTTCTTTTACAGGGAGAAAGAGAGAGCGCGAAAGAGAGAGGATGTCTCTCTCAGACTGGCACCTGGCGGTGAAGCTGGCTGACCAGCCACTTGCTCCAAAGTCTATTCTTCGGTTGCCAGAGACAGAACTGGGAGAATACTCGCTTGGGGGCTATAGTATTTCATTTCTGAAGCAGCTTATTGCTGGTAAACTCCAGGAGTCTGTTCCAGACCCTGAGCTGATTGGTGAGTCTCTCTGGAATGGGGTTGGGCTGCTGCTCTGATCTCTTTTAGGGGAGGATACTTCTGGAATTACAAGAGTAAAGTAAGGGCTTGGGATTTGTTGCCTCATAATGTTAACACTCCAGGGAAGTGAGTGTTGGGTAAATAGAAACACAAATCATATAATGAAACTACTGGTTGCCATTTTCAGCCATGTATTATACTGAACTACTTTATCACCAGGTTCTTTATGACATTGTCTTATTTTATTTATTTATTTATTTATTATTATTATTTTAAATTTATTTTTTAGACGAAGTCTTGCTCTGTAGCCCAGGCTGGACTGCAGTTTTGCGATTGCAGCTCACTGCAACCTCTGTCTCCCGGGTCCCAGTTCAAGCAGTTCTCCTGCCTCAGCCTCCCAAGTAGCTGGGATTACAGACATGTGCCACCATGCCCAGCTAATTTTTATATTTTTAGCAGAGACATGGGGTTTCACCATGTTGGCCAGGCTGGTCTTGAACTCTTGACCTTGTGATCTGCCCACCTTGGCCTCCCAAACTGCTGGAATTACAGGCATGAGCTACCACTCCCAGCCAATGTTGTGAATTCTTTTTCTGAAAGAACAGACGTTTGGGGTGAGTTAGGGAAGGAGAAGTTGGTCAGGGGAGGCTCCTCAGTATATTTGAGGTAGGTCTTAAGGGACGATTAGGAGGATTTGCTTGGTTGATTGGTTAAAAAAAAAGGCAGTAAAAAGGAAAATGAAAATGGCGTGAGCAGTCCAGGTGGAGGAGGGAGGAATTTAAATATAATTAAATTATACTGGAAAGGTAATTTATAATAGCTAAAGGATCCAACTGGCAAAAAAGATGTTTTCAGTCATACCTGGATTGGGTTCATCCTGTTTTGTTGTTTTTCCATTGATTTAAATTGGGCAGTCTTCACAATGTTAAACTCTAGAGCTTTTCTATGGATAGATTCTATGTGAATCCTGTTTTTTTTTTGAGACGGAGTCTCGCTCTGTGACCCAGGCTGGAGTGCAGTGGCACGATCTCAGCTCATTGTAACCTCTTTCTCCCAGGTTCAGGCAATTTTCCTGCCTCAGCCTCCTGAGTAGGTGGGATTACAGGCGCCTTCCACCACGCCTGGCTAATTTTTGTATTTTTGGTAGAGACGAGGTTTCACCATCTTGGCCAGACTGGCCTTGAACTCCTGACCTCAGGTGATCCACCCACCTCGGCCTCCCAAAGTGCTGGGATTACAGGTGTGAGCCACCGTGCCTGGCCCTAATTTTTGTATTTTTAGTAGAGACAGGGTTTCGCCATGTTGGCCAGGCTCCAAAAGTGCTGGGATTATAGGCGTGAGCCACCATATCTGGCCAGATTCTATGTAAGTCCGTTTTATGAGTTTATATTTGCAAATAGTTGTTAAAATATATTTAATTGGCTAGACGTGGTGGCTCACGCGTGTCATCCCAGCACTTTGTGAGGCTAAGGCAGGAGGATCCCTTGAGCCCAGGAGTTAAGAGACTAGTCTGGGCAACATGGCAAAACCCTATCTCTACAAAAAACTACAAAAATTAGCTGGGTGTGGTGGCATGTGCCCATAGTCCCAGCTACTCAGGAGGCTGAGGCGGGAGAATTGCTTGAGCCCAGGAGGTTGAGGCTGCAGTGAACCGTGATGGTGCCATTGCACTCAAGCCTGGGCAACAGAGTAAGACCCTATTTCAGAAAGAAAAAAAAAAGTATTAAGTTATTAAATAAGAGTATCTTTTAAAACATGTATCATGCTCCAGGTATCTATCCAATCAAAATAAGGTTCTCAGGGAACAAAAACCATCTAAATTTGTTTTGAGGAGCAAAATGTAAGTGGACAGTTCTTTTTTTAGATCTGATCTACTGTGGTCGGAAGCTAAAAGATGACCAGACACTTGACTTCTATGGTATTCAACCTGGGTCCACCGTCCATGTTCTGCGAAAGTCCTGGCCCGAACCTGATCAGAAACCAGGTGAGTGAGGGTCAGCCCTTAAGCAGGCAGAGTTTCTGTAATATCTGCAAGGGAAAGGTCTATGTGTTCTTGAGACACAAGCCTGGGTGGAACAAAGGGATGATTTACTGAGCTGATGATAAATGATATCTTTATTACTTATTGGATTAGACCATGCTGATAAACAGAGTCCAATTTTGACCTTCTTACTGCTGGTATCACTAATGGGAGATTTGTTTCTCCACTTTGTTTTTTGGTTTTTGTTTTTTTTTTTGAGACAGAGTCTCACTCTGTTGCCCAGGCTGGAGTGCAGTGGCACAAACTTGATCTTGGCTCACTACAGCCTCCACCTCCCGGGTTCAAGTGATTCTCATGCCTCAGCCTCCTGAGTAGCTGGGATTACAGACATGTGCCACTACGCCCAGCTAATTTTTGTATTTTTAGTAGAGACGGGGTGTCTCCATGTTGGTCAGCCTGGTCTCAAACTCCTGACCCAAGCCATCCGCCCCACCTCAGCCTCCCAAAGTACAGGCACCATTCCTGACTGTTTCTTCACTTTCTAAGTTTGTCATCCACTGTTTCCTAATGGGATAGTGAGTTTGTGTCTACTTAAACTCCTTTAACAGTTTATTTTTCAGTGATACAAAGTAAACTTTGTATCCTTTTATTATTGTTGTTCTCATTAGAAAAAACTGGAAACTTTTGGCACTTTCCTAATGCCCCAGTTTGTTCCCTTGTTAACAAATCTTCCTACAAACTGCCTCAGGTGGTGATTTGTTCAGTCAGCTAACTGCTCTTGCTATACTGGTAATTTATTTTCCTGAAGATATTCAAAGAGTATTTAAATAGCTCTTGGAGAAAATATACAAAGCCTCGGATGCCTTTTTGGTTTATAAATAGAAGGTGCTTGGAATTCATGATTTAAATTTTGCATGTGTGTTTTAAAAGCCTCTCCAAGAATAAAGCTAAGCTGTGTAAAAGAGATTAGCTTTGTTAAACTGGCAGGTTGACATCTTTTTATAATGTTCATGATTGCTGTGACTAGTTATCAGTTTGAAATTTACCCCCCTTTCAGTTATAACCGTAAAAGACAAAAATGTCTTTCATACCCTGATGGGAAGTGAGAAAGAGGAACGGAGTTCCTGACATCCAGAGGTTGGCCTGGCACTCACAGCCTGGCCTTGGAGTCCTTTTGGGGAACATGAACAATTGTACAGATCCCCAGTATCAGTCAAGGCCACTCTGAGACCACTATGGATTAAGACAAAAACAAGATCCCTATCATTGCTGAACAGAGACAAAAACATGAGCATTATCCAAATCACAAAAGTGACCAAGTATCTTTCTGTCTTGGCTGATGAGAGTAACAGCTGCTTCTTTGCCAATTACAGCTTCCACCTTGCTCTAGTTTTCCTTCCTTCTAGGTAAGAGTTATTAAAATACTCAACTATAAAATCACTCCCACTGCCAAAAGCATCCTATCCGGAGTAAAACCTCACTTCTTTAAATTTTTCCCCAAATCACCCAGACAAAGCCAAAATCGTGTAAGAAGCCCTTTCTGGCTGGGCTCAGCGGCTCATGCCTGTAATCCAGCACTTTGGGAGGCCGAGGCGGGCAGATCACCTGAGGTTGGGAGTTCGAGACAAGCCTGACCAACATGGAGAAACCCCGTCTCTACTCAAAATAAAAAATAAGCCGGGCATGGTGGTGCATGCCTGTAATCCCAGCTACTTGAGAGACTGAGGCAGGAGAATCGGTTGAACCCGGGAGGCAGAGGTTGCCATGAGCCGAGATCATGCCATTGTACTCCAGCCTGGGCAACAAGAGCGAAACTCTGTCTCAAAAAAAAAAACCAAGAAGTCCTTTCTAATATCCTCTTACTGAGACAGCCGATGGTTTCCTATGGTGTTCATTCTTCTCTCTGTACTGAGCAGTACGCCCAACTAGTTTAAATACAGATATGACCCTCAGCTCTTTGGCTGGAGGGCATTAACAGAAGGAAAATAACATTTGTGGCTTTTGTGAGCCAGGTTTTTTCCCTTTTATACCTCATTTAATCATTACAGTGGCCCTGCAGGGTAAGTAACAGCATTAGCATCTTATGGAGGAAGAAAAGGGTTAGAAAGGCATTTATTCAAGGTCAGCTACTTAGAAAGTGAATGCAAGAGCTGGGATATGGACCAGGGGTTTTCCTGGCTCAAGAGGAAAACCATTTCCGCTGGGCTGGCTGCCTTCCACTTTCAAAGAATGAATTTAGCTCAGAGATCTTACAGTGACAGCCATGACTCTTAGCTGAATACTGGCTTAAGATATTAAGAGTCCTTTTCCTCCCACCTTCTACCTGGAGGATTATTTTTGAAACAAATGACCTTTTTATTGGAAGGTTACAATAAACTCTTAGATCTGTGAAGAAACTGTCTTGTAACAGTGTTTTAGATATTTTCTCCTTGAGTGCTTTTCTTCACAAAGGAATCACATTTCGTGTTCTTCTACAGATTAGGATCTGTAGGAGGAGAACCCATTGTTGTCTGTCTTCCCAGCTGGATCCCTTTGGTGGTTCTCCATGGCAGGTTACAAATCCCTTCAGGACCTCACTTTATTAGCCTGCTGTTTGAGCTGGGATGTGTACCCCAAGCTGCAGCCACAAAGAATGACTTGCTGTTTGTTCAAAGCGCCACATTCTTTTCTTCTCCCATGCCTTTGCACATGTTCTCATTTAGGCTTGGAATACCTTCACCCCCCAGCAAATATCGGCTCTCTCTTTGATACCCATTTCAAATGGTCTCCTCTGGGAGGCAGCTCTCTGTCTTTACCCTCCCTCTCAGTGGTGGCTGTCTGCCTTTGTGTTCCTGGTGCCCTAGCTGGGATCCACATCTCTGTTGAGGTCCTCAGCGTGGCATTTTGTAATTGTGTGTTTGATGTAGTCTCATTTCTCCTACTGCCGTAAGAGTTTCTTGACGGCAGGGGTTCTTATTTTTCACATTCTAGTTCCTTGTCCAAAGTCAGGCATGGAGTAAATGCTTAGTACATGTTTGTTGAATGAATAAATTAGGTAATTTACTTACGGTGACTATTTTTCAAAAGACAGCCTCATGATCAGGACTGTCAATAAGGATGTGGTTGCCACACTGAACCCCAGGAGTGCTATTCACCTTGCTTTGGGAGTGGTGCCCCTGGAGTTGGGCAGTACACAGTCAGTACAGTCACAAGTAGTGGTCCTTCAGGAGGATAACCATACTTTAAAAAGTGTGACCCAGGGCGGGGCATGGTGGCTCACGCCTGTAATCCTAGCACTTTGGGAAGCCGAGGCACTGGATCACTTGAGGTCAGGAGTTTGAGACCAGTCTGACCAATATGGTGAAACGCTGTGTCTACTAAAAATACAAAAATTATCCAGGAGTGGATAATTGCATGCTTATAATCCCAGCTACTCGGGAGGCTGAGGCACGAGAGTCGCTTCAACCAGGGAGGTGGAGGTTGCAGTGAGCCGAGACTGCGCCACTGTACTCCGGCCTGGGCAAGAGATGAGATTGTGTCCGAAAAACAAAGGCAAAAACACCAACAACCAAATGGTATTAGTCTGGAATTCCTGCAGTGGGATGTTGATCAGAGCACTATTTTTCTCCTTTGCCACAAGTTGAATTTGTTTTATCTGTGGAAGATGCTTACAAGCGAATGTAAAGATGCTTACTAGCAGTTTTCACATCCGTGGCACAAATGGGTTTTTCTGAGTGGGCACTCACATTCTTAAGGGGTAATAAGGGAAGGGAATGCACAGACCAGGCTGCTCCTTGGCACATGCTGAAATGATGTTACCATGTCTGTGGAAGAGACAGGGCCTGTGCTGTAGGGTAACTCTGAGTGTCTTGTCCGCCAGAACCTGTGGACAAAGTGGCTGCCATGAGAGAGTTCCGGGTGCTGCACACTGCCCTGCACAGCAGCTCCTCTTACAGGGAAGCGGTGAGTGTGTGCCACGGCCCCCAGCCAGGACTGTAGGAGAGGGTGTGAACGCTGGCTGGCGAGTGGTGTGGAGTGGGAGCTGGAAGCCCGTTTCCATGACAACCAAGAGTTCCTTGGGGAGTTTTTGCCATGTCTGTGGGCCTCAGTAGAGCCCTGTCTTTCCCCAAAGAGCCTGTCTCAGTCAGGCATTGTTGATTCCCTCTAATGATAATCATACAACCTGCCCGTATGGTGACAGCCAAAAGATCCACATACTGTTTCTGCTGGACCTTGTTCTTCGACTTTGGCTGAACTGCCTGCTTATCGCCCCTTGACCTAGATGTCCTTACTGGGGAAGTGGGCTGATGTCTTTCTGTAGGAGAGCTGAGAGGCAAAATTAGTACAGCTGTGAACTTAGCAATATATACAAATATGAAATAGTAATTGTACAGAGATTGAAAAGGACTTTTGGAACCTAGAGAAACCTTTGTTACCACGCTTGTAATGAGAGCTTTTATTTTGGAAGCATTAAACTGTAGGTGGGGAAAAGGAGCACAGAGATTTGAAGGTTTACTGTGGTCTTGCCTTTTTTTTTTCTTTTCTTTTTTTTAATTGTTTGTTTCCCCTCCAGTAAGCTACGATCTTAGACCAAAAAGAGGTTCATCTGTTTCCGGGGCTATTGTTCCATTGTGGTGATGTACATGCAAGCACTTAAAGGCAGGAAGTCCTCAGCACAATGTGGGCATTTGATGAGTGCATTGAGCTGGTTGGAGTGCTCAGCCCTCCCCATTTCTCCTGCAGGTCTTTAAGATGCTCGGCAATAAGGAATCTCTGGATCAGATCATTGTGGCCACCCCAGGCCTCAGCAGTGACCCCATTGCTCTTGGTAAGTGCAGGACTGAATTTGCAGAAATAGGAGTTGTCGGAAAAGGAGAAAACAGGAGAAGACAGTTCTTCTAAAGAGACTTAGACTATCTTTTGAAGAATGACTGGTCTTGTGGGAAGAGGGAGACTAATCAAGGAGTGTTTGATATACCCAGCACTTTAAGAGCTCTCAGTCCCACAGAGAGATAATGGCCTAACTAACATCGTAAATAAGGGTATGAGGATGCCAAATGAGGACAGTAGTTAGCCCACATCACAGCAATCAGGGAAGGCGTCTTGCACACCTTGAGTGAGGGAAGAGCCCTGAGTAAGGGAAGAGCCCAGAGATACGGGAGAAAGAGACAGGTGTGTTGGTACCCAGTCTGTGATGTGAGTGAAGTGCAGGGGGAGGTGGAGAGCTGGGGACCATCCTCCTTAGAGCAAAATCGGGAGTACCTGAATTATGTTGCTTGGTGCTTTGTTTCCTCTACTTCTGATGAAGATTGGCTTGTTGTCCTGTGTCCCTGTTGAGCTGGTTGCTCTGAGACACAAAGCCTCTTCTCCCTCGTGGATCTGGCTGATTTCCTTTCCCTGAGGTGAGCTCTGCTCTTTTTCAGGGGTTCTCCAGGACAAGGACCTCTTCTCTGTCTTTGCTGATCCCAATATGCTTGATACGTAAGTGTACCTGTCCTATTAGAGGGTACCTTCTCTCTCCTCATATGCTAATTGTCACCCTACAGTCTGCTCTGGGAGCCCATCCATAGTCTGTCACCAAGTCTACCCTCTAAATATATTGGGGGTGAGAAAGAGCAAAGCCCAAGAGCAGGGCTTTGTCAAGAGTGTTGGGAGGAAGCAGGATTCTGAGGGAAAGGATCTTGCCTGCCAGGCTCAGTTTAGGTTTCATTTGGTAGAAATTAGGGAGCTTTCCAAGGATTTTAAACTGGTGAAAGGAGAAGCAGGTGTACAGATCCATAAAGTGTCAAAGCTGGAAAGGACATGTCCTCATTTTGCAAGTGAAGAAAACAGCCCCACCCTGAGAAAAGAAGGGACCTGTCCGAGTTGCCTGATGTAGTAGTGGTGCCTAGACCAGAGGCTCCTCATGTGCTCAGGCCAGAACCCTGAGCCTCCCAGGCTGCACCTTTGCCATCGTGCCTTGCCTACGGAGAGGGTGAAGAATCTGCAGTGGACCCAGGAATTGAAGGCCTTGCTCCCGTTGCTGGGGGCAGATCAGCAGGAGGATAAATCTTCCTGGCGGAAGATGCTGAAGACCAAGGAATTTGAGGGCAGGCACAGGTGGCTGCATTGTTGTGAGAGGGCACCCAGAACTCTTGTCATGGTCGAGGGTGCTCTTTTGGAGTCACCCTTGGGTTTCTTCCTGCTTCTGTCCTAGGTTGGTGCCTGCTCACCCAGCCCTCGTCAATGCCATTGTCCTGGTTCTGCACTCAGTAGCAGGCAGTGCCCCGATGCCAGGGACTGACTCCTCTTCCCGGAGCATGCCCTCCAGCTCATACCGGGATATGCCAGGTGAGCCCCTGAATAGCGTAATATGGGCCCCTTAGGAGCCGGCAGTGGCCCAGGAATTTGCTTTACTCAGCAGCTATGTATAGCGTTGGCAGAGGGCGTTCCTTGGGAACTCTCGGTTTGAATCAGGAAGTGCATCTGTCCTGTAATTTTCCAAGGGGAGAGATGAAAATATGAATTTGGAGAGTAACTTGAGCTGAGATTCTGGAGCTGCGCCTGTGCCTTTCTGTTCTTCCTCCTGAAATCTGTTCGTCCTCCTCCAGGTGGCTTCCTGTTTGAAGGGCTCTCGGATGATGAGGACGACTTTCACCCAGTAAGTGGACTGCCTGCCTGCCTGCCATTTGGGGGAGTTGGTGCTGGGAATGAGCTGCATCCTGGGACCTGGCACTCCCAAGGCTGGGAGGTGGACACAGGCCATTGGGGGGCCAAGACCATGTCATACTATTTCTGCTTTGGGATTCCTTTCTGAACCTGGGAGCTTAAGAGTTTCCCCAAGAACTATTCCTGGAGGTGGGTGAAGTTCATCTGGAAGTTTCAGAGTACTGCTTGCCTGATTCTGAGTGTCTTCTTTCCCTAGAACTCCAGGTCCACACCCTCTAGCAGTACGCCCAGCTCCCGCCCAGCCTCCCTGGGGTACAGTGGAGCTGCTGGGCCTCGGCCCATCACCCAGAGTGAGCTGGCCACCGCCCTGGCCCTGGCCAGCACTCCAGAGAGCAGCTCTCACACACCAACTCCTGGCACCCAGGTATGAAGACAGGGCCTAGAAGATCAAGGCTGGGTCCCCAAGGAACAAGCTCCCCAGCAGTACAATAGATTTGCCTTTGCTGACCCTGGTGCTAGATCTAGTTTAAGCTGAACCCTGGACTCCTGGTGGGGATTTCTTACTGCAGCTTGAGCGACCTCCCCTTCACTTGCCTTGAGGACTCAGAGGTCTAGATTTTAACATGGTCCTGAGTAGTCCCTCCTATTAGTTCAGAAGACTCTCCCCTCACACAATATGCCCTTCCTCATCCCTGACAGGAAGCAGACACTACCAGCTTAAGCATTTCTGGGTAACAAGTCACTTCAGCTTTCTTTTTTTTTTTTTTTTTTTTTTTTTTGGAGACGGAGTCTCGCTTTGTCACCCAGGCTGGAGTGCTGTGGCCGAATCTCAGCTCACTGCAAGCTCCGCCTCCTGGGTTCGCGCCATTCTCCTGCCTCAGCCTCCCGGGTAGCTGGGACTACAGGCGCTGCTACGTTGCCCGGCTAGTTTTTTTTTTTTTTGTAGTTTTTAGTAGAGATGGGGTTTCACCGTGTTAGCCAGGATGGTCTCGATCTCCTGACCTCGTGATCCGCCCGTCTCGGCCTCCCAAAGTGCTGGGATTACAGGCTTGAGCCACCGCACCCGGCCTATCACTTCAGCTTTCAAGGCCATCTCTCCCAGTGCTGGGGTCCTAGGTTGGGACAAGGGGCTCAGTGCAGAAAAGAATGGAACCTTTCCTGCCCACATTGAGAGCTTCTAGGTACCTTTGTTTGGTTGTCTCATGGCAGGTCTTTGTTGGGAGGCAGAAGTTGGGTACCTCAGGAGCACTATGGGGTGATAGGACAACAGCGAGTATCTGCTATAAGATTGAGATGGCTCTGAGGGTGGCACTGACCACTGATTTGTCTCTAGGGCCATTCCTCAGGGACCTCACCAATGTCCTCTGGTGTCCAGTCAGGGACACCCATCACCAATGATCTCTTCAGCCAAGCCCTACAGCATGCCCTTCAGGCCTCTGGGCAGCCCAGCCTTCAGGTCAGTCTTCCCCACTTCCTGGTTTCCATGTGGCTTCCTTGTTATTTTGGATGCCCAGCCTTTTTTTGCTCTCTGGGGGTCCTTCACACCTGGCATGCTTCATTCTGGGAACAGCTGGAGCATGGCAGTGGGACAGGTACAGAGTGTTCCCAGCAAGGGCACACTCTCAGACCATACACAGTGGTCACTATGGCTTCTCCTGCCCCTACTGACCATGGCTTGACTCCCTAGACCACCTGGCTTAGATAATCATGGCCATTTCATTCATTCATTCAGTGAGCATTGACTGAGCATATATATACTAGGCTGGAGTCCAGATGCTGGGCTAGAGGCAAGCTGGTTCTCATCCCTGCCATGGAGGGGTACCAGGCAGGTACTGAGCTGGGGAACAGCAAGGCAAGAAGCCCAGCTGCTTGAAGTAAGGGCCTAGGTCAGACAAAACTTTTCTGAGGGAGGGGTATTTATACTGATTGTCAGAAGAATTAGAAGTTAGCTAACTAGGGAGGGGGTGTTTGAGGTAGGAAGGGGATGATTTCCAGGTGAAGACAGCTACCTGTTTGTGCACGTGTGGAGGTATATGTGATGTACTCAAAACTATGAGGCTAGGATGCAGTGTCTAGTGTAGAAGATCCGCCGATGGGGCCAGAGAAAGAGAGCAGGAACCTACATGTGAGGGGCTTGAATGCCAACCTGAGGAGATTAGACTTGATGACTTGATGTAGCAGTCACCAGGGATCCCTGGGAGGCGTTGATTGATTGATTGATTGATTGAGACAGGGTCTCACTCTGTCACCCAGGGTGGAGTACAGTGGTGTGATCACAACTCACTGCAGCCTCAACTTCCTGGGCTCAGGTGATCCTCCCACCTCAGCCTCCTGGGTAGCTGAGGTAGGGACTACAGGTATGCACCACCATGCCTGGCTAATTTTTTGTACTTTTTGTAGAGATGGGGGTCTCCCTATGTTGCCCAGCCTCTTCTTGAACTCTTGGGCTCAAGTGATTCACCGACTTTAGCCTCCCAGAGTGCTAGATTACAGGTGTGAGCCACCACACCCGGCTCATGGGAAGCTTTAAGGAGGGGAAAGGTCACCCTAGCAGCTAAGGGGCAGACCTGAGGGGCCAGCCAGCATTGTAGTTCACAGCTCCATGCATGAGCTGTTTGCTTCACATCTCTTTTCCTCTATTCCACATAGTAAGCCAATGGGTAGAGCATCATTCCTGGAACTTGTCTGGGGTCAAAAGGCCATGAAGTTGTAACGATAGCATTCAAGCCTGTGTGGTTTTCCGTGTTCCATGTAGTCCTTGTGGATAGTAAGGGAATAGGAGCAGGATGTGTGAATGACTTGTCTTCTCCATTTTTGCATCTCCCCTGTTGCTAGATGCCTGTTTACTTTATTCCCTAGCTCAGGAGCTTTCACTGGTTCCACCTGGCCTGTAAAATGAATTCAAATTGATTTGTGTGGATTTTTTTAAGCCCTCCATGTTCTCATTCCTGCCTGCCTCTTTGACTTTGCTTTTCTTCCCCTTTGCATTGCCTTCTTCCCACATGTGAACACATTGTTTTCCCTAAATTGTGCTCATCCCTGCCTTCATGAAATAGAGATATTAATGAAGCTATGAAAGTACTAGAAGAAGATATGGGTGAATTTCTTCAAATCCTTATAGTAGGAAAGGGCTTTCTTGGCCGAAACTCAGTATCCAGGAGCCATTAAATAAAAGTTCTGCATTTTGAGTTTGTAAAGGCGAAAAATTTAAAACATCTCTTACACTCCACAAATAGATATACGTACTATATACCACAAAAATTTAAAACATTTAAAAAAAGGTGAAAATTTCTGCATGGCAAACCAAACCAAACAAAAAAACCAAAGCAAAGTCCAAAGGCTAACAACAAACTGGGAAAAAAATCTGTAACACTCATCACATAAAGAGCAAAATCTTGCTGATGTGTGTGTACACATAGCAAGAGAAAGAAAGTAATTTAGCCTCTTGGAATTCAGACAGTGAATAATTTGTACATTCTCTTTTGATCCTTATGCCAAGAATTTCCTTTTTTTATTGTAAAACTTTGGATTTGTTCTCTTAACCCTCAAGCCTATCTTTTAGTCTTCCTAGAAGTACCGTGTTCTGTGGAACTCAGCATCAACAGCTTTGCTGAGGACTCCCCCATCTTCCTTTCCTTCCCCGGAAAGCACAGACCTAAGTGAGTCTTCACTGGATCCCAGCTAACAGCTTCTGCCCGTTCCTATTTTTTCACAGAGCCAGTGGCAGCCCCAGCTACAGCAGCTACGAGACATGGGCATCCAGGACGATGAGCTGAGCCTGCGGGCCCTGCAGGCCACTGGTGGGGACATCCAAGCAGCCCTGGAGCTCATCTTTGCTGGAGGAGCCCCATGAACTCCCTGCTTCCCCTGAACTCCCAGCAAGTTGCAGAGGCTGCTGCCCATGGGAGGCACTCATGAAGGTGCCTCCATCTCTCCCTCCCCCAATATACCCACCTGATGGTCAACTCTCCTCCTTTGTCCAGTTCTTGACCTTTCTGGCTGATCTGAGTTGGTGGAGGCAGTGGGGCAAACAAGGTGTGCTGGTCTTGATGCTGTGGCCTCAGAGCAGGGCTGGCCCCTGGTTCTGGGCCCTGGATGGAGGATTTTAGACCCCACATCATGGGATGCTGTGAGATACCCATGTTCACTTCTGGGAGAAGTTTCCAGCCATAGCCCCCAGACTCTCTGGGGCTTTGGAGTTTGGCAGCCTCAGGATGTGCCGAAGGCTGGGCAGGGCTGCGACCCGATCTTCAGGGTGGCTGCTGGATTACAGCTGTGCCCAGAAGAGGCTTATGCTTCCGAGACGTCCAGTCTAGGGAGTGGCTGGGTCGACTTTCTTGGGAAGCAAACGGAGGCAGCTTGCCTTCCACATTTCTCTCTCTCTCAATGGCTTCCAAAGATTTCCTTGTCCACCCCACCAGCCTACTCTTACCAAGCATTTTTTGATGCTTGTTCTGTAATGATGCCAGAACCTGGGCCTCAGAGCTTTGCCAGGAGGCAGGGCGCTCCTTGTCCTGAAGGCATAAATACAAGAGCAGTTAAATAGCAATACTAAAGAACAACACCAACATGAATAGGGCTCAGCTTTAATATTGAAGAGAGGGCACCAACCCCCAAGCTGCTGCTCCATCTGCCTGTGCTCAATCACGTTCCCCTTGGCATGGTGTTCCCTGTGACGTTCCCTGTGGCATCACTGACATGTCCAAGTTGAGAAAGTGGGTTTTAAGTGCTTTGAATACTTCGTTGGGAAAAATCTTCTTCCCCTCAGATGGTGTTTTGGTTCATTTGGGAATAACATGGGTGGAAAGGGGCTCAGAGGTCTGTTCCTGCCCTCTGCCTTGGCAGACGTTTCATCTCCACCATTCCCAGTCATGGTTGTTTGGTTTCTGCTTGTCTCCTCCAGGAACAAAAGATTTACCATTTACAGCCTATTCTGTCCTTTAACTATTTGCCAGGGCATTACCCCTTGGTCCCCTCTCTGCCCTAAGGAACCACTCGGAACAAGCCTGCTTTCTCTTCTACTTTAGTGGGGCTTTAATTACTTACGGAATGCCATGGTGGGTCATTGACTTGCCCCTTTGACCTGTCCCTCTGGTTTTGGTTCCCAGCACATCCTGTTCATTTCTCTGGATGACCTCCAGTGTATCAGTGATACTCTTAACGTCCAGATATGGCCTGAACAGTACGTTATTCTTTGCCTCTTCCAGAAAATTTGAGAAGTCTGTCTATTTGCATTGACAGAAAAGATTCAGAACTGGCCTTCTCAGTGCTAGGCCTCTGTGTGCCTCAGTGGTCTGCCTGGAGCCCAGCTGCCTACTTGTGGTTGAGAGCAAAGACCAGGAAGCTCTGTCTTTGAACACAGTGTCTCTTGCTTGTTTGTGGTGGAAACAAAGGCCAGTCCCATCCTCATGGGTCTGTCTTGGTCAAATGGGGCTGACACAGCCCTTCTTGTGCCCATGATACAGCCTGCCCAGAGCTGGTTTCCATTCTGTGGCAGCTCTCACCCTGCCTCTGAGGACTGCCTTCAAAGATGCTGAGGTTCCTTCACTCCCCCACCCCATTATGCTGCAGAACATTTGGGTCACCCTGCCCTATCCCTTGGACCAACCCTCAATACCAGTTCCCAGAACAGAGCTGTCCCCATGGTTTCCCTTTCCCTTCTTTGTTGGCTCTTTCCTCCAGGGGCTTGGCAAGTTGGCTTTGCTTCCTGTGGCCATGTTTCGAGTAGTCTATGTTGAGTCTGATAAGTGCCCCCACTGAGCCTGGGGCTTTCCATGAGCCAAGGACTCTTTCCTCACCATTGTCCCTTTCATAGTTTCTTTTTATTTTTATTATTTAAAAAAAAAAATTTTTTTTTTGAGACAAAGTCTCACTCTGTCGCCCAGGCTGGGGTTGAGTGGCACGATTTCGGCTCACTGCAACCTCTGCCTCCTGGGCTCCTGCCTCAGCTTCCTGAGTAGCTGGGACTATAGGCGCGTGCCATCACAGCCGGCTAATTTATGTAGTTTTAGTAGAGATGAGGTTTCGCCATGTTGGCCAGGCTGGTTTCAAACTCCTAACCTCAAATGATCCATCCGTCTCAGCCTCCTAAAGTGTTGAGATTACAGGCATGAGCCCCCGCACCTGGCCACCTTTCATCCTTTCAAAAACCATTGACTGAGCCTCCACTCTGTGCCAGATAAACATGATGGTATCCTAGCTCTGACAATGCTGTATTGTTGGTAAGATGGACAAACAGATGATTACATTAAAGCCTAATGAGAACTGGGCGAGGCAAGTCTAGGGGCTGTGGCGCTCACAGGAAGGGGGGCTAATGTGGGCTGGGGTGGGAGTGTGAGGGTGAGAGAAAGCTTCATGGAGAAAGTGGCACTACACTGAGACCTGAAGGGTAAGGGAGAATTGGGCAGGAAGGTATATGTACTGAGGGGGCTGGGAGTGGGGAGCAAACCTGGCTTCTGTAGCCCTGTCTGTTAGGGTGGCTTGCAAGGCAAGTGGGTGGGCAGAGGCTAGATCATCTAAAGGCATGTAAGGGGTTTAGACTTAACCCTGGACAATGGGAGTCATAGAATGGCAATCAGGAGAGAGTCCAATGTGTATTTTAGAAAGGTCATTCTGGCTGCTGTGTGGTCAATATATTGGGAGTAGAAGGCTAAGGGAGGGCAGGCATGAGGAAGCTGGGGAGGAGGCTCTAGCAGTGATCCACTTAGAACTGCTGGTAGGCTGACCTGGCAGCGTGGCAGTGGGGAAGGAGAGGAGGAGGTAGAGAGGCTTTAGGAGTTAGAATTGATACCAGATCTTTGGGAAAGGCAAGTATACTGTTGTCTCCACTGAACAGATGGGGACACCAAGGTTCCAAGGGTTGAAATCATCTGCCCACAGTCTCATGGGCAGGAAGTGGACAAGTGGTCCCAGAAACTCAGGTCTGTCTTACTCCAGAGCTGGCGCCCTTCCTCCCACTGCCCTTGGCCTCTGAAGTGTGGAGGAATGGGAGATCATGAGGGCTTAGATCCAGCTGAGGAGCTAGGGCTTTATCCTGAGGGCAAAGAGCACCCCTGAGGCAGCTTCAGGCAGGGCCGTGGGGGACCAGATCTGTGTGTGAGATAATCTGACAGCTGTGTGGAGGCTGGATTTGTGGGAGGTGAGACTGGGGGTAGGCGGCCAGCTAGGAGGCTGGCTGGATCCTCCAGATGGGACACGGAGGGAGCCTCAACTGGAGCTGCTGCAGGGGAGCTGGGTGGAGGGGAGCTGCTAGGTGTGAAGGACAGACTAGCTCTGGGGGCTGAAAGTGGGAAGGGAGGCAGGATGTGAGCGGGCGGATGGTGGTGCAGCAGTAAGAATAAGGGACTGGGGTGACAATTTGGAATGAGGTGCCATGGGACAGCCAGGTGGGGATGTGTATAATTAAAGACAGTTGGATGTCTTTGGGCTGAGGTAGTGATGAGGAAGTTCTAAGTTGAACACTGGGCCTGTGTCATGTGAGAAGGCAATTAAGCTTTTCAGAGAAAGGTAGAGGAAAAGGGATACCCACTAAGGAGTTCAGCTTTATGGGAAATGGTGACTGATAGATGTGAGGCATGGAACGGGGGCAGGATCCGCTGCTTCCAGGAAGATGAGAGCAGGAGTAAGCAAAGCTGAGGGAGTGGAAGGAACTGGACAAAGAGGGCATGCTCAGTGGGGTCAGATGCCACAGACAAACCTAGCAACAGAAGGACTGACCTTGGACTTGTTGACTTGTGCCATGGTGACCTTGGGGAGACATTCCAATGGAACCGGAGCCAGATAGCAGGGGTTGAGGACTGAACAGGTGAGGGGCAGTGGATGCAGAGAGGGCAGGGGGACCTTGCTGGTGAGGGAGAGAGTAGTAGTTAGAGGAGAGATGGGATTGAGTGTGAGTTTTTGCAGTTCAGCAGAGGTGAAGTTGGAAGTGATCACAAGAACTTTTCTAGGAAGCTGACGGAAAAAAAGGAAAAGACCCCAAAATAGAATATGCAAATATGTAGAGATGGGTGAGTTTTCTAACAGATCCGTTCTCCTGATATAACTCAAATTTGGCTGGGCTGGTATGGGCTGGGCTGGCACAGCTTGCTGGGCACATGGGCCCCAGATCTGCTCCTCGCCTCAGCCCCATCTGGCCTGGGCCCCAGACCAAGCTCTCAGAGCCCTACCCTGAGGTGGCTTCTTGTTGCTGTTGCCACAGACTTTGGCAGTGGGTGTTTGTTGAGGATGTTGGGGAGTTTATTCAGGCCTCCCTCTTTCTGCTTACCCAGCCTCTCCAGCAGGTGGAGTCCCCTCTGGCCCTGGGCTGAGTTCAGGTCGGTTCAGCTGTGCTGCTAGTTCCCCTGGGCCTGGGCCTGTCTCGCTCTCATAGGCCCCAAGATTGCTGGGAATAGAATTCAACTTCTATGCTTGAAACGCTTTCGTGGCAACCCAGGCACTGGCCTATTCTATCTTGGCAAAACTAGCTAATATTAATAGCACACTGCACAGCACAGTAGTGCTTATTTATCAAGCATCCTCTCTGTGCCAGGCATTGAGCTAGGCACTCACATGTGCCATCTTAGTTAATCCTCACAGTGACTCTGAAAAGTAGATATTATTAGCCCTATGTACAGATGAGTGCTTCCTGTATGCTGGGGAAATGGCCTTTCTAGGGGTTGGGTGGGATTGTGTCAGCATGATTCCATCAGTGCACCTACCTGGGGCCTTGTGCCTGGCTGACTGAAGGGTCTCCTAACCACTTATCTTGGGAGTGGCAGCTCAGGTCTTGGAGGGGACTTAGGCTTCTAAGTCAGACTGAGGTTTAGATTGCTTTTCCACATATGACCTAACTTCTTGGAGCATCAGTTGTGCCATATTTGACATTTCCCCTCAATTTCTATAAGTGGATATTGAGTGTATGTATCAGAGATGCTAGGCACTCAGAGCTGGGCCTTTGAATGTTCTAGATGGCATCAGGGCCCAGACAATGAAGTAACCCTAACAAGGACAGAAGCAAAGAAAGTCTAAGGTCTTGCAGTGGGGACCAGAAAATTAATTGCTCTTATGCAGAATCGAGTCTCATTTCTTCTCCTGGGCCCAGATTCACTGATCTTTCTCAAATGTGCATCCCAGAGAGCCACTACTGATGGTTGAGAATTGGCCCAGGGATAACCCTGGGCTAAGATCAAGAGGATTTAACAACGTGGTGTCTCAACCCATTAAGAGTGCCCTTAGAGGTGCTAGAATAAGGAGGAAGGAAGCCAGTCTTTCAGCCCTTTACTGCTCAGCCTCCATACTAGGTGTTGTGTTCTGATCTGAGGCCTGATCTTTGAAAGAGAGAGAGACAATCTGGACTGTTTAGCATCTAGGAGGGGTTGGTAAAAGTTTGTTAAATAACTGACTATGTCTTAGAAATCAACCAGGATTAGAGAGCTTCTCAAGGAAAGCCCCATGAGGGATCTATTTGAAACTGGGGTTATTTACCATGAATAAAGAGCAGATTTAGAAGGATATGACCTCTGTGAAATCACTGAAGGGCTCTATTCCAGGAAGAGAGATTAGACATGTCCTTGTGGCCTCAGACGGCAAATTTAGGACCACTGTTTGGGAGTCTTCCACTGAAGAAGAAGCCCCTGTGTCAGAGCTAAACAAGATGGGCAAGGCTGGCTTGTGAGGGAGCTCATCATCACTGGAGGTATATAAGCAGAACCTGCATGGCCGCCATAAGGAGTCTTGTGAGTGCCTTTCAGGTAGCTACTCCTAATTCCAGGAATTGAGATTCTTGGATCATTATATTCATGAAAGAAAGTGAACTGTTTGTGGGTGACCACACTTCTGCATGTGTATCTCCTCATTGAAGTGGCCTCAGCAGGCCCAAGGATCACATCAGAGATGGGAGGGTCCTGGGACATCATCTCTCCCGTAGACATCACTTTATTTTTATGTTATTTTAGTTTAGTTTAGTTTAGTTTAGTTTAGTTGTGAGATGGAGTTTTGCTCTTGTTGCCCAGGCTGGAGTACAATAGCATGCTCTCGGCTCACTGTAACCTCCACCTCCTGGGTTCAGGTGATTCTCCTGCCTCAGCCTCCTGAGAAACTGGGATTACACGCGTGCACCACCATCCTCATCTAATTTTTATATTTTTAGTAGAGACGGGGTTTCACCATGTTGGCCAGGCTGGTCTTGAATTTCTGACCTCAGGTGATCCACCCGCCTCGGCCCCCCAAAGTGCTGGGATTATAGGCATGAGCCACCACGCCTGGCTGACATCACTTTAAAAGCATATTTAATTCATCCTACAGAAGGAAATGCAGAAGATGGAATGAGAAAGCTTTGTCTCTCTCTGATATAGACAGAAGATAGACCAGGAGAAGATATGGAGTTTTAGCTCCTCTTTCTCATTTTGTACACAAAGAAACAGAGCCCTGGACTGGGTCAGGGCCTTCCTTGAGTCAGTATCCAGGCTGAGACTTCATCTTTGGCCTCCCAGCCATGTCTAGTCAGGAGATTTTGTTAGTCTAGATGGATTCCATATGACGTCCATGAGATTCTGCCCTGCCTTAGGCCTTGGACAGTGAGAATAGAGGCTCAGAGATGGATTAGGGGCATAGGAATGGGAGGGAGAAATTTGTCTCTAGAAAGTCTGGGGAGTGTCTATCACATAAAAGCACATGTAGAATGTATGACTAGGACAGAGCAAAGATGCACTTAGTCTCTGCTAAGACTAGGCTCTGTTCCAGAGTGGCCACCAGGTGGCACTCCCACCACAAGCCAGCCCAGTGCCAAGTTGGCCAAGTTTGGGGCTTGGGTCTAAGGATGTTGCTGATTTGTCTGTGGAAGGCACAGGACCTGTAGTGTTTTCAGGTGAGCTGAGTGCCCTGGTAGAAGGAAAAAAAAAAGTCTGTCTCTTCTCTGCTGACTGAATATTCCTCTTTGGATTTTTACTTTTTTTGTCTGTCTTAACTTGACCTGCCGTACTTAGATCTTAGTAATTTAGGTAGGGTTGATCAGATAAAAATGCACGTAGAATGATTAGGACAGAAAGCAGAGATGTAGGCATGGGATGCTGCTGGGAGTCAGGGCTAAGAGGGTGGTGGCAGTTCTGAGAAGTTCTCCATTCACAGTGGGCTGAACAGATGTATGGAAGGTGGTGATCTCTGAACTGGTCTAGGAGGAAGAGTCAGGCACTTGAGGGGAATGTCCTGGCTGAGGTTTGGAGGCAGGCAGAGCACTGAGGGGAGGGTGAGGCATGGCCTATGCAGCCTGAGAAGTGTCTTCTCAGCACTCCTTGCCTGACATGGTCTGCCACGAGTTGGGCCAGGTACAGTGACTGTTGTGCCTGTGCCTGTGAGATAGTCACAGTGGGCACATGGTATGTTGGGGGTCCCAGATATGGGCCCCAGACCTGTTTTTGTTTGCCCGTATCCATCCTTCTTAACTTCTGAATTATTTGCCAATATTTTAAAAGTGAGAGTTTCAACAAAGAGTCAACTTTCTTTTCTTTTCTTTTTTTTTGATGGAGTCTTGCCCTGTCACCCAGGCTGGAGTGCAGTGGTGCGATCTCAGCTCACTGCAACCTCCACCTTCCAGGTTCAAGAGATTCTCCTGCCTTAGCCTCACAAGTAGCTGGGATTACAGGTGCGTGCCACCACACCCAGCTAATTTTTGTATTTTTAGTAGAGATGGGGTTTCACCATCTTGGCCAGGCTGGTCTCGAACTCCTGACCTTGTCAGATAAAAATGCACATAGAATGATTAGGACAGAAATCATTGACCTTGTGATCCACCCACCTTGGTCTCCCAAAGTGCTGGGATTACAGGCATGAGCCACCATGCCCAGCCTCTTTTTTCTTTTCTTTTCTTTCTTTTTTTTTTGTAAGACAAGTTTCACTCTTGTGGCCCATGCTGGAGTGCAGTGGTGCGAACTTGGCTCACTGCAACCTCCGCCTCCTGGGTTCAAGTGATTTTCCTGTAATTAACGCCTGGAATTACAGGTGCTAGCTACCATGCCTGGCTAATTTTTGTATTTTTTAGTAGAGATGAGGTTTCACCATGTTGTGTAGGCTGGTCTTGAACTCCTGACCACAGGTGATCCACCTGCCTCGGCCTCCCAAAGTGCTGGGGTTACAGGCGTGAGCCACCGTACCCAGCCCTCAATTTTCAGCTTCCCTTGAAAATCATACTACCTTTCACTACTGGGTTTACTTCTTCATGGTTCCATGGGCTGGAGCTGAGTGGAAATTACCTTATAGACAGGACAGGGTTCTGCAGACCCCAGCCGACCCACTCCCCTCGTTCTCATCAGTGCCTAGTCTCTGCCCCCTGCAATAGGTAGTAATGGTGGTAGGCAATAGGAATTATTGCTGCTGTTAGTAGCCAGGAGGCCTGGGTGGCCACCAAGCTCTGAGGCCTCAAAGCAGGGGTGGGATCTAGCATGGAGGGGGCTGTTGGGGGTTGAATGCTCTCTGAGAGCTACTTCTAATCCTAAGAATTGGGATTCTTGGATCATCGTATCTATGAAAGGAAGTGAACTGTGTGTGGGTGACCTCACATCTGCATATGTTATCTCCTCAGGGAATCCTTCTACCTCCCACAGGCCTCTTGTTTGGGGTGGGTCACTCCTGTGAAGGCCGTGTGTAGCCATGGAATCAGGGCTGAGGAGGAGGTCACATAACCCTGGAGAATGGAAGGATGAGTTAAGTTGGACCCTGAAAGGTGAGAGGCTTTAGTTGGAATGTTGGGATTGCCTGGGGCTTCTGCTAGTGCTTCAGGACCATTAATCTCAGCTCTGTGTGTATCCATTTCTTTCATTCCAAAAGGAGTCTTCTTGGATTGGGCTGTGCCTCAGCTGTCCATGGGGCTCAGGAAGTGGTCTCCTCAAGGTATTTTTCTTATAGATTGAAGCCCTGCATCATTTATTTCTCCCAGCCTCCTTCCTCCCTCCCCTGAATGTGGAATCACGGGGAAGGGAGGGACAAGAATGTGCCTCCCCATCAGACATATCAGCATCCACATCTGTTGCTTCCTCTGCTGGTCCACTTTCCATCACTGGCTGTGAGTGGGGATTGTGCCCTTGTTCTTAGTCCAGGCTCAAGAGCCAGCCTTGGCTTTCAATGAGGCAGGCAGGCCCCTGACACCACCTATACCATTCCGACTTGATTTTCCTATGCTGCCTGAGGCAGGAAAACCCATGCCTAAACTCTGGTCATAGTGTCTGCCCCACAATCTAGCTGCCTTTCCCCTTATAAAGTTATTGCCTCAAGTCACGGGCTTAGTTTTCTCCTCCCCTGGCTGCCTGCAGCCAACCAAGAGAGTGGGCTGCCATCTCGCCTGGCCCTTTGTCCCCAGGTTGGCTGGTTTGTGGGGAGGATGGTCTTCAGTACTACTTCCTTCCCCCCTACTCCCAAGTCTGGAAAAAAATTATCTGGCATCTACCCCAGTTTCCATCTGCTGCTCTGTTGATTGGGAGATTGAGCCCATTCCCTGGTCTGCCCTTCTACCCAGCACCTGGTGACCTGGGCCCTGTCTAGGTCCTTCTGGGGATGGTTTGGATCCAGACTTCAGCCACAGACAGGAGGCAGCAGTGCCAGGGTACATCACACAGAGAGAAGTTGTGCGATCCTGGCACTTCACATCCCTTGTCTGTGCCTTGATTTCTTCATTTGTAAAGGGAGGTGACTAATAGCTCCAATTGCATAGGAGTATGAAGATTGAATGAGTTCAGATGAGGCTGTGAGATGGCACAGCACATGGGAACCACAGTGTTAGCAATTGTTACTTGCAGTCAGAAAACCCATCTTCGTTCTACCATTTACCGGTTGACCTTGGGCAGGTCCATCCTTGTCCCTCCCTGTACCTCAGTTTTCTTCTCTGCAATGGAGTTATGCTCCTTCCCTCAGTGAGAGGAAGAGAGTGGAGGACTGGCAGAGATGATGTAGGTGAACATGGGTTATGTGTTGTGAGTTGCTGTGCACATGGGCAATGTTATCATTGATTTTGAATCCATTTGAATTCTTAGTTCCAAAAGGCAGAGACAGGTGATTTCTTAGTTTGCTCTGACAAACTGTCTAGCTTTGCATAGACAGGAGAGACACTAGGGGCAATACCTATTTAGCAGATGAAACCGAATGTCCATCTTAGAGGCTAGCCTGGGCCAGGCTCCACTGCTGGCTTCAGGGCCACAGGCTTAGGTGCAGGCCTGAGGAGGAGCTCTTAGACTGTCTACAGCCTCCCTCTCTGGGGCAGTGTGCCCCTGGGTATCATGGGGTTGTTGGCTCCACCCAGTGGGCCAGGAACCTCGCTCTGCACTGTCTCTGGAGGTGCCTTGAGTTTACCTTCCTGGCCTGCTGGGGTGCCTCAGGGCTCTCGGAAGAAGGAGGGGACAACTGGAAGCAAAATGTAGAATGGTAAAGTCAAACTTCTTGGTCGCAAAACTTTCCTGGTTCCAGGGGGTAAAAACAACAACCAAATGGTCCTGGCCCCATGGAGCAGGGCAGAGGGCAGAGGGCAGCCAGCCCACCGCCTTTGCTGGTGTCTGCAGTGCGTGAATCATATCTAGGTCTGTGAGTTCTGAAGGTTGGATATTCACCTCTGCTCCTTCCTCATCCTGTCTTCTCAGTAAACACTAGATAAGTACTTACTGAGCTGGGTAGATTTTCCATTCATGGTTCCCTGGGGGCAC
Source organism: Rhinopithecus roxellana (assembly GCF_007565055.1). Classification (NCBI taxonomy): domain Eukaryota; kingdom Metazoa; phylum Chordata; class Mammalia; order Primates; family Cercopithecidae; genus Rhinopithecus; species Rhinopithecus roxellana. The sequence continues at coordinate 78,047,333 of NC_044553.1, read as the reverse complement.
AAGTGGAGGTGGTAGATCTGGGCCCTCTCTGGTCTAGAGAGAGGAGACCCTTTTACAAAGGGCAGGCACGTAGTTCTGAGAGGAGGAACTGATGGCAGAGCTGGCTGGGCTGCTCAGGTAACTGCAGAGGGTCTGGGCCTGGACCCCCCAAGGGAGTCCCCACTGAATGGTCAGATTGCCTGAGATAGGTGAGCCCTAGGTACTTTGTGGGCAGAGATCCCCTTAAGCTGCTCTCACCCTCCCTCCCCCACAGTGAGTCTTGGGCATGGGGGATGCTCCCCTCTCTACTTGGGGAAGGGGCCTTCCTAATTATATCCCCCTCTACTCACATGGAAATGAGTTTGGATTTTCTGAGCCTACACCAGCTGGCTGGGGGGGAGGCAGCCCAGAAGGCTGCTGGCTGGGGAAGGGAGGAGAAAGGAGAGGGAGGGGAAGGAGCCAGGCCAAGATGAAAAATTTCCAGTGTTCTCCCAGGCAGAGCAATAGCGGGTCCCTGAGTGCTCCCCACATATCATCGTTGTACCTGCTGGTAGGCTCAGCAGGGAGCTGTGTCCACTTAGGCGAACCCATCCTCCAAGGACCATAGTCCTCAGGGTGCGAACCACTTAGCCGGCCATAGCAAGGTTGTTGGGTGTTGGACTCCTCTGTGCCCTTGGACAGAGGTCCTCCACGACTTCTAGGCCAATCTTTTTATGGGGTGCAGGGAGTGGAACTGAGGCCCAGAGAGGGGATAGGGCCTGCGGCCCCTGGCAGACCACAAGTCTGGCTTGTCCGCAGCTGGGCTTTCCCCGTAGAGTTGCCCGGGAGAGGGTGGCGAAGGTTCCCCCAGCGGTTCCGCTCTCACTCAGGAAAGCCAGTGAGGCGAGAAAAGGCTGCGAGGGGCGGGGGGAGGGGCGGGGTGGGGTCAGTGCTGGCTCCGCCTCCTAGCGCTTGGGTCTGCCTGCGGCCGGGCGCTGGCTCAGTCTCGGCTGATTGCTGCTGTCGCTCCCGGGGCCACGGGATGACGCCTCCTCCGCCCGGACGTGCCGCCCCCAGCGCACCGCGCGCCCGCGTCCCTGGCCCACCGGCTCGGTCGGTGCTCCTGCTGCGGCTGCTGCTGCTGCTCTGGGCGGCCGCCGCCTCCGCCCAAGGCCACTCAAGGAGCGGACCCCGCATCTTCGCCGTCTGGAAAGGTAGGCGGCGCCGCGCGGGTGGTCGGGCGCGGGATCAGACGCTGCGCGGGGCGGGTGCGGAGTATGCTGCACCCGGAGGGAGTGCGTGCACTCGGCTCTGCGGGTCCCGGGCTGTCCCCGCGCTGTCCCCGCGTGGAGCGTGTGGGTTTGGGTGAGTGTGTGTGAGTGCGCGCTGGCACACCAGCGCCGGCTGTAACGCTGCGGCGAGCGAGCGGCGGGGCCGGAGCCCCGGCTAAGTCGCACCAAGTCCCTGGCAGCCGGGAGCCGCAACGCCCGGGCGCCAGGGGAGGGGGCGGGCCCCTCTCTCGGCCCCGAGCCACTCTGGGTTCTCTGGCGCGGGGGCTTCGGGGCAGGACCCTTTCCCCGCCCGGGACACCAACCCCAGTCCCCTCCTCTTGAGCTGCGGGCTCTGCTGGCGCGCAGGGCGCAGGCTGGGCCGGTGAGGGGGGCGCGGACCCCTTGCCGCCGCCGCCGCGCTTCGGCAGCGGGAACAAAGACCCCGCCGCCTGCCCCCGCCCCCGCCCCGGCCTGGAGCTCGGGCCAGGCAAGGGGGTGGGCACCCTGCGGCGAGGCGGCGGGACGTGGTGTGGTGCGGGGGCTTGGGGTACCAGGGCGCTGCCTCCGCAGTGCCGGCACCGGCCGCTCCCCCCTTGCCTGCACGTGGCAGTTGGCACCAGAAATCGGCTCCAGCGTTGGGGGGCAGTGCCCGTTGGGTGGGGCACGGCTGTTGGGACCCCCAGGCATTGGATCTAGGGCGGGGGTGCAGCCTTTAGGCCAGGGTAGGTATGAGAACCTGGGGGACCAGAGTCTCCCCCAAGGCACCTCAGTTTAGACCCTGTACTATGGGACAGAAAGCCGGCTAGGCGGGTGTTTGAGGCTTTCTGCCGTGAGGAACTGATCTCCCCTCCCCTGCATTGCACACAAATGCCTCCCCGCCCCCAGGCCGACTCGGCTCTGTCCCCAAATTTGGCGTGTCTGCAGCCCCCCTGTGGTGATGGTGAGGGAGTCGCAGTGGGGACTGGGGGGACTGGTCGGGTCTGGCCCCACCGGGAGCCTTTTGATGCCTTTGGCAGTTTGCAGGGATTGCGGGAGTCTGAGCATTATCTGGGGCAGGTATTATTAGCAGAGGGGAAAAAAAAAAAAAAAAAACGTACAGGAAAACGAGTGGCCCGAACTGCCGCAGTAGCTGAGGGAATGTGACTTGCCCAAGGTCACTGAGCAGTGTGGGTGCTTAGGTGCAGGCAGGGGCTCTGATCTGGCACAGGACCAGTCAAGGTTCTGGGTTAGGGAGGGGAGAAGGATTTAGATGGTTCAGGGACTATGAATGAGGTGTTCTGGGGACCAACTCGGCTACCCAGCCTGAGGTGCTCCTGGAGGAAGCCCAGCAGCCCTGCTAGAGCTCTGGCCGCCTGTGCATGTAGGAGACCTGCACACCACTTTGCAATCCCAGCTCCAGCCCCAGCTTCCTTTGCCCTCCCAGCAGCTTTGCCTTCCCTCAGTCCCCTTAGCTGTCTTGGACATCATAGCATGTGGGCACTCCGGAGGGGACAAATGGGCATGTCTGAGTGTTCTGGAATCTTTCCCTGCATCAAACCCTTTGCATTTTGGCTCTGTTTGCCTGTCCCACAGTCTTCCCATGACCCCCCACCCCCACCCCACTTAATGCACACCTGCTTCTTAGCGCTTAATGCATACATCCCATCCTGGCCACTTAGTTCCCACCCTGAGGCTATTTAAAGCTGCTTTCAGTCCTCTTACCCACTTTTCGAAGCTCCCAGCCCAGCTCCATGGCCTAACTCCCCTACCCGCAGTTCACTGCTGTAGCCACACTGGCTGTGCCCTCTGCTTAGTAATGCACTGTTGAACCCCACTGGCTGGGGTCTGCCAACCGTTCACCAGTCTTGTCCAAGGACAGTCTGTGGTCTCCTTCACCAGTGCCAGGTGCCCCACTGGCCAGACAGGCCCTGCCATTCACCTGCCCCCCACCCCCAGGGCCACCAGCTGGTGATGGTGTGCCCGACTGACAGCTGCCTCCTGTCTCCTGTGGGGTGACACATGGTAATCGGACAGGAATGGGCTTGGGTAGGACAAACCCAGGAATAGGGTAAGAGGGGGTCTTGCTGGAAGCCTAGAGCTCTGTCTACCAGTGGGTGGGTGGGAGTATGGTGGTATCCAGGAATGACAAAATCAGGGATGGTGGTGGTTCTGGAGCCGTTTCTCTGTGAGGCATAGATGGGGATTTTAGTTTTGAGTCAGGACAGCTGTGGGGACTGGAATAGTATGGAAAGTTCTTTATTTTCTGCTGCTTGGATCCCCAAGTTCTAGAGAAAGATTAAAGCAGGGAACTCTGAGAGGGGCCCAGCCTGCACTGATCAGGGAGGTTGCTGCCTCTGCAGCCTGATGAAAGTCTGGCACAGTGTAGCTCAGGCCAGGGAGAGAGATGGGCCATCATGTACCTGCTGGGTGCCCTTGAGCTCCGCACTTGTCTTTGACCCTTAGAGCTTGCCAGAGCAAGAAAGGCTCTAGGGGTTGTCTCCCAAGGGCTGTCGCTGACACATGGGCCAGTCAAGGATGTGCATGTGTGGTCCTGATCTTCCTGCAAGCAGCGACTGGAAGGGAGTAGATTGCAGGTGAGGGCTGGGGCTTAAAAGGAGGTTGGCATGCCTGTGTAAGCTGTGCACCCCTCTTCCATTTTATCAGTGGTTGGAGGAGGTAGAGAAGGCATGGAAGGTCCTGAACCCCAAGGTCAGAGGTGAACCAGCCTGTCCATGGGGAAACGGAGCGCACATCCCCAGTCTCAACCTGCCCAGCTGGTTCTGCCCTCCCTTGCTTTTGTCCTATTAAACAATGGGATGTTATTGTTGACTTGGTGGCTGCTGGGGAGCCATTCTGGGGCCGCTCCCCAGGGCAGGAGGTTTGTTACCTCCTCCAGGGGATGAGGTCACATCTGGGACTCCCCAAGCATCAGCATTTCCAGTGGAAATCCTTGCCCCCTTGGGGACTTAGATGTGTTCATCACCTTCAAGGTGAATTTCCTCTGCAGAGTCTCATGGTGGGGGGGCAATTCTCCGGAGGAGAGGGGGAGTTTCCTAAGCTGAGAGAAATGCATGGTGAGGTCATCAGGAGCTTCCTACCAAGCTCTGTGACCCCTCTGTCCTGGACAGTGAAGATTCTGAGAGCAGGTCTGGTGGAATGGATGCTGGCACAGGTCCAAGGATGACCGTGGTATAGGGGAGAGAGTTGGGAGGTCGGGAGCCTGGTTCAGGCTGTGACCTAATTTGCTCTGTGACTCTGGGCAAGTGTTTGCCTTTTACTGAACCTCAGTTTCCCCAAGTGCCCAAAGAGGGTAGGGGAGGGGGCTTATCCTTGTCTGAGATTTAATGCCTTAGGATTTCTATCTCTCTGGGATGGGAGGGGCTGGACAGAGTCTGTGGTGGCCTGTTTAAATCTTAGATTTCCAGAAATCTAGAGGAGAAATTGAAACCTGGGAAGTCAGGGGAAACCCTTAAGTTTCATGTTCTTTCCTTTTTTTTTCTCTCATGGGCCAAAGGCTGAGGATCATTTGGAGGAAATGGCTCATTAGCTTGTGCCCTCAAGGGTGGACATATTCACTCAGCAAACATTTGCTGGGGCCAACCTTGTGCCGGTCTTGGGGCTGAGCTTGGGGATCCGGTGGTGATGATGAGCTTGGAGATCATGGAACAAGATGATTCTATGCCCTTGTAGACTTTTCAGTGTAGATGGAGATGGGCAGATAAACCTGCAGGTACAACAGAATGTGTAACAGAGAGCAGCTGTGGGCACTGAGGAGATGTCTAACCCAATTTTCCCAATCAGGGAGGGCTTCCTGGAAGAGGTAGCAAGCTGAAATGGCAGGAGGAGTGAGTCAGCTGGGGGAAGGGAGGAACGGGAGGAAGCACCCCACTTAATAGGATTTTAAACCCAAGAATTTACAGCAAGGACCACAGAGAGGAGAGAAGCCATGTGAGGGGCCCCCATATGAGGAGATATTGAGTCAGCCTGGGCCTGGGGGCTTCCGAAAAGTTTGAAACTTGTCCAGCTGGGCATAGGTGAGGGGATACCTGTCATCCTATGGCTGGCCCAGCAGTGGGGAGGAAGGCTGGATCCACTGGAGAAAGGCCGTGGCAGGCAGGGAAGGCCTCTCGAATGCTGGCAAGGCCATAGCCCCATCACAGCTCCCTGGTGGGAGGCTGGGTCTGGGTCCAGGGAGACCACGGCTTTCCCCATTGACTCCTGACCACAGGACAGTCTCCAGGTGAGAAAGTCTGTCCCTCAGCTCTGTCTTCTCCTGCTCTTCCTCTGTAGAGATGGAAGGAGCCTAGAGGTGGCGGGGGTGGGGGTGGTGTGGATAGATCACTATCTGGGCTGAGGGTGGGGCCCTGGGGGAAGCAGGGAAAGGTGGGCTCTGTTTTTTGAGGAGGGCCAGGCAAGGTGGGATGTGAAGTTCAGCCCAGGGGGCAGGTCTGGCAGCCCTCAGGGGGCAGTAGCGGGAGTGGATGGCCCACTAGCTGACGGCCTGTCCACCCCCAGCTTCACAGGGCTCTGTCACAAGAGATTGATTGCACTTCCCCCGCTTTGGTCGGCAGCTCTGCGACGAAAAGTTTCCACTTCTCTTGATTTCCTTTTTTGGCCCAGCGTGGCTGCCCCAGGAGCCTTCCTTCATCCATGGTTGGGGGAGGAAGGGGCTCTTAACCTGTCCTGCCTTCAGAAGAGCCAGGGTTCCGTACCCTTGCAGGAAGGGCCAGCCACCAGATGTATGGCCAGCTGTCCTGTCCTCAGGGAGCCAGACAGGCTAGAAAGAAAGCCAGGGGATGGAGAGCCCCAGCATCTTGTTGGGCCCTGCCTCCTCAGAGGACAGAGTTCCCCCTTCTCTAGCCAGCCAGGCCTCAAGGGACTGTCCCCTCTCTGCCCCGAATGGTATGGGGTGGCTCTCCAAGCCCTTTACTCTCTCTGGCCCTGGCCTTACCGTCTCTCCAGAACTGTGCCCAGCCTCCTGGAGGACCTCCATCCCTATGCTGCATCCCATCTGGAACACACGGCACACAGCTGCCGCCTTCCCCAGGCCCTGCATAGTGGCCTGGCCCCACTGCCTCCTGGACTCCCATGGTTCTTCCCTCACTGCTCCCTGGCTCCCCCACTCCTCTCTGCACCCCACTCCTCTCTGTACCCCACTTACCTCCTCCTTTCTGCCCAGAAAGGAGGCTGCTGGTTCTTTCTCAGTTCTTCTGAGGGACCTCGGATGACCCCAACCCACACAGCCTGACAGCGCTAGCCTAGGATGTCAGAAAAGAAATGTCAGAGATTAGCTGGGCCAGCCAAACATTCCACAGATGGGGAAACTAAGGCTCAGAGATGACAGGGACTGGCCCGAGGTTACCCAGTGAGACAGGCAGAGCTGGGACCGGGCTGAGTCTTCTGAGCCTGTTTCTGCACCAGCTCTCAGCCTGTCTCCAGCTTTCTGTCTACCGTCATACTCTGTCCCAGGCTGGGGGCTCGTTGAGTGCCTTTTTTCCTCAGCTAGCTCAGCTGGGCCCAGACTCTTCCTGCCCCACTGCTGTCTGTTCTAGGAGCCGCACCAGCCATCAGTGCCCTCTCTTCAGGACCTTGGATTCGGACCAGCTCCATATACCCCTTCTGGTCTTTCCTCAGGTGGTCTGGGCCTTGGGTGCCAAGGACAGGTTGGTCTGTGTCCCAGCTCGGGCTAATCTGGTTTTAACTGTCATGACAGCCTGGGATTAGGCTGATCCTGCCATGCCTTCTGCACCCCATGCTTCCAGCCAGAGGCTTGGGCTCTGTGCCAGCACCCCCGGGTAACTCCTCATCATGGAGGGCAGCAGGCCTTGGTCTGTGTTCAGCTCCTCTGGGGGAGAGTCAGGAAGAGAAGCCCTGGGTTTGCCCTTGGGGAGCCCCCCACATTCCTGGAGAGGTGGGTCTTCTGCCTGTGAAGTAGGGTGGACCCCTGGGGAAGTCAGGAATGACCTGCAGATGTAGCCTAGGACTGTGACAGAAGGTGAGAGCAGGAAAGGTCAGTGTGGGATGGTGTAATCAAGGAAGGCTTCCTGGGGGAGGAGGAGGAGCCAGGCTAGAGCTAGGGGCAAGGGCATAGGGTGGGGGCAGAGGACAGCACAGACAACTATTCATATTGTTGTTTGTACAGAGTCTCACGCCTGTAATCCCAGCACTTTGGGAGGCTGAGGCAGGTGGATCATTTGAGGTCAGGAGTTCAAGACCAGCCTGGCCAACATGGTGAAACCCTATCTCTACTAAAAATACAAAAATAGCTGGGTGTGGTGGCACACGTCTATAATCCCAGCTACTTGGGAGGCTGAGGCAGGAGCTCTGGCCCAGCCTGTCGAGGAAGGAAGGTCACTGTGATGACTTCTGCACCCCATTGGTGACCCAGGCATCTGTTCTAGGATACCTGTCCCTCTGGCATGGGAGTTTGGCCTGCCCTAGTCTTGCCTTTCTTCATTGTCTGAGCTGCTCCCTAGCAATGGAAGACATGGAGCAAGAGGAAGCCTTGTCCTCACCTTCAGGACCCCATAGGCCAGATGAAATCCCATTAGACAGCATGATCTGAGCAAAGATGGTACTGCCAGATGGTTTGTGGTACAAGGTTGAAGGTACGGGCAGTGAATCTGGAATACTTCCTGGATCCAAGGGATTTAGCTAGATTTTCAAGGACAGGTAAGATCCATGTGCACAGAGAAAAGGGGAAAGGTCAATCCAGGGAACGGAAAACAGGAGCAAAGTGCAGAGATGGGAATGAGCCATGGCAGAGCTGTGCAGAAATGAGGTGGGCCTTGACTGCCCTGCCCTGAGGTTTTGGGCCCTGCTTGGATGGGCAGATAGGAGCCATGGTGGGTCCTTGAACTGAGGAGTGGAGGTGAGTGTTTTGGCCAGGGCTGGCTGGGTGGGGACCTGGCTGGTGAGCACACTCTGCCCTTCACTGTGGTCAGCTTCAGAGCATGCAGTACTTTTTTTTTTTAGAGACAGGATCTCACTGCCTCCCAGGTGGAGAGCAGTGGTGCAATCATAGCTCTCTGCAGCCTCGAACTCGTGGACACACGTGATCATTCTGCCTTGGCCTCCTAGAGTGCTGGGATAACAGGCATGAGCCATGGCGCCCGGCCCCACAGAGTGCTTTATGTTCTGAGCAGAGATCTTGAGAGACTTGTCTTCCTAATCAGTCACTCAGGACCAGGGCCCCACGCCGCACCATGAGAAGATTCCTGCCCCACTGTTGTAACTTAGGATCTTTAAGATGGAGAGACCCCTTCCATGATTAAGAGAGAGACAGGTGGAAATAAAGATTTTGTTACTAACAGGTCTTGAGGGATACCTGGCATACCTGAGGCCACACACGTGGAGGTCAGGGAACATGTGCAGGGTGGAGGGATCCATGGGCCAGCATCTTTATGGGGTCCAAGGTTTTATTCAAACAAGTTTTTCAAAGGGAGTTTGTTTTGTTGTTGTTGTTTTTTGGAGATGGAGTCTCACTCTGTCACCCAGGCTGGAGTGCAGTGGCACGATCTCAGCTCACTACAACCTCTGCCTCCTGGGTTCAAGCGATTCTCCTGCCTCAGCCTCCCAAGTAGCTGGAACTACAGGTGCACACCACCATGTCTGGCTAATTTTTTTGTATTTTTGGTAGAGACAGGGTTTCACCATGTTGGCCAGGCTGGTCTAGAACTCCTGACCTCAAATGATCTGCCCGCCTCAGCCTCCCAAAGCGCTGGGATTACAGGCGTGAGCCACCGTGCCTGGCCTCCACAGGGAGTTTTAATTGGTGGGTTTACAGCAAGCAGTCATGAGTTCCAGGAGGTCATGTTGTGACTGAGACAAGGTCACTGGCCTGTCTGCACAGTCCATGCGGGCTGTGGGGTCAGCAGTACCAGTTAAATGGGCTGTATGTAGCTGTCCCACAGGGAGGCAGTCACCAGGAGATGACTGTCTATGGTAGCTATCTGGATTGAGCACATTGAGGAACTAGGAGGGGGCAGGGAGCTGGAAACGGTGTCAAGGGTGACAGCCCTGCTTCTGGTGTAAGAAAGCCCAGATTATATTCAAAACGGATGCCAGGGCAACATCAAGGCATAGGAATTCACTACACTCACCTGGGCCTGCACACCCGTGCTCACTTACACACTGTCTTCAGGGTGTTATGGGCAGAGGTCAGGCCTTCGTTGGCCAAGTAGCCTCTAACTGGGCTTCACCCTCTGTGGGCCTTGGTCTCCTCATCTGTCTGGGAATGGCTGGCCTGGAAGCCTCCAAGGGCCCATCTCTGGAATACAATGTTATAAACGCAGATTCTGGAGTCAGCTTGCCTGAGTATGAACCTCTGCTCCACCTCTTAGTAGCTGTGTAATGCTGGGTAAGTTACTCAGCTTCTTTGTGTCTCACGATCCTCATCTGCAAAATGGGGATAATAAAAGAACCTACTTCATGAGAGTTCAGTGGTGATTGAGTTAATATATCTAAAACTCATTTGGAATAGTGCTTGGCACATAGTAAATGCGATGGAAGGGTTGGGTGGTAGGGGCATCATCATCATCGTCATCATCTTCCTCCTCCTCCTCTGGCATCTCTGGTTTCTGATGGAATGCAGCCCTGGCAGCCCAGCCCCTGCCAGTTCTCCCTAATGGGCTTTGCTGGCTGGCTGCCCTTGCTCGGTCTCCCCTGCTGGTTCAGGCTAAGGCTAAGACTGGGTAACCTTCTGTTTCTCAACAGTCTTCCACCTCCCTCCCTCCCTCCACTTGGGGTGGTGTAGCCATCCTCTGCCCTCTCCCCCACCCCTGCCCTGGCTCTGGGCCCAGGGGCAGGCCCTGCACCGCTACCCATTGTCTGCTTTGAAGGAGCCACCAGCTGACTTCGGCCCCACTGTGGGGCTTTTGGAACCTGCTGGGCTGGAGAACAGCCGGAAGGTGGACAGGACATGGTGTTTGTCCTGGGCTTCCGGCCTTCCCTGGGCTTGGGCTCAGGGCCTCCTTGCCGGCCTTCCTTCCCTGAGTCCTTGAATCCTGCCCAGGACAGCCCCTCATCACACTGCTTTCCACACTGACCCTTCTCCCCAGGACTTTGCCCCAGACAGTCTCCCCAGTAGCCAAACCTTCTTCTGGTCCTTTGAGCACAGTGGTGCCGTGGGGAGAGCATCCAGACCTTGGTGGCTTAGAAGGGCGTTAGTTTTCTTGTTTGTAAAACGGCAATACAGGTTGTCCTGCCTTCTTTACAGGGTGGCTGGGGGTTTGGTGGGCTGGTCAGTGGAAGCAGATGAGAGTGTCAAGTTTTTTCTGCTGCCTCCACTTCCAGAAAACTGTCTGACTTCTGTGGCACTCAGAGAGTCACACTTTCTCAGAAAGACCCATGGACTTAACCCTGATTGTTTTGTGATTTGTTTCAAGAATCCTGGCGGGTCGTAAAACCCAGGCCCAAACAAGTACCAGCACCCACCCCAACTCACACCCAGCTAAACCACAGAGGAGGAAAGTGAACCCAGGAAGGCCCAGCCTCAGTCACTGTCACAGCCAGCCAGCTGTCCGGCCACCAAAGAGATAATGAGACTTCTTGGAGTCAGGGCTGAGCCACACATGAGATATACTCCCCTCCCACCCACAGCTGACCTTGGTGGGTGGGAGGATACTCCCCTTTGGCCCAGCACACAGCTCATTCTTCTCATGGCTCATAAAGAAGGTAGACTACTCACTCCTTCATGAGCTGAGTGCTATCTCGAGGCCCCACCACCTGCCCCAGCACACAGGCTCTGTCCTTGCCAGGCAGCTAGCTAATCTAGAACCTAACCCTGCCTGAATTTTGCCAGGACCCACCTGCAACCATGACCTGTCCTTAGCACCAAGCCAGTGCCACCCTGGAAACCAGGCTTCTCACACCCTCTTCCTGGCCATATCAGGAGAGACAGAAACATTTGTTCCTGTACTCCCACCCTTAGTGGAAGGGTTTCCTCTACCACTCCGACATGCACAGCACCTACACTTCCACCATTAGTCACTCCTTTGGATTTAAGGCTTTGATCACTAAAGGCCCCTGGGAGAACAGGGCCTCACCTGGAAGGTGGGTGGGCGGGTGATTCCCTTTAGTTATCAGGTTAGTGACTCGGCACCTAGTGAGCAAGAGAGGGAAGGGTAGAGTAGGGATGATTCAGGGAAGTAGGGAGAGGCTGAATATACAGCTTTTTTGCAAATCAGAGGCTCTCCAGGAAGCCCAGGATGTGATCCTGGAGAGAAGTAGCTGGGTAATGGGTACTGGAAACTTGGAGCTTCCCTCGCTCTGTGTCCTTGGGCCAGTGGTACAGCCTCTCTGGCCTCCATGTCCTTCAGTTCAATGACTGTTCAGATCCTCTCCCTTCCATCTTGACATGTGGATGTGGGATTCCAAAAGGTGGAGAGGCTGCAGGCTAATTCCTGGGCATCATGTGGGCCTTCCCTCTACTCTGTTTGCCAGGCATGTGGTTGGGCAAGGGTGTGAGGTAGGCCTGGCAGTGCAGGGGTGGGGGCACAACTGTGGGAGGAGGCTCCTGCCAGATGTGCTGGCTCTCCAACCTGAGGTCGGCCTGCTTTCTGCTCCTTGGCCCGGGGCCTCTCTGACTGCCTGACTTAGGCATTCTCTGGGGGGGTGCCCACATTCCTGCCATTTTCAGAGCCTGACTCTCTGCCCACTTTCAAAGGGCTCCTTGAGGTTAGCATTCAAGGCCCACTGGGTCAGTGGGTCAGGTTGCAAGGCTGGCTTTGCCAGACCAGAGCATGGGACCCAGCCCCTTCATGGGCAACAACACCTCCCACTCTGCCCTCCCCTGGAGCTGCACTCCTCTTTCACAAACAACAAGAGTATGGGGACAGCAGGCCAGACGGTGACAGCACCAGAGTGAATGAGAAGAGGAAGCGTGCTCCACCAAGCAGGCCTGCTTTAGGAAACGCACCCCAGAGGCCCAGACTTGCCGCAGTCGGTCAGCTGCTGGGGTGGTGATCAAGGGTAGGGGCCCCAAGGAGTCAGGCCCCATTCTTTCCGATGGGATCAGAGCCCCGTGAGCACCCGGCCCCAGGGCTATGTCTGGTGGAGGTTATCTCCTACAATCCAGCCTTCCTTACAGCTCGCCTATCTGACTGGAGCTGGGCCTTGCTGGCCCTGCCACCATGAGAAATGGGACTCAGGGGAACTATGGAGTCCGGCTGGGTATGGGGCAGCCTGAATGTACTTTCTTGGTCCAGCAGGAGCGAGGATTGGCTCAGAATCACATGGGGTGGGGGGTGGGTTGTCTTGTGCCTGGCTTGCCTCTGGGCTATGCCCTCCCCATGTGTCTCTAGCCCCATCCCCTGCCTGAACCCCTGGTTATTCTAGGAGCTTTTAGCTACCACTTAGTCAGCCACTAATGCGTCAGGCTGGGTAGTGAGGGGGGAGACACGGTGCCAGACGGTGCTCCTTTTAGACAAGCAGGATGGGAAGCAGGGGGAGCCAGGAGGTGGGGGATGCCAGAGGATGGGGAGGCATTTTCCACTCCTGGCCCTGCTCGTAGAGTTCAGGCAGCAGGGGAGAGTGATGGGCAGTGGGTCAGTGTGTCCTTGGACAGGCTGCATCTTCCCTCCCCCATCACACGTGGGCCTCAGCTCACCTTCCCGATTCTTCTGTCATTAGGACTGTGCCAGGCTGCAGCGCATGGCCTCTGCCCTCTGTACAGCCACCTTCCCTACCTTTGCTCAGGCTGTGTCCCCTGCCTGGCGTTCCCTCCCCGCCTGTTCTGGGCCCATCCAACTTTTATCTACCTCTCCTCTCTCTTTGAGTTCATAAAGCAGCAAAAAGAAAATGTTCAGGGATATGACACGTACTCCCTTGGCCTGGCCTTTTTAGGGGCAGCCCCTGGCCTCGCTCAGCCCCTGCCTGCGCAGAGACTCGAGGCCTGTCCCTGATGGCTTGGTGCTGCCTTCACTTCCAGGCAGCCCTCCTGCCCCTAAGCCCCCAGCCCCCGCTCCTGCCAACCTAAACAAAGCTTCCTTTCATGTATTCATCGAGCTGCTGCTGCTCGACACTTCCCCGGTACAATCAGGCCTTTTGAGGGCCTCGGGCGGTGCGGGAGCCCAGGCCGGGGCTGGGGTGGAGAATGGGCCAAGGCCTTGTCCTGGGGCTGAGCTGGTGTCATTCCCTCTAGCCCATATGCATCACCAAGAAGTGAGCTGGGAAGGGCAGGAACCTGGGGGTCACGGGAGGCCGTGCTCCTGGGCTCCTGTTCGTTTTCCTGCAAAATGGGACGGACAGTCCCTGCCTTCCTCCACCCTAGCCGTTGTGGCTAGGGTTTGAAGGGAACTGGGCTCAGGCTTGCAGATCCGCATGGGATTGTCCTGGCCCTAGTGCCGCAGCTCCTAACCAGGGGCCAGCAGCCCTCACCCTCCCTTCATGTCTTCAGCAGATACTTTGTGGGCAGCCTTGTGGTCCATGCTAAGACAGTTTTGCTGGGGAGCTGTGGAAGCTTTCTGTGGTGCGGCTGTCTGACCCCTCAGATGTGTTCCCAGAGTAGGGCCAGGCCTCCCCCTCAGACCTTACTCTCCAGGACCAGCCATGCCTCGGCCATCAGGGGCCATCAGACTCGACTCCCTAGGGCAGGACTGCTTTCCTCTTCTCTTCAACAGCCCTGCAACTCCTAGACGAGGCACCACCCCCCAGCCCAGGGTCCTATCTGGTGCCTCTTTCCCCTTGAGTAGTTGTACCAAATTGGCCTTGCTGGGCCCCTTGGAGACCTGGGCCTGTGGCCTTGGTGCAGGTGTGGGGCTAAGGTGACTGATGGAGGTGGCTAGCACAGTCTGACGGCTGGGACTTTTCTGCTTTGACTCCCAGGGGCTACGGATCTCGGGTCCTAGCCCAGCATCTCCAGATGCAGACATGCACCTTTTCCTGGCCACCAGGCTGGCTATTGGGGGATGGGAGGGGAGCGGGAGGGGAGTTGGGGCTGCAGACTGTCTGGATCCCAGGCTGGGCCATAGGGGATGGTGGCTGCGGCTTGGGCTGCGGGTGGAAGGGGAGTCATGGGAGCTGAGTCGGGAATACTGTGTCTGTGACCCCAGCACTCTAATTCTATCCCAGGAAGGGAGGGGGAGCAGGGCAGCACCCAAGACCTGCCAGTTCTCCCTCCCTCCCTCCCACTGAAGTGCCAGTAACTCTCAGCCCTTGCTCTGCACATCTGGGGCCTACAGGAAGGGAGGCTTGGGGGCCAGGGAGGGCTGATATCCCCGGAGCTGTTCAGTTGGGCTGTTTGTGATGTGCACCAGGAGAACCACACCACCCAAGGACAGTGAGCTCAGCATTTCTCTCTGTGGCCTACCTTGCTCTTGAGAGCTGATACTCCAGCTTTGGACAAGCTGATCTGTCCTTCCTGCTGATGTGACCTTGGCATGTCTCCCAGGGTACCTCAGCACTCTCCTCTGCACAGTGCACCAGGCCACAGAAGAGGTGAAGAATGCTCACTTCCAGGGGTGACCTGACCATGAAGGGATGTTTCTTAAAGAATGAAGGTGTGGTTGCACAGTGTGTGGTCCAGCTGCTCCATACCCCCATTAAATGCAGAATCAATATGGCTCCAATGGGAGTAAGAGGGATCAGGGGCAGACTTGAGGAAATGGTAGTTTTTTTGGTCAGAACTGGAGCTTGGGTGTCACTGCCAAGCTGGCTGCCCCAGAGTTTCCTGCAACTGGAAAAACAGTGGTCAGACCCAGTTCCTGGGTGAGGCCCCGGCTGGTCAGAGGGGAAGATGCTGGCTGTGGCTGATTGCTGGGGGCACAGCCACAGGCCATCCCATCCCTATAATTTACTCCTACAACCAGGACAACCTCAGTAGTGTCACTGGAGATGAGACATCTCCCCAGAGACAGTGGCTGCAGTCAGTTTCTTTTTTGGGGAAAATTTTTCCAGTCAGCCCTTCTGCTGAAAGGCCCAGGCTGTGCTCTGTGAAGGTCCCCCTGTCCCAGAGTTGCTGGGGAGGGAGAGCTGATCTTTACCCCCAGGAGAGCTAACATCTCCGTGGGTGAAACCAGGCCAGAGTGGGCCATGGAGCAGAGTCCAGCTTGGTAGGCAGGAGCATAGGCTCTGGTTCAGGATCTGCTACTGACCTGCTTCCGTGTGCCCTTGGGCTGCCCCTCCCTTGGCCTGTTTTCCCATCTGTGAAATGGGAGGGAGTAGATGTTGAGATTCCTTTCCTCCTCTAGTCTAGTGCTCACTAAGGGGCTGGGGACGGGCCAGGACGGGTTGGAGAGGGATTCCTGAGGGAGGAGAAGGGATTCTGAGCATTGTGATTCCTCAGAACCTGTACTCTGCTGAAAGGCCCGGGGTCGCGGGACACCACTTGCTTTGGCTTAGGGCAACAGAAAGCCTCCCAGAGCATGGCCAAGGAGCCCTGGTCCTCCTGCCGGAGCCCAGCCCCTCAAGAGTGTGTGCCAGAGGAGGGGGTCTGTTCCCCCAAGAGGTCCCTAAATCCTGCCCCATTCTGAAGTCACACTGTGACTACTGTGAAGGAAGGAGAGGCTGCCACGCTAGGGGAGGGGCCGTGCTACAAGTGAGGACAGCTGGTTGCTGGAGCCCACCAGTGGATCTCTTACTTCTCCTGTCCTTGGCTCTCTGAGTCTGGGTGCCACCCCCGCCCAGAGCTTGTCTGAGGCCCTGCCAGAACCCTGAGCACAAAGCACTGGCTGTCAAGCAGGTTCCGGTGTGCCATGTGGAGGGGACCCAGAGTCTTCTCTCTTGGGACCTGGCTTCAATGTTTCTACTAATTGTCTCCTCCTCAGGCCATGTAGGGCAGGACCGGGTGGACTTTGGCCAGACTGAGCCACACACGGTGCTTTTCCATGAGCCAGGCAGCTCCTCCGTGTGGGTGGGAGGACGCGGCAAGGTCTACCTCTTTGATTTCCCCGAGGGCAAGAACGCATCTGTGCGCACGGTGAGCCTCTCTCCCCCAATGCCCCACCACCCTCTTATCTCCCCTCTAGCCCTGCCGAGGGGCCTCAGGGAATCCATGGGAGCTGGCATCTCTTCCTAAACTGCCCCCACCTCCGTATCCTATAAATGGCTCCTGGGGGAGGCTCCCTAAAGGTAGTCCAGATTGGAGTGGGGAGCTGGGGCGGTGTGGAGAAAAACAGGAGCTAATGGGCCTAGCCAGCTGGGCAGCGCTGCTGCAGAAAGCCCAGGCTGGAAGCTGGGCCCCAGAGCCCATGGCTGGTCTTCTGAACCCTCTGGGCCTCAGCTCTGGATATGAGACCCTGTTTGACCTCAGGTAGATCACTATCACCCTCTCAGTGCCCCAGTTGCTCATCTGTCAGATGAGAATAATGGTTGCTTCCTTTGGGGCTTATCCTGAGGCTGTGTGGAAAGCATTTCAGGGGCATCTCACCCCTGGCAGAGTGAACTAATGCTTCTCCCCTTCCCCCAGGTGAACATTGGCTCCACAAAGGGGTCCTGTCTGGATAAGCGGGTGAGTTGGGGAAGGAGTATGGAGGGGTCTGAGCCACTTGGTAAAGGGAGAGGAGACCCTGAGGGTCTGAGGAAGGAAGCATGGCCCTGCCCTGTGAGACCCAGACTGATGGGGAGACGTGGTCCTCTGTGCTTAGGGAATGGCATCAGCTGCACCCACTCTGGGCTGTCCTGGGAGGCTGTTACCTATGCTCAACCCTTCCGACACCTTCTTCCCTGATCCTGGGGGTCCTAGTGCTAGACATGCTAGGGCCTTCCAGCAACCAATTTCTCTCCTCCCTTCTCTCTTCCCCGGGCAGGACTGCGAGAACTACATCACTCTCCTGGAGAGGCGGAGTGAGGGGCTGCTGGCCTGTGGCACCAACGCCCGGCACCCCAGCTGCTGGAACCTGGTGAGAAGGCTGCTCCCCATGTGCCTGATTAGCTCGCCTTCTACTGGGTGGGCTTCTGCCCCTCATGGTGGGAAGGAGATGGCGAGAGTCCAGTGCTGCCCTTGCCCTGGGAGGATTGGGCCCCTGGCCGAGAAACTGGCCATCATGGGAGGCAGTGGCTGTGGGATTATGTGACCATCCAACCCTCTGGATCTCCCACAGGTGAATGACACTGTGGTGCCACTTGGTGAGATGAGAGGCTATGCCCCCTTCAGCCCGGATGAGAACTCCCTGGTTCTGTTTGAAGGTAGGGCAGTGCTGGAGCAGGCGCCCCAGGGGGAAGCTTCTGAACTGGGCTGGGAGAGGGGTGGTCAGCTCCTTGTCCAGTGTCTGGAGGAGGGACTTCCAGGAGCTGCCTGCCCTTACTCATGCCCCCCTCCCACCATCCCCAGGGGACGAGGTGTATTCCACCATCCGGAAGCAGGAATACAATGGGAAGATCCCTCGGTTCCGCCGCATCCGGGGCGAGAGCGAGCTGTACACCAGTGATACTGTCATGCAGAGTGAGTCAGGCTCTGACTGGGCTGAGGGTGGACCAGGGGGTGTGAGCACCTAAGGTGGCAGATGGGAGCCTGATGTTTCTGGGAGGGCTCCCTGAGGGCCGCTGGGGCCATGCAGGAAAGCAGGACCTTGGTACAGGCCTGAGGAGTTAGGGTTGGCTGGAGGCAGAGGAACAGACAAGGTGTAGCAGTGGGATGGGCCCAGCCCTCTTTGGGAACACAAACAGAGGGAGCCCCAGACCCAGCGCAGGGTCCCCAGGAACCAAAGTTTATCCTCTGCTGAGTTCATGTGGAGGCAGCCCCCAACTTCCTCCTCATTAGGGCTCTGCCAGTTGGGCAGAAGTGACATAGGGGCCCCCAGGGACCTTCCCTCAATCCCCAGGCATGAAGTCATTGCTCCTGGGCTGATGACATCTTTGTAGGAGGAGGGCAAAACAGGTGTGGGCTGGAGGTGCAGAGCCTAGGGCCCCTTGGGGTGTTGGACCTGATGTTCTGAGTCCTCTTCCAGATCTGATTTGCCATGGTTTGTGCAGACCCGAAGGAGAGAGGAGAGTGTGCAGGGTTGGGGTGGTCTCCCGGGCAAGCTTCCCAGCTTTATGCCCACTCGCCTTTGTCCCTGGCAGACCCACAGTTCATCAAAGCCACCATCGTGCACCAAGACCAGGCTTACGATGACAAGATCTACTACTTCTTCCGAGAGGACAATCCTGACAAGAATCCCGAGGCTCCTCTCAATGTGTCCCGTGTGGCCCAGCTGTGCAGGGTGAGCAGGGGCGTGAGGGCTGCTGGCTGCATATCTGTGTGTGAATAGGTCTGAGTGAGGGTGAGTTCTGTGTGTCTGTGTGCATGTAGAAGTTGTGTGGATGTAGGAATGGGTCTGTCTGGGACTGTGGGAGTAGCTGTGTGTACATGGAGCATCACGTGTCTGTGTGTGGGTAAAGGTGGCTGAGCTCCTGTGCACAATATGATGGCATGTGAGCATGTGAGAGTATGATGGTGTGGGTGTGTGTGTGTTTTGCCTGTGTGAGTGTGCTGTGCCATGTGTGTGGGTGTGTGAGTCAGTAAATGTGTGTCTGAGTCCGTCTGCTCTGTGGGGAACTGGCACTCTCACCTGCCCTGACCCCGAGCACCGTTGGTCCTGGGCTGTGGCTCAGCCAGGCCTGCTGACTAGAGTCTCATCTGGAGACCTGCCCTGAGTCCTGGGGCACCCCTGGCAGGTCCCGGCCCCTCACAACCTGCCTTCCTTCTCTGGGCCCAGGTGCTGATATTGCTGGCAGTGGTTTCCTGGAGGGTGTGGGGAAGCCCAGGCAGGTGCTGAGGGGCCTCTTCTCACCTCTACCTTTCCAGGGGGACCAGGGTGGGGAAAGCTCACTGTCAGTGTCCAAGTGGAACACTTTTCTGAAAGCCATGCTGGTATGCAGTGACGCTGCCACCAACAAGAACTTCAACAGGCTGCAAGACGTCTTCCTGCTCCCTGACCCCAGTGGCCAGTGGAGAGACACCAGAGTCTATGGCGTTTTCTCCAACCCATGGTGAGTGGCCCTTGTCCTGGGGCCGGAGCTGGCATTGGTTCAGTGTCCAGTAGGGACAGGAGGCCTTGGGCCCTGCTGAAGGCCTGCCTGGTGTAGCATGAGCAGGGGTGCAGGCTCAAGAGGTGAGGCTGTTGCTGGGTGTGGGGTAGGGGGACAGCCAGTGCGATGTGTGTACTGTCGTGAGTGAGTCTGCACTCATGGGTGTGTGTGCATGCCCTATATGTACACTCATGACTGCACTTGTGCCTGTGTGTCCCGCCACCTGTGTGTGCCCAGAGTGGACCCTGGGCCTGGGAGGAAGCTGCTGAAGCATCTCTCGGGGAGCTGGGTGCTATTACACCCGCTCAGACACTGCCTGAGCCTGATAATTCACACTTCTTAATCATTCTCATTGATTGAAAACACGGCAGGCAAAAGTGTTGGGTGTGTGTGGGGAGAGTTAGGGACAGAGTGGAGGAAGCCAAGACCCTGCTCAGTGGCTCCTGGGTGGGTGGGGCTGCCCTGGCTGGGAAGGGGTTGGGGGTCTGGCCTCCTGGGGCATCAGCATCCCACAGTCTGTGCCCAGGGAGGGTTAGAGAACTGCTCAGCCCATGTTGGGGTTCCTCCTGCCTTGGGGTTGGGTAGAGCAGATGGCCTCTAGACTCAGTGATTCTGTAACAGGATACAAGGTTGTGGTTTTAGATTGCAGCACAAAGAAATTAGGCTGAACTCCTTCTCTCCTTCCTCCCCGCCATCCCTCCCCATTTTCAGGGGTGTTTGGTAACTCAGTGCCAGGCACAGAGCTGGCCTGGGGGAATAGAGGTGGATGGGTGGGTTCTGGGCACCCCATTGAGCTGGTCTCCATGTCACTGCAGGAACTACTCAGCCGTCTGCGTGTATTCCCTCGGTGACATTGACAAGGTCTTCCGCACCTCCTCACTCAAGGGCTACCACTCAAGCCTTCCCAACCCTCGGCCTGGCAAGGTGAGCGTGACACCAGCCGTGGCCCAGGCCCCAGCCCTCCTTCTGTCTCACCTCCCACCACCCCACTGACCTGGGCCTGCTCTCCTTGCCCAGTGCCTCCCAGACCAGCAGCCGATACCCACAGAGACCTTCCAGGTGGCTGACCGCCACCCAGAGGTGGCGCAGAGGGTGGAGCCTATGGGGCCCCTGAAGACGCCATTGTTCCACTCTAAATACCACTACCAGAAAGTGGTCGTCCACCGCATGCAAGCCAGCCACGGAGAGACCTATCATGTGCTTTACCTAACTACAGGTGAGAGGCTACCCCGGGACCCTCAGTTTGCTTTGTAAAAATGGGCATGAAAGGTATAAGGAATAATGTAGTTAACATCTAGTTGGACCTTTACATGTGGAAGGAATAATTGAGTGACTAGAGTTGTCGGGGGTTAATGTGTGTAGGTGTGGAAGAGTCAGGCAGGGAGAGCTTCCTGGAGGAGGTAGGGGCAAGAGGGGAAGGGGGATGGGAGAAAAGAAAGCATTGGGATTTGGAGGCGGAAATCTGGAGAATCTGAGCAAAGCTAGGTGCACCTTTGGTCCAGATGTCTGACTCAGGGAAGGAGATGGTAGGAAGAGATGTGGCAAATGAGGAGGAGGGGCCTGAACCACAGGGATCCTGGTCTCTGCCAGGCAGAATGAGGGATTCAGGCCCTGCGCCCGTCTTTGGGATTGTGCAGGTGAGAGGAAACATTCGAGGAGTTGGTGGGACACATATTAGGCATGAGGAAGGAGTTCCAGGGGCAGAGGCTTTGCCGTCTCACAGAGCTCAGGGGCAGCTTCTCCTCTTCCCTGGAGTAGGCCCCACCGGGGAAAGCTGGGTGGAATGCCCTGGGAGATGCTTCTGCATTCTGGAAAGCCACAGGACACAGAGGAGCCAGTCCTGAGTTGGGTTCGTGGCAGTTTCCCATGCCAGCTGCCTTCCTTGAGACTGGAAAGGCCCTCTAGCACCTCTGGGGCCATTCGATTCAGGCCCAGGCACCCATCCTCAGTTGTTCACATTCCCCATGTGATTTCCTGTTGCTGCTTCACCTTGGAACTATCTCGGCTTTGGTGACCTTGTAGGAAACTGGAACCCCAGCGCCATTGTTTGGCTCCTGGAAGCCTTGGGGAGAGGAATTTCCCACAGGGCAGGACCTGGGTCCTCAGTCCCTGACTTTTTACCCCACATTCATTCCAGCTGCACCCTTGGGCCCCTGTCCTTGATTAGCTTCTGTAGTGGCTGGCACAGCTGTTGTGGTCAGCCAGGGATGGCACTGGGGAGCAGGGTAGGAGAGGTCACACAGTGTGGAACTGGGAGCAGGAGCTAGGACAAGGAAGGCTGGACTTGGGTCATGGATTCCCTTCCTGCAGACTTGGGAGGTGAGCACACTTCAGTGATTAGGGAAGGTGTTTTGGTTCTCTCTGAGAGCCGTGCAGGAGGCCACATTTTGGAGCCTGTAGCATTCATATTGGGGATAGATTAAAAAATAGAGCTTTCTGAGTCCTCTGCAGAGAATGGGAGGCTCTCACAACTGGGAGAAGTATTGGCTCTTTTCCTGAGAATTTTGCCAAGGGGATGCTGTTACTGGGGCTGGTTTGGAAGGAGGTACAGGGCATTATGTCTGTGAAGGCAGTGGCTGGGGTGGGGGCTTATCAGGCCCAAGGAGCATCTGGCCACATCTCAGAGTCCACAGATGAGGATCACAGACGTGTAGAGGAAATGTCCTAGGCAGGCGATCATCTGACTGCTTTTTTGGGGCAGGCGATGCCCTGGGAAATTGGGAGGGAGGGAGAGAGGGAGGTAGGCTATTCTAGAAACTGGGACAGCAGGTGAGGTAGGATTGGGAGGACCAGGGGTCAGGATGCCCATTGGTCCCTAATTGTGAACAGAGAGAGCATTGGTCTAGGAGGCAGGCAGCTCGGTTCTAAGACCTTGGGAACTCTTGATTTAGAATCCAAGATCCTTTTTAGATCTCAGATTTTATAAAATTAAGATATCCGCTAAGACCAAATGCAATGCGGAGTCCTGAATTGGATCCTAGAACAGAAGAAGGACGTTTGTGGAAAAACTAGTGAAATCCAAATAAAGTCTGTAGTTTTGTTAATAGTAATGCACCAATGTCAGTTGCCTAGTTGTGACAAATATACCGTGGTTATGTAAGATGGTAACATTGGGGGAACTGGAGAAGGGTAGATTGGAGCTCTCTGTACTATCTTTGCAACTTTTCTGGGAATCTAAAATTACTCCAAAATAAAAAAATGTATTTAAAGTTAATATATTCCCTAAGAGTCCAGGAGACAAGGGGAGTTGTAGAAGCAGCTGAGTGGTTGGGCGCTGACAGATTTGGATTCCAACTTGGTCTCTGCTGCTTATCAACTCTGTGACCTTAAGCAAGTGGCTTAGCCTTTCTGAGCCTGATTTCCTTATCTGTGGAGTGAGGAAGATGACAGCTACCTCACAGGGCTGTGGAGGGTTAAATGAGGTGATGCATGGACAGTAGCCACACTGTCCTTGCTGGTGTGGGGCTCCTGTTTCTGTTCTTCCCGTGCAGCCTTGGGAATGTTGGAGGCCGTATCCAGGGACCCCTGGACCTCCCAGGATGGCCTCTCTGGACCAGCCTTGGAAAGTTCTGGGCTGCCCTTAGGCTCCCACATTCCTCCCCAGTCACGCTCTCCTCACCCTGCCCACCCCAGTCCCGTGACCCTTGCCTGAGCTGTGACTTCCCACCCCTCCCTGGCCTAGAGGGAGGCTGCCCAGCCCCACAGTGGGGCTCCCGCCCACTGATCCTCTGCCCACCGCACACAGACAGGGGCACCATCCACAAGGTGGTGGAGCCGGGGGAGCAGGAGCACAGCTTCATCTTCAACATCATGGAGATCCAGCCCTTCCGCCGCGCGGCTGCCATCCAGACCATGTCGCTGGATGCTGAGCGGGTGAGCCTCCCCCCACTGCATCCCATGGTCTGTGCAGTGACCGCAGCTGAGGACAGGGCTCCTTTGCATGTGATTTGTGTGCTCTTTTAAGAGCTTCTAGGCCTTAGGGCCTGGACGCTTAGGACTGAGTGTGGGGTGGGGCCCAGGCCTGATGCAGTCCTGCTGTCCTTCCAGAGGAAGCTGTATGTGAGCTCCCAGTGGGAGGTGAGCCAGGTGCCCCTGGACCTGTGTGAAGTCTATGGCGGGGGTTGCCATGGTTGCCTCATGTCCAGAGACCCCTACTGTGGCTGGGACCAGGGCCGCTGCGTCTCCATCTACAGTTCCCAACGGTACGTTGGCCAGGATCCCTCATCCCGGGGAGAAGGTGGGCGTGGGAGTGGGTGAGGTGTTGGGCTGGAGGAGGTGGCGGTACTGGGCTTTTCTGGTGGGACCCTCCTCTCTGCTGGAACTGCATTGGGGTGAGGACAGGAGGGCCAGGTCTGCAGCCTTGTATCTGCTGAGCCTCTTTCGTCCTTCCCACTCCAGGTCAGTGCTGCAATCCATTAATCCAGTCGAGCCACACAAGGAGTGTCCCAACCCCAAACCAGGTACCTGATCTGGCCCTGCTGGCGGCTGTGGCCCAATGAGTGGAGTATGGCCCTGCCCTGATTGTCCTGGTCTGAGGGAGACATGGCCTTGTCCTGTGGGCCCTAGGCACATGGGGCAGGATACAGTCCTGCCAAGGGAGCCCTCTTGGTGGGATGAGTGAGACGGAAGAACAAAGGAGGAAGCTGAGGGCTGGGTTCCCCGTGTTCCTTCAGAAGCCTTGTCCTGGGATCCCAGTCCATGGGGAGGACACATCCTTCCCTGGAAGCTCTCGGTCCCTCCTCATGGCTGCTTTCCCCTGCCTCCCCAGACAAGGCCCCACTGCAGAAGGTTTCCCTGGCCCCGAACTCTCGCTACTACCTGAGCTGCCCCATGGAATCCCGCCACGCCACCTACTCATGGCGCCACAAGGAGAACGTGGAGCAGAGCTGCGAACCTGGTCACCAGAGCCCCAACTGCATCCTGTTCATCGAGAACCTCACGGCACAGCAGTACGGCCACTACTTCTGTGAGGCCCAGGAGGGCTCCTACTTCCGCGAGGCTCAGCACTGGCAGCTGCTGCCCGAGGATGGCATCATGGCTGAGCACCTACTGGGCCATGCCTGTGCCCTGGCCGCCTCCCTCTGGCTGGGGGTCCTGCCCACACTCACTCTTGGCTTGCTGGTCCACTAGGGCCTTCCGAGGCTGGGCATGCCTCAGGCTTCTGCAGCCCAGGGCACTAGAACATCTCACACTCAGAGCCGGCTGGCCCGGGAGCTCCTTGCCTGCTGCTTCTTCCGGGGGGCAGAATAACCCAGTGGAGGATGCCAGGCCTGGAGACGTCCAGCCGCAGGCGGCTGCTGGGCCCCAGGTGGCACACGGATGGTGAGGGGCTGAGAATGAGGGCACCGACTGTGAAGCTGGGGCATCGATGACCCAAGATTTTATCTTCTGGAAAATATTTTTCAGATCCCTCAAACTTGACTAAATGCAGTGATGCTCCCAGCCCAAGAGCCCATGGGAGAGCTGGGACCCCATCTCTGGACCCTGGGGCTGAGGCCTGAGTCCTTCTGGACTCTTGGTACCCACATTGCCTCCTTCCCCTCCCTCTCTCATGGATGGATGGCTGGTGTTGCTGAAGACCCAGGGCTACCCTCTGTCCAGCCCTGTCCTCTGCAGCTCCCTCTCTGGTCCTGGGTCCTACAGGACAGCCGCCTTGCATGTTTATTGAAGGATGTTTGCTTTCCGGACGGAAGGACGGAAAAAGCTCTATTTTTATGTTAGGCTTATTTCATGTATAGCTACTTCCGACTGCATCTGTATGAAAATACCAAAACTACATGCTGGGGGGGTGGGAAAGGGAGGGGCTGGGAAGGGATGGGTTGGGGAGGGGGGTGATCCCAGTCTGAGGCTCCCGGGGATGAGATAAGAGTCTGGAGATGGGCATGGGTTCTTGGAGAGTGGCATGAGCTGGCTCTGCCCTGGGAGCCCGGTCTGAGGGGGATGTTGTTGGAGCCCCCAGTGTTGGGGGTGGTTATGGGAGGGGGTGGGGTGAGAGAGACAAGGGAGAATGAAGGAGAAAACTGAGCCGTAGGTTCACCGTGTTCATTTAGAAGGACGAGCCGGGTCCTCAGGGGGAGGTTCCAGGACTCTGCCCTTGGCGTTGAGGGTTGGGGGGCGGGGGGCCTCCTCCCTTCCCCTCAGCCCCCTTCCCCAGGGGCTGTGCTTCCATGCTCCTAGCCTCCCACCTTCGCTCAGGACATGTTATAACTTAGGCTAAACTGTGAAAATTCCGGTGGGGATGGCCTGGACCGAGCTCTCCAGGCAGGCGGCCCTGCCCCCAGCCCTGTCCATCCATTTCAGTCGGGAGCTGGGCCCTTCTCCGGCTGTGTCTGGCCGCCCAGGGCAGGGGCTGGGGCCAGCGGCCTTCCAGCTTTGGCCCCTGCACCTCTTCTCAATGCACTTTAATAATGTAACATATTACTAATAAACGAGCTATTTATTTACCTGTGCCTGTTTCTTGCCTGCAAAGCTGTCCTGGTCAGGGGGTGAGGGTGGGGGGTCCTGTTTATTACTCGCCACCCCCTGGCTACGTGAGCATCACACGCATTCTTGCACATCCTGGTTAGGGCCCAGGAGCCAGCTTAGCAGGGCTGTAGCTAGTGAGAGGCAGGAATGGGGACCTGAACCCACGACTCCTCAGCAGCGTGCTGCTTCCCCGAGCCTTGACCCCAGAGCCCCAATAGCACTTGCACCCCTTTTCCCCATTCCCAGTCTCTACCTCCCACCACTTTCCCTGGGAGGCCTGGCCTGGGCCATGCTAGAAACAGCCTCAGGATTCCCTGCCTTCAAGGGGCAGTTCTGGAGGGCAAGTTGATCAAATGCGGCCCTGTGGGATGCTGTAGGCTTGGGTGTGTGTGCAGGAGGCTGGTGCTGCCTGAGGGGATGAGGGAATGGGATTTGCTCCAGGCAGGGTAGGGGTCTGGGTGAGGGTTAGAGAGTAGGGAGGGACCTGTGGGGAGGGTTTATGAGTGATGAGGTGGGATTTGAGTTGTAGAAACTCAGGGCTCCCTCCAAGATCAAGTAAAAAGGTTTTAGAACACATAAGTTTATACAGGAAGGAGCCTCTGAGGCTGGGGTGGAAGGATGCAGGGGAATTAGGAGGCTGTCCAGTGGCGGGTGGAGGTCAGGATGAGGGCAGTGGCTCTGGGGTGAAGGGCAGGGACAGTAGGGGGAACTGCAGATAGAAGTCCAGATGTCCCCCAGAGACCTCATCTCCCCCTTGTTCCCTTCTCTCTGTCCCCTGTCTCTGGAGGCAAGGACCTAGGCCTTTGGGGTCTGCCACGTGTTTTTCCTGAGCAGTGACTGCTGAAGGGGTCCGTGGCAGACTTGGGGCAGTTGACTTCTCTGTCTGAGCCCAGCTTCTGGTTGGCTCTGGCAGACCCCACAGGATTGGAATCGCCCCCACCCACAGCGCTCCCTCCCACTTCAGTTTGCTCTGCACTCTCATAGCCAGCCCATTCCTGAGGATTCTCCCCATCCTTTTCTCCCTCAACACTCAGCGTGCCCTGGGGAACCAAGGTCTCAGCAGGTACACGGGACCAGGGGTCTCTGGGAGTTTGGGGAACCCAGAGAGCCCTGAGTGACTGGGGCAGAGACCTGGGGCTGCTGCCACAATTTGTGGTCCTGGGCAGACCCTCGCCTTTCCCGAGCCTCATTTCTTTCCTGTGTAAAAGGCAGGGCTGGACCTGGGCTTCTGTGGCCCCCTTTCCTGTACATCTTGTCTATCCCAGTCTGTCCGTATTCCAGTGTACAGCCAAGCATCAGCAGCAGGATGGGGACTTCACAGGCTCCCGCTCAGCAAGCTGGAGGCTGGTGGCAAAGCAAAGGATGGAAGTGAATTCCAGCCCCAAATGGGCTGAGCGGCAAGTGGAGAAAGTGTGGGCTTAAGCCTTGGTCCCTCCTGGAGTGCTGGTGGTCTCCAGTGAGTTCCCTGTCCTCTCTGGGCCTCAGCAGCCTGCCTCTTTCCAGAGATGCTCTTGGTACTCTGATGGGTCCATGGCAGGGGATTTGAGTGATGGAACCCACTCTTTTGTCTCTGTGGAGGCACCAGGAGAGGCTGGGCTGGGAGGGAAGCCGTGTGCATTAAGGCATGAAATGAGCCCATGTAAATTCCGTGTAAATGAGCCAGCAGGGAGGAGGCCAGCCAGGCACAAGCCTCCTGCCCTGTTTTCCCCATTGGACAAACAGCACAGCAGGCCTCTGGCTGGCAGTATGTGGGCAGGACGGTTAGGCTGGGCCCAGGTGGTGGGAGGATCTGCTCTAGCCATAACCACACGATATCCACGGTGCCAGCACTGGCTTCTTGAGGGCCAGGACAGGGACAGGAGCCAGGCCCATCCTTCTGCCCCCTCTTGTGCATTTTCGTTGGGAAGGAGGAAGAGGGATGAGACTGAAAACTCAACTCTTCTGGGGAAAGCAGCTGGGAACTGGAGATTTTGTTCTGCTTCCCTCCCACTTTAGGAATGTAGAGTCACTACGGTTTATCCCCCGTCCACATGTCCTGTCATCCTCTCTCCCTGAGGGAAGGCTGCTGTGTCCTCTTGTCACTCTGCTACATCAAATCATTTAACAGCTCCCTGCACCTGCAGACTGATCAGTCTGGATCCAGCATTCATGGCCCCGCTATCCCTTCCCATCTCTCCTCAGCCTTCTACCTTCCTTTGCTGGAACCACTCTATGCATTTGCTCCTGTGATTCCCTCCCCTGGAATACCAGGAGGAGGATGCTCCCTGGCAAAGATTTCAGAATGACCTGGAATTCTCCAGAGGAATCCTGGATTCCCCCCCCCCCATACTAATGCCTCAACCTGTTCACTCCTGATCTTTGGGAGGGTGCACCTGGAAGCAAGCTCTGGGGTCCCTGGGAGAGAAGGCACAGCCCCTGCCCTGGAGACACTCAAAGCTTGGTAGGGAAGGGCAGTGGGCTGGACAGTGACCATAGGTGTGATGGTCCTAGGTAGGAGGTGGGAGCTCAGAAGGGGCATCTAACCCATTGGGCAGAGTGCTCAGGGAAGGCTTTGAGTAGCGCCTCAGAGGATGTGTAGAAGTTCCCCAGGAGGAGATTGACTGAATGGAGAGGGAATAGCATTTACAAAGGCCTGGGAGTGTGAGAGGGCTGGCTGGAGTAAAATGAGCTCCATGAAGCCAGAAATCCCCATCAGTTTTGTTCACAGCTATATCTCTAGTACCTAGAACAGTGCCTGGCACATAGTAGGTGCTCAAGCCATTCTTATTGAATGAATGAATAAGATGAGAGAAGGGAGAGTATCTAGAGGGGAGACTGGATGATTCCATCAGTTCCTGATCCTGAGAACTAAAGCAAGATCTTTATCCTGCAGACACTAGGGAGCCATTGAAGGATTTTGAGCAGGGGTGGGGTAGATGATAATGATAATAATAATAATGGTGAAGATAACGGGAGCCTGAGATCCATGTTTTCTTACACCCCATTTCTTACACCAAAGACCCACTCCTCACCATTTCCAGGTGTTTGTAGCTCCTTACATGGTCCAATTTTAGCCTCTTGCTAACTGGAAAAGGAAGTGCAGCCATCCTGGCTAGAGTGCCAGACAGGAGGTCTGTAGGCATGGCCCAGTGGAATGGAGCTGAAATGGCTAAATCTGGGGCTCAGGAAACACTTTTATGTCAGCATTGGTTAGCTCTGGGAGGAAGGGACCTTGGGAGAAAAACAAAAACAAAATCCACATTCTCAGGGTCACCAATGGCCATGAGTCAGCTCCCACCAAGGGAAGGAGCACAGAACCACCCTCGGGAGGCCCTGGCCCTCTTAGTATGCTGGGGCCTTTCTCTAGGCTGGTGTTCACACCAGAACTGCTGCACTCAAACCAAGTCAAGGTCCCAGAACTCTGGCAGTTCCTTCAAGTTGGGCAAAATAAATGAGCTCAGAAAGGCTTAGGTAGAGGTGAACACGTCCTTGGGGCTGAGCCTACATCATGGTGGGCACACACATGGCTTGCAGCTTGATTCAGCTCTAGCCTATGCCTGGAGCAGACATTGCTAATCAGTCGTGGCATTCCTTTCCTGAGCTCAGATGAGCGATTTTCTCTAGAACTTGCATTCTCTGGGGGCTACTGGGCACTTGAAATAGGGCTCATCTGAATTGAGATGTGCTTAAGTATAAAAGACACACTGGATTTTGAAAACATAATATGAAAAAGATGACGTAAATTTTTACATCAATTACACTTTGTAATGATAATATTAGAGGTCGGGTGCCGTGGCTCACACCTGTAATCCCAGCACTTTGGGAGGCCAAGGCAGGTGGATCACCTGAGGTCAGGGGTTTGAGAGCAGCCTGGCCAACATGGTGAAACCCTGTCTCTATTAAACATACAAAAATTAGCCGGGCATGGTGGCATGTACCTGTAATCCCAGTTATTCTGGAGACTGAGGCAGGAGAATCGCTTGAACCTGGGAGGCGGAGGTTGCAGTGAGCAGAGATTGCACTATTGTACTCCAGCCTGGGCAACAAGAATGTCTCAAAAAAAAAAAAAAAAAAAAAAAAAGAAATGATAATATTTCAGATATGAGATATATTTGGCTAGATAAAATGTAAAAATTCCACCTATTTCTTTAACTTTTTTTTTTTTTTAGATGGAGTCTTACTCTGCAGCACAGAATGAAGTGCAGTGGCAGGACCTTGGCTCACCACAACCTTCGCCTCCCAGGTTAAGCGATTCTCCTGCCTCAGCGTCCCGAGTAGCTGGGATTATAGGTGCCCACCACCACATCCGGCTAATTTTTGTATTTTCAGTAGAGATGAGGTTTCACCATGTTGGCCAAGCTGGTCTCGAACTCCTGACCTCAAATGATCTGCCCGCCTTGGGCTCCCAAAGTGCTGGGATTACAGGCGTGAGCCACTGCTCCTGGCCTCCTTTAACTTTTATCTAGTGTGGCTACTGGAACATTTTAAATTATATGTGTGGCTCATATTGTATTTCTGTTGGACAACACTGCTACAGAATGTCTGTTCTGTGGGGGCAGGGAATTTTGTCTTTTTTTGTTCACAGCTAAATTTCACAGCACCTAGAGTAGCACCTAGCACACAGTAGGTGGTCAATGAATGATTTGTGGAATGAATGAATGGATCCTCACCAGCATTTCTCTTTAGGAGCCACCAACAATTGATCAGATGGAATATATTTGCCGCCCCGAGCCTAGCGGACGCCCCACCACGGTGCTAACAACCCCGTTTGTGCTTCTGACTTTAGAGTTCGTGTCACCCTCCTGGGACACTCCTGATGCCCAGTGGGGCAGGTGAAAGTGGACTCGCGTGAATGCACTGCCCTGCTGAGGGTCTTCTGAAAGGGAACTTTTCTGTTCCTTCTGATCAGGAAGCAGGGCAGTGTGCAAATGGTATGGAAATCACCTCTTGTGGGTGTTTGCCTATCTAGGGTGCTGGGGATACTTCCAGTCCGCCTCCTGACACCAGCCCTTGGTCCCTAGAGACAAAAGAGGAAGCTCTGGAGACTTTGAGCTCTGGGGGCAGATTGGGGGAACTGGGGCCCCCTTAGTCTTTCCCCAGTGAATGAGGGCTTGTAGCCCGGAGCATCCTCATCTCTCAATTCAGCAGGAGCCTAAAAATAGTCTGCAGTTTCAGCCTCCCCCACAGCCGCCCGCGCCAAGCGGGGCCCTGCGCCCGGCAGCTCCTCCACAATCCAGACTGTCTGCACAATCTGCCCCAGCCACCGACCTCCATCTCCTCAGCTGCTGTCCCATCCTGGCCCCTGAGAACCCTGAGCTAAGCACTCCCTGCTGTCAGGCTTGCTGAGGGTCTGCCTCCCACTCTGCCTTTCCTAACAGCCTGGACCCTGACCCCTGGATTTCCAGATCCCATGCTTTGTCCACTCTCGATTCTGGAGGGGACACTAGCCAGACATAAGTGGGGTGAAGGTGTTCCAGGTAGTGGAACCAGCATGTGCAAAGCATGGGGTGCAAGAGAGTGCAGCATGCCATGGAAAGGGTGAGCCGAAGGGCTGGGTGCACAGGACGGAGTGAGGGGACCAGGCCCAAGTTGGAAGGCAGCACCTCAGGTCTGTCGGCTCCCACCCCACGCATGGACGCCCTGGAGTAGATGATGTCTTCGTCCTGCCCACAGTGGAGCAGGGCTACCCCTCGGATCTGGCAGCCTGCAGTCGCTCCAGTGCCACCCACACCTTGTGTAGAGCCCAAAAGGAATGCTTAGGTGCCAGGGCCTGTCTCCCTGTTTTGGGTCTTCCACATCTTTCATTTGTGGGAAGCCCTGGTGCCTTCTGAGCTTCTGGGGTTCCTGCCTGCTCAGCAATACAGGAAGGCTCCTCAATGAGGTCCAGCAAGGGAAAGTCCTCGAGGCGACCAGCACCTCGGTAGCAGAGCTGGAACCAAACCCTCCATATCCTGATGCCCAGCTGGGACCCGCCCCTTCCCTCAGCGTCGGACAGCTACTGCTGAGGACACATCCTGGTCGGAGCCTGAGATGTGGGGCTTGGGGACCTGCCCTGCAGGAGGGTTTCCTGGTGGCAGGAGGGAGTGTGCAGGTGACACTGCTGGCCCATGACGGTTCCACACTCTGAGTGAGCAGGGTCCCAGCTGCAGGAAGTGGTGGCAGCAGAAGTCACAGTCACCTTCCTCTCCTGGGGGCTGGCTTTCGGGGAAGCCAGGGGAAATGCTGAGCTCATGGGCTGTTCTTCCCACAGCTGGTTCCCAAGGTCTCTTCTTGTCCCTGACATCTCCCCATGGCCTCACCACAGCCCTCAGAGGCGGAGTGCCAGCGTGGGCATTACTGTCTCATTAGGCAGAGCAGGTGCAAGGCCAGCCTCTTGCTCTGAGCTACCTGGCCCCTCAGAGCCTGGCCTAGAACCTGGACTCCTGCCTCTTCCCACCTCCACACAAAACCCTCCCCCAAGGAAACAGGGGTGGGTGGAATCTAGAAGCTTCTCAGGCGAGGCAAAGGTGTTGGGAAGGCATTAGAACTTGAGGTTTTCTCACCTCCACCAGCCCCTCATTTTGCAGCAGACCTGAGACCTCTTTGGTGTGCACGTCAGCCTGTGACAGGTTGGTCTCAGGATGTTTCCCCCAGCATGGGGCCTGTCAGAGGTGCTCCCCTTCCCCAGCCACCTCAAGAGCCCAGAGTCACTGGGAGCGTTCCCGCACCCTGGAAGGCATCCAAGGGATCCAAACCCATTCCTCAGCTTGAGGACACGGCAGCCCCTGCAGAGGGCCCTGACTGGCCCTGTGAGTATGGAGGTGGGGGCATCCTAGCCCTGATACATCCTTTCCTGAACCCCACCCAAATCATGGGTATAAACATAGACAGAACATCAATGAAGTGAGAGGAGAGTTGTCTGCCTTGGCAACCAGCACCAGGGAAGATGGAATTGTAGCTTGTCTACCTCTCTGGTCTTCTGTTGTTCTCTGTCTCAGTCTCATTCTGTTTCCCTGCTGTTCTCTGTTTCTATTCTCTCTCTCTCTCTGTCTCTCCTTGTTCCTCCTGTTTCTCTCTCTGGCTTGACTCCTTATGCTCACTTACACAAAACAGGCATGCATATATACAACATGCGGGCATATGGGACCACACGTATGACCTGCTCACCCGTACACATGTACAGACATGCACATCTGTGCACACAGGCACCCACACAGAATCTTCCCTCCTCAGATCCTGTATGTGTATTCAGAGAAGGGGGCGGTGGTGAAGTTCTCTTTCCACGTGCCCACAGGCTCAGGGAGAACCCACAGCTAATTTCCAGGCTGTTCCTGCCTCCCTGTCACTGGCAACTGGGAGCTTGGAGGAATAGGCTGGTATCCCCACTGATATCTGGGACTCTGGTGGGGATCTCTGGGCCATGATAATCTGCCAGCGAAGAGTGTGAGAGGGGAAGGGGAGTCTCTGGAGGTGAGCAGAGGGGATGAGACAGGAAGATGAGATGTGGAGTTAGCAGTGCGCTGGCCTGGAGGGCTCTCTGGCTCCTTCCCCTCCTGATGCTCTTCCTGGTGGTCCTGCTGAGATGCCCTGTGACCCACCTGAGAGCTGGGGACCAGGGATGACTGGACCACAGGAGGCCCCAGAGGGAGGCGCCTGCAGGGAGGGAAGCCTGGTCAATCATTTGCCCCACCCACAGAAAGCTGGAGGCTGGACGTCCCTAGTGGGGTGGCCATGATGAGAGAGCCTTTGTTCCTGTCCTTTCAGGACAATGGGCCGGATGAGGCCCCACCAGGTACTTGGGTTTCCTGGGCAGATCGGGGCTTTCCTGGAATGCTCAACCTTCCTGGTGTCCCAGGGTTGAGGCAATTGCATGGGAAGAGGGCAGGCAGGAAGCCCTTATGGTCAGTAAGGACCTGTCCTGCCCTGGAGTCTGGGTTCAGGTGGTCATCAGAACCTGCACCCCTCCACCACTCTCAGCATGTGAGCCTGCTCCCTGTTCAGAGCAACCCCCTTACTGGGCTTCTGTGTGGTGCAGGCTGTGCTGGAAGGAGTCTTGTGAAGGGCAGGTGAGCTAGGGCTGGGCACCAGAGAAGGAGCACCCCTCTCGCTGCTGGGGCAGGAGCTAGAGCCCCCATGGGCAGGTTCTGGCATGGGGACAGACTCAACAGGAGCCCGGGGATCTTTCTGAAATGTGACACTTGCCTCTACCCTCCTTGCCAGAAAGGGACATTGCTCAGTCACTTGGCTCAGCTTCAATAAGCAAGTAGTAATAGTGGCGAACAAAAGCCAAATGCATATGTCATGCACCTGCCTGGGACTGTTCTGAAACTTTATATGAATTATCTTGGTTAGTTTTCTCACCAGCCGTTTGAGGTCAATACTATTATTACTGTCTCCATTTCATAGTTCAAAGAACTGAGGCTGAGAAAGAGTAAAGGAGTTTACCAAAATTTCACAGCAGAAAGATGCATCTAATCTTTGTCCTCAAGAAACAGGGGTTTCACTTTTTCCTTTTTTTTTTTTTTTTTTTTTTTTTGAGACAGGGTCTCGTTCTGTTGCCCAGGCTAGAGTGCAGTGGCACGATCTTGGTTTACTGCAATCTCTGCCTCCTGAGTTTGAGTGATTCTCCTGCCTCAGCCACTTGAGTAGCTGGGATTACACCACGCCTGGCTAATTTTTTTTTTTTTTTTTTTTTTAAGTAGAAACGGGGTTTCACCATGTTGACCAGGCTTGTCTCAAACTCCTGACCTCAAGTTATCCACCTGCCTCAGCCTCCCAGAAGGTTGGGATTACAGGCGTGAGCCACTGCGCCCGGCCCAAGCTCCTGCTCTCTTTGCTGGGCTCGAGGTTAATACAAGTGATACATGCAGCGGAGGAAGCAGTCAGGTGGGCCACTCTGACAAAATGGCAAAGATCAGGTCTGGGACAGAGTCTGCCCCAGTGACCAGGGTTCCCTACACAGAGTCCATTAGCACCTGGGGCTTGGACCTCAGAGGAAGATGATGGGATCACCTGTTCCAAGACACCCTGAGGCTCTGAGACTGGGAGGTGACCTGTCAATCTGTCCTACTTGGGATGGACAGGGGCTGAGAGGCCCTCTGTTTGGGCCGCAGGGCCCCTGGCAGGGTTGGAGATCAGCCTTCTCCTCTCATTGGTTCCTGCCAGACCATCTTAGGGAGCAGCTGCTGTGGGGGCTGCTCTCCCACAGCAGGGAACCCACATCCTGCCCCATTACAACAAAGTGAGCATCCGGTGGGGGAAGGACCCCTACGGGGGCCTGAAGCTGATGAAAGTTGAGTCAGGGTGACTCAGTGGAAGCTCTGCCCACTGCTGTCTCCAAGTGGAATACTGTGGTCGGACCAAAGGAAGAACTTCCCCACCTCTGGTCCCACATCTGGAATGCATGCTAAAAAGGGGTCTCTGAGAGGGCACAGCAGTTCGGCAGTTCTCAGGCTCTGTCATGCTACATCCTGACCTCAGAAAGACCGTCAGAGGCAGACTGCAGATGGGGAAACTGAGGAAAGGGACAGGACCTGTACCAGAGCTGGGACTGCAGCTGGACCTTGAGTCTGCTCATCATGGGGGCACCTACCCAAGGAGAGGGCACCACCCCATTGCAATGTCCCCTAGGTTTCCCCAGAGCCCCTCTCCTCCCACCGGCTCCTCAGAGGCCTTGTCTCAAGGTAGGAGTGGAGTGAGGGGGTGGCGGTTTCCCCGAGTAAAGAATGACTGTCCTGCAGAATGCTGTTTTAAGAAACACACAAATAGACAAGCCACCCAGCCAGTCAGACAAGTTTGGCCTTCCAAACGTGTCCCTGGGGTGGCTGTTGTTGCCTATTTGTTTATTTAGTGAGAAAAGATTCATATAACACAAATTTTGCCTTTTCAAAATGCACAGTGCAGTGGTTTGGAGTATATTCATAATGCTGTATGACACCTACCACTATCTAACTCCGGAACATTCCATCACCCCCAAGAAACCTCGTGCCTGTTAGCAGCCACTTCTCCTTTCCTTGTCCCCTAACTAATGTACTTTCTGTCTATGGATTTGTCTCTTCTGGACATTTTTTAAAAAATTAAATTAAATAATTTATTTAGAGATGAGGTCTCGCTATGTTTTCCAGGCTGGATTCAAACTCCTGGGCTCAAGTAATCCTCCCACCTGGGCCTCCCAAATAGTTGGGACTACAGGCGTGAACCACTGCATCTGGCTTCTAGGCATTTCATATAAATGGAATTGTACAACATGTTACCTTTTGTGTCTGACTTTTTTCACTTAGCATACTGTTTTCAGGGTTTATTATGTGGTAGCATGAACCAGGACGCCCCATCTTCTCACTGCTGAATGATACCTCATTGTGTGGCTAAGGTCATATGCTGTTTATCTGTGCCTCAGTTGATGGACATGGACATGTTCTCACTTTTTGGCTATTATTATAATATCCAGAATAATGCTGTATAAATATTTGTGTACAAGTTTTTGTGTGATCAGATGTTTTCAACTCTTTGGAACATCTATTTACCTGGGAGTGAGACTGCAGAATCCCACGGTAACTCTGTGTTTAACGTTTTGGGCAACTGCCAAACTGCTTGCCACAGAGGTGATACCATTTTACATCCCCGCCATCAGAGTGTGAGGGCTCTAATCTCACCACAGTCTCACCAGCACTTGTTATTCTCTCTGCTTTTATTCTTTCAACACACACACACACACACACACACACACACACACACACACACACACACAAACACACAAACACACACACACAGAGAGAGAGAGAGAGACAGAGAGACAGAGAGAGATTGAGAGAAGGTCTTGCCCTGTCACCCAGGCTGGAATACAGTGGCACAATTTTGGCTCACTGCAATCTCCATCTCCTGGTCTCAAGCAATCCTCCCACATCAGCCTCCTGACTCAGGAGCACCACAGGTGCATGCCACCACACCCAGATAATTTTGTGTATCTTTTGTAGAGATGGGGTTTCACCACATTACCCAGGCTGGTCTCAAACTCCTGAACTCAAGAGATCTGTTCGCCTTGGCCTCCCAAAGTCCTGGGATTTCAGAAATGAGCCACTGTGCCTAGCCTTCAACACATATTTTGTTGAGTCCCTGCTTGGTGTCAGGCCTGTGCTGAGGTAGGGGATGCAGGGGCCCAGGCTGCTCTTGTAGAGCCAAAGGGACAGAGATGTGACCCAGTGGTGGCTGGTGCTGAGCAGAGGGAAGGAGGAGGTGAAGTGATGGGAGTGACCTGCGTGGACAGGCAGGGCAGGCTTCAGGGAGGCAGCGTTTGTGCCCTGGGGAGGTCTTGGCTGTTACTGCCCAATCCCAGCCTCTGCCCCTTCCCAAGTCCCCAGGATGAGTGGTGGTCAAGGTGCCGGGTGCCTCAGTGTTACAATGTGCAAAGTCTCAGCCTGGCCTGAAACTCAACCATCAGAGCCCTCACCTGCAGACTCTATGCCCACAACCCAAGCCAGATGAGGAAACTGTGGCTCAGAGGAGGGAATGACTTCCCAAAGGTCATCCCAAAAGGTACGGGCAGAGGGAGACCAGATCCCTGATCTCCAGATGCCCAGCCTGGGGTCCTTTTAGCTCTGATGGGGTGAGGCCTGGGGCAGCATGAGACTGGGAGTGGGGAACGGGGGCAGGGTGGGTGGGGGGAGGGCGCAGGAGGCTGAGACAGCCCAGGTGAGAGAGGGCCAAGCTTGAAAGGTTTTCCCAGGCTTGGGGAGAGGCCCTGGTCAGGATGTGTATGGGTAACAGGTGAGAGACAGAGGTCCCTGGGGCGGGCCCAGACCTGTTTCTTCTCTGCCCAGTTTCAGTTCTGTTTCACTTATCCCCTGAGACCCCAGCGTTCAGAGTGGGTTGGGGTGGTTGTGGGATGACTCTTAACCCCCATCTTGATCCCTATGGCGGGGGATGAGGAGATGGGCTTAACTCCAGACACCACTTTCAGTCCCCTTTACTGCCCCCACCCTGGGTCCCCCAGTCTAGGGGTGGAGGTGAGAGGCCTGGCTGGGTCCATCCTCACAGGGAAGGGTGAGCTGGGCAGAGCCTGGCTGGCTTCCCCTGCTGCCATACCTTGGAGCCCACAGCCTCCAGTGGGTAGTGACTGGCCCCAAATCTAGGCATGGGTAATATTTGCTTAATGAGCTCATGTGTTATGGGACTAAGTTGAAATGCTCTGCCCCTTACTCATACACCCGTATTGACTCACAGGACCCCAGGGTGAGTCATGTCCACATCAGGTACTGTGGGTATATGAGACAAGATGGGATGCAGTTTCCAGTCCCCTTGCCAGCATGCTCAGGGTACCAGGAAGGGCAGTGGGGGCTGATGGGCCCCAGATTTACCAAAGATGGCTCCAATTGGAGGCCTTGGACTGCCATGGGCATGTCAGGGGCCTTTGTGGCCCTGGGAGGAGGTGTCTGGGGCTGCTCCAATGGCTTTGGGGTCTCTCAGGTTGGGGTGGATCCTTTGGGAGTGCTGGGCACTGGCAGAGACTCAGGCCGTGGGGAGGGGATTCCCTTTCCCTCTGGCTCCCTCCGGAGGCCTTGGCTGCAGGGCTGGGTGCTGGCTGTCCTAAAGCCCGTGTCCTCCAGCTGCCTGACGTCTTCTCATTTCCTCATCTCAGGTTTCAGCCCACTCAGGCTGACGTTGCCTTCTGATCTCATTTTCCACCAGCCCCCAGGCCCGTCTCCGTGGCTGCTGTGCAGAAACGCAAGTGGTTGGGGGAAGTCCACATGACCTTGAAGAGCCTCCTGCCAGCCAGGCCTCAGGAGGGCTCACTTCCCCATTGCAGAGCTCCTGCGGGGACCCAGGGGCAGTTTCTGGGTCTTTAGCACAGGGCCTCTGAGGGCCTGGCTTTTCCTAGGGGCTGCCCTGGTGCTATGGCACCATGGGGTGGGGGATTTCGGCAACGCCAGGGGCTCGACATGGCTGAAACTTCCCTGGACAGCTCAGCTACCCCAGGTAGAAGCCTCTGTCCCTCCCCCAGCCAGGCCTGTCCCAGTTGCAAAGACAGACATTGGGATGTACTACATGTCTTTGGGATGAGTAGCCCAGTGGGCTCAGAGCTCTGACAGTGAACCCAGATGGGGGTGCTGTGCGGGACCGGGCAGGTCTAAAACCAGCGAGGTGCTATGTGAGTGCATAGGTGCAAGAAGGCTGCTCCAAGGGACTCTTGAATTGTCTTTGCGGAAAAGTGGGAGTTAGCTGGAAAAGAAGGAGCTGAGTGGTCAGAGGTGTGGAGGCAGGCAGTGGAATGACCCATGTGGAGAACCGAAAGCATTTCCATATGACTGACTGAAGTGTGAGGGAGTGTAGGAGACCGGAGGGCAGGCAGTGGGCAGGGGGCTGGAGAAGGACCCTGAGGGCTCAGCCAAGGAGCAGGACTTTTCCTGAAGCAGCGGAGAGGCAGAGAGTCGGGCCCCTCCTGAGCCCTCTCACTTCTGTGCAGAGACGCCTCCCAGTGAAGCAGGCCTGGGTCTCAGAGGCACCCAACCCTGGATGCTGACTCAGCTCTGCCTCTGTGTGGGCCAGCGGGAGGCTGCCCACATGAGCCATGGAGCCATGGCACAGCCTGGGGCTGGCTCTCCTGGGCTGCCCTCCACCCAAGGTCTTCAAGGGGTCTGACTACCCAGCCCTAGCTGAGGACGGGCCCTGTAGCCTGCTCACTGGTGTCTGGGATGCCACCGCCAGTCCCACTCTGGCTCTGGTGGGGAGGCGGAGGCAGCCGCCAGAGAAAAGAGCCCAGGTGGGGAGAATGTGGGCAAGAGGCCATGCTCTCTCCCGCAGCCTTCATGAAGGCTCAGAGTGTTTCTGGAAGTGTTTGGGAGCTGGCCTCTCCTCCTCCGCTAACTCCAACGCCTCCCAGCTCGGCCCCTACATATCACAATCAAGTGGACCGACCCTGAGTGAGGCAGAAAGTAGAGTTGGCCCCTCACCATGGGCTCCAGCCCTACTGCTGAAGGAGGCAGGATGGCACAGAGGTGAGGGTGTGAATTCTGCATCACTCAGCCTTGGGGCTAGATCCTGGGTCTGGTGGGGAGCACACTGGGCTGGCAAGGCCGTGGGAAGCAGCACGTCATGCCTTACTAGCTACCTTTGACCCAGCAATCCCACCTCTGGGAGTCTGTCTTACAGAGACACCTGCATGAATATGACAGAGGCACAAACACTAAGCTGCATACCTGTGATGGCAGAAGATCAAAAACATTCTTAATAGCCATCTACTTGGGACTGATATATCCCAATGGTATGTCCCCGTGATAGAATTCAAGATAGCTCTAAAAAAGAATGTGAGACTGGGTGTGGTGGCTCACGCCTGTAATCCCAGCACTTTGGGAGGCTGAGATGGGCAGATCACTTGAGGTCAGGAGTTGAAGACCAGCCTGGCCAACATGGCGAAACCCTGTCTCTACTAAAAATGCAAAAATTACCCAGGTGTGGTGTACACCAGCTACTCGGGAGGCTGAGGCAGGAGAATTGCTTGAACCCAGGAGGCAGAGGTTGCGGTGAGCTGAGATTACACCACTGCACTCCAGCCTGGGCAACAGAGCGAGACCCTGTCTCGAAAAAAGAATCTGAAAGTTTTCTGTATATGAATGTGCAAAAAAGCTCTGGGATTTCTGTTAAGTAAGAAAGCAAGTATAAGTCAGTGAAGAGAAGAGAAAATGCCCAATGCCCAGGCCGGGACAGGAGGCAGCATGATGGGCTCGGGAGGCCCTGGGGAGTTTGGTGGGACTGGGAGCAAGAAGGGACAGACCAGGCAAGTGAGAAGGAGACCAGCTTGGGAGGGCCCCTGGGTGCAGAGAAGAAACTGAAAACTACCAGGAGCCAAGGGACAGTTTTCAGCAGATTCAGATCTACTTTGTCTGGTAACAAGATCTGGCAATTGTAAAGCAATAATCCACATTTATAATGTGCTTTGCATGCACCGTCTCATTTAAACTTCTCAGCACTCCAACCTCTATGAGAGAAGTGCTATTATCACAACATGTGGAACTGGAGCACGGGAAGGCTAAGGAACCAGTCCAAAGTCATAACGCTGGTAAACAGCAGAGCCAGAGAAAAGACCCTGAGCCCACGCTGGAATCACCTTGCTATCCTGCCTTTCACAACGGTGTTGGACTGGAAGGGGATGGCTGTAGGCCAGGGACAGTCAGGGGCTTTATGAGATGGGGACCCAGATGAAAAACAGTGAGGCCCACGGAAGGCAGCAAGTTTGGGATGGGGTCTCAAGTGTAGACTGAAAAGCTTTGAAGGATGTGGGAACAAGACCTGGTGGTGAGTGGGGCCCCTAATCCATTTATTCATTCATGTAGCAAAAGTATGGAGTGCCTACTGGGTGCCAGGTACTGTCCTGGGAGCTGGGCTTACATCAGTCACCAAAACCAACACATGCCCTGCCTTCAAGGGGCTTTCCTTCTAGCTAATGGAGACAGACAATAGTAATAGACATAAGAAATATGTAATTAGGTAATCTGTTAGAACCATGGAAAGCTAAAGTAAAGGTAAGGGGGATTGGCAGCCAGTGTCCAGGAGACATCTGAAGTTTTAAGTGAGGTGGTCAGGAGAAGCGTCATCAAGAAGGTGACATTTGAACAAAGATGGAGGGGCGAGCTGTGAAGGTGTTTGGGGAAGGGCACTCCAGACAGAGGGAACAGCCAGGGCAAAGGCCTGGGGCGGGGGCATGTCTGGCGCATTCGAGGAACAGCAGTGGGGAGGGTCACCCCTGTCCATCAGTGCCTGTCTCTTCTTCTTGGCAGAGGGAAGGTCTACACTTCTTCCATTTGGGGTTAGGCCCAGCTGTATAATCTGCTCTGGCCAGTGAGATACGAGTGAAGAGATGCGTGCCACTTCCGAAGTATGGAGGAGCCAGCGAGTGACTCCATGTTCCCTTCACCCTGCCTGGAAGCATGTGATGCTCCAGATGTCCCCGACATGGTCACGAGCGAGGACAATGCAGCGTAGCCCTCCCTGCTGACCCTCATGCACATGAAACTGGAATGAGAAACGCCCCTCTCTGTTTTAAGGCCCAGTGACTGCAGGTGGTCACCGTGGCACATCCCAGCCTGCCTCAACTGATACCCCAGGGGAGGCCTCTGCAGTGCAGTCAGAGAGAGGAGGGTGCAGGAGGAGAGCAGGGGATGCGGGCAAAGAGGCCAAGGTGCCCAATCATTCCCTGGCTTTTCCTGAGAGCGACACAGGAGCCATCAGGAAGCGTCAACCAAAGAGGTGCGATCCAGTGACATATCTGAACAGGAAGGCTCTGGCGACTGTGCTGGGAACACCTGGGGGCAGGAGTGAAAAGGTGGGAGCAGGGAGACCAATTAGGAGGCTTCTGCAATGATCCAGATGAGAAATGATGGGGGCCTGGCCCAGGGTGGGGGTGGCGGTCAGACTCTGGGTCTCCTTTGAGATTACAGCAGCAGAGTTTGCCAGTGGACAGGAGAGGGAGACGGGTCTGGGATGCCTCCAAGGCTTTTGGTCTGAGCATCAGGAAGGAGAAAGCTGCCAGCCGGGGGTGGGGAGAGTGTGGTGGTGGGGGAAGTGGGTTGGGGTGCTGTGGGGAGCGGGAGCTGGAACGGCTGAGATGTTTGTTAGACATCCAAGTGGAGTGTCGTGTGGGTGGCTGAGGAGAGGCCTGGACGGGGGAGGGAGGACAGCCAGGCGTCTGTTTGGGTGTGGACAGTATAGACAGCATCTAATGCCTTGAGACTGGATGAAATCAGGAGGGGTGAAAGCTGGTGCCCCTTTCAGCATCTGGGTGGAGGACAAGGGAGAGAGAAGGGAGGGCAGCACGAGGGACATCCTGGAGGTGGTGTCCAGCAGTTATGTAGATTATCTGGTCTGGACCTCAAGAGAGGAGCCAGAGGGTGGGGGCTTGAGGATGCAGGAGGAAGGGAAGACTAGGAGTGGGAGAGGTCTGTCTCCCCGGGCGGAGGCGACGGAGGGGATAAAGGCCAAGGACAGACTCCTGGGTGGGGCTTCTTTGAGGGTGTCCCCAGGAGAAGGAAGTGGAACCTTGAAGGGGCCAGTGATGGAGTGGGCAGGGAGGTGGGAGGAAATCTGGGTGGGCGTCTCAGGACCCAGGAGAGCGGGCACATGTTTTAAGAAGAGAAAGAAGGATCTGTGCTTTGGAATGGCGTTGAGGAGTGGAGGCAGGGGTGGCAGCAAAGTGCCCCAGACATAACAGCAGAGAGGTGGTCAGTGGCCTCGGTGGGGTGTTAGGGCAGGGGTTAGATCCCAGGAGTTAAGGGGATGGGGAGGAGGGGGTTCATGGAGGCAGTGGGTGGAGACTGTGCTTTCCAGAACTGAGGGCAGAGGCTGGAGGTGTGGGGTGCGGGACTATTGAGAGAGGGGTCCTGTGGGATGGGAAAGACTCAAGCAGCTGGTTTGATGCCCAGAGGCAGCAGTAGGCAGTAGGGGGAGGCTGAGAAGCCAGGGAGACAAGGCAGAATGTCAGCAGATGCCCCACAGCCTTGCTGGCTCCTGAGTACCGAGGAAGGAGGGGAGACAGGCTAAGGTGGTGATGGGAGGGGGACACAGGCAGAGCCAGGAAGGGGCAGAGGCAGGAGAGGAGGGAGTGTCAGCTGCTTTGACAGATAACTGATGCGACCATGTAGTGAGAAACCCATAGAACACAGGGGAAGGCCTCCAGGCAGGGCAGGCCTGCAGGCACGGAGGTGGAAGCAGGAGTGCATGGGGGCAGGTGGGTGGCCTTGGCAAAGCCATGGAGGCAGGAAAACCTGTGGGGCTTTGGGGAGCAGGATGAGAGGGGCTCAGGGGAGAGAGGCTGGGGTCTGACCATGGAGACCAGCCTGCCAGGCATGGGCATCTGCGAGTCGCTCAGCAGCCCTTGGGTGCTGCTGGAATCTTGACTGAGCTCCGCCTGATGGAAGATGCCCACTGTCCCTGTGTCTACCTCCTGCTTGGGTTTGGGAGGGCCTCCAGGTGTTCACATCCTCTCCAGGCCTGGCCTCAAGGTCCCAAGAGGGGACAGGTGTCCAGAGGCAGGGTTGGGCTGGATGAAAATTCAGGTGAGAGGACCTGACTTTGTTAGCTTGCGCCTCCTGGGCACACCTGGAAGTCACCTACTGAATCATCAG
Organism: Rhinopithecus roxellana; assembly: GCF_007565055.1. NCBI lineage: Eukaryota > Metazoa > Chordata > Mammalia > Primates > Cercopithecidae > Rhinopithecus > Rhinopithecus roxellana. Next base: position 78,003,640 of record NC_044553.1, on the reverse strand, counting down.
AGCCACTTGCCTGGGGGTGGAACTAAGGTTTCCTAAGAATCCACCCACTTCCTCTTTTCTAAAAGTCCCTTTCATCACTTCAGGGAAAAGGAACTCGTCTTTGTTGACATCTCTGCACACACAAGAGCAGGCCATGATTTACCTGGTGTGGTACTCATGACGGCTTCATGGGGAGGGCACTGTTATTCTCCCCATCTGACAGGTGGGGAAGCTGAGGCCGTGCAGGTACTGGGACCTACCCAAAGTCACAGTGTGGAGTGAGTCTGTAGAGGTCACAGACACGGTATGGAGCATGGGGGGCCTGGCCATGGTGTTATCCGTCTCCTGCATGTGGCTGCCAAGAAGCCTCTGTGACCTGGTCAGTTCCTGATCTCTCCATCTATCTTGGGTGCCAGTTTGGTTTCTTGAATGCTTGACGTTCCTGTCACTCTCACGGACATACCACAGAGTTCTTCTATCTCCCGTCACAGGCACTTCATGCGGGGCCCCACGCAACGACCGTGGGCTCCCTCATTCTTGCTTCAAAGGTCATGGCCTCCTGGAGGCCCAGGAAGGGACATGAACCCTAATCCCACCAGCTGGACCATTGACTCCCTGAAGGCAGGAACCAAGTCCTAAAGCTTCATTCCCCATTTCTTTTCAGAACTGACTCAGTCCTGGTGCCTAGGGGTGGATGGTGGGGGTCATCCCAGGAGGCACAGGTCCTGTAAGAAAGGAAGTAGCACTTACTGAGCAGTTTTTATTATTATTATTATTTTTTTTGAGGTGGAGTCTCACTCTGTCACCCAGGCTGGAGTGCAATGGCGCGATCTCAGCTCACTGCAAACTCCACCTCCCGGGTTCAAGCGGTTTTCCTGCCTCAGCCTCCTGAGTAGCTGGGATTACAGGCACCCGCCACCACATCCAGCTAATTTTTTGTATTTTTAGTAGAAATGGGGGTTTCACCATGTTGGCCAGGCTGGTCTTGAACTCCTGACCTCAAGCAATCTGCCTGCCTTGGCCTACTAAAGTGCTGGGATTACAGGCATGAGCCACCTTGCCCGGCCTTTACTGAGCACTTTGGCTGAGCCAGGCTCTAGCACCATCTCCCCCACTCCTTTACAGGAACCCTCTGAGGACGATGTTACTGTCAGTGCCCCATTTTATAGGTGAGGGAAGAAAGGTGACATAGCTGGCTTCCAGTCCTCATCTCCGAGCCCAGAGCCTGTACGCTGTGCACTCGAGCAGGCAGAGAGACATGTAGGGCATTCCTGGCTGGGCATTTGCAGGGGGCTGGGACGAGCAGAGAGCAGGCCTCTTTGTGTCACGACAGGGGAGCCAGGTCAGCCCTGTCACGCATGGGCCCCCAGCACTGACCAGCAGCCCCCCTCAAGGGACAATCCCGAGTCCCCAGTAGGACGCCCAGCAGTGAGTGCTCCGTGGTGCCCTGGGGATGGGGTGGGGTTGTGGGGGGAGGCGGGGGCCGACCTGGGCCTGTGAGGCAGGCCATGAACCAAGCGTCCCTGCACAGCCTATCTCAGGCCATTCACAGAAAAGGAAAGAAAATATCTTGAGTTTGAGATATTTTCTGGCCTTATCAGCCCCACACAGAGGCCCCATTGTGGTGTGGTAACAGGATCAGGGAGTGTGTGCTCAGATAAGCGCCAGGCGTTTCTAAGAACCTGCAAGACACCGTCCTGAGTTCTCCCTCTCTAGAACATTCTTCTCCCACATGCTGCACAACCGGCTCCCTTAGGTCCTCAGGGCATATTCTCAGGCCCTCCCTGCCCAACCTTCTCAACCCCTCACCCTGCCCTCGTCTCCCTCCTGGACACTATTCTCTGGGAGCCTTCCGCGGATTCCTGGCTGATGTCTGTTTTCCCAGCATGAGGGAAGCTCCCGGAGGGCAAGAGACACATCTGTCTGGGCCTCAAATTCCTGGTGCTGCTCAGTAGTGCCCATTGTCAGAGTGAGGCAGAGAAGGAGGTCTCAGCCCTAAGGTGCTCTTGGCATGGGGCTTGGCCTATGCGTGTATTTTATCTAATTCCTCTAACGACTTTACAAGGCAAAATTTATTATCTTCATTTCATAAATGAAGAAGCTCAGAATGTAGAGCAGCTTGTGGGAGATCACAGACAGTGAGTGGTAGTGGGGATTTGAACCAGGGGGGTCTGTGAGGCTCTAAAGAGATGGATGATGTCCTCTGAGCTGAAGGGGTGGTAGGGCAGGAGATTTGTCCTAGTGTGGGCTCACCTCGCAGCCTCGCTCTGGGACTGTGGGCCTCAGACTTCTCTTTGCAGACCAGGGGCTGGGGTCACTCCCTGAGCTAAGATCCTGGCTCCAACAGAAGAAAGGTGATTTGCAGTGAGGGGGGCGAGGGGGCTTGGAGCCTCGGAGGAAGGGGCTGAGGCTGGGTAGGGAACGAGGGGCAGGATCCTCCTGAAGTGCCAACATGGGAAACCGTGGGGGAAGGGCTTGGCCACAGGAATGAACTCAAAAAAGGGATCAAAGCAACCTGAACTGGATGCAGAGGCGGGTGAGTCTCGGAGGCAGGAGGGACCTGTAGGGGAGGGCATAGCAGCCCCATCCAGGCTGTGTGTCCCTGGGCCACACCCTCAGCCTCTCTGTGGCTTTCCCACCTTCAATCAGAAGCCCAACCCCGGGAGAAGCTGCTCTTTGGGGTTCCCCTGCTCCTAGCCTCAAGGACCCAGCCTGCTGGGTCCCACCAGCCCTGGGGCTAGGTCCACAGTTGCATCTGGGCTCCATGGGCTGCTGGCCCCTGCCCAGCCCTGCTTTGGCAGCGCTCACTGGCTGGAGAGCAGGGGTCTCCTGAGGGGTGGGGCAGGGGCCAGGGCTTGCCCTCTCATCCCACCCCTGACATTGCCTGGGCCCAGGGCAGGAGCAAAAATGGAGGTCCACACACACTGTATGTCTGGATATTTCAAAGTTGTAAATCAAGCCAACAATCTCTAAATAGGATATGCTCTATCCTCCTACATTGACAAATACACCTTCGTAACACCCTGAGGACCAGGTTTGCACTTATAATTCTTGGGCTCCTAGAATCCAGGACTGGAGTGTGGCAGGCAGAGGCGGAGCCAACCCCAGCTCCCATCCCGGGCTCCCCCTCAGGCAGTGTGTGACCTTCCCAGGCCCATCCACATACATAGCAGCGGCTGCCCCTTAGCCACTCCTGAGGCCTGGGGGTGTGCACACCTGCTGCAGGTCGGTTCTCAGGAAGGCAGGCCCAGCAGAAAGGCCCATGCAGGCTATGGAGTTGGATTTGGGGCCCTGTGGGCAGGGAATTCTGGGGTTCTGTGTTTGGAGGGGGGACGTGGGGCTTGGGTGGACACATTTCCTTGGCTCATGGACCTTTTTTCCCTTTTGGAGGGGCAAGGCCAGTGGAAGGCTGGAGTGGGATCCTCTAGAATGCAGGGCCAGGGCAGGGCTCCTTTTTGCTTGCTTCTAAGGGTGATGCTGTCCCCAGGTACTCCCAGAACCTGGCTATGCAGCAAATGTCCCTACCCTGCTTACATCTCAGCATCTGAGGTACCCTGGAGCCACACTAGACTTGCTTACCTTGCCCCACCCACAGTCTATGGTGCTGGTCTTTCCTCGCCCTGGACACTGGCACTCCTCTCTGGCACCAGCCCCTCCCTTTCTGCCCAGCATGCCCACTTTCCTCATGTGGCAGGGGCGGGGGCGCCTCCTGTCCCCCACCTCTCTGGGACCTTGGTCTCCGCCGGTCCATGTGCTGACCCTGCCTGGTCTGGCTCGGTGGATCTCTCGGTGCCGAGCCCTCCCGCCCTGATCGGGGGCTCTGTGGGCAGTGGGCAGCCCTCCCTTGCTTGTGTCTGGAAAGTGGGGCACCAACTCCACGTTGTTTCTCGCTCACTCAGCTGAAAAGCCACCGTTTCCCTGAGGCTCCCAGCCCTCACCCCGCCGGTGCTGGCAGCTCCTTCCCTGATGCTGTGTGACAGGCCCAATGTCAGGGTTCCCGCACCTGGCCAGCCGCCCTGGTACTGGGTGCCTCCCCCACAACACCTGCCACAAGCCATCCAGGGCACTGCAGCCCCTGCTGTATGGGTGCTGTCTGCCTTTGGGCCCAGCATGGGCCCTTCTGGGCTCCCCTGTTCCTGTCCAGTCTCCCCTCCCACCCTGAGGGGTATCATGGCAGAAAAAGTGGGGGTGGTGAGTGGACCCTGCTGTTGGGGTTGAAAGGTGATTCAGAGGCCTTTTCTGTCCAGAGAGAAGGGGGTTGGGCCCTGGGGAGAGGTGACGGGGATTTTTGGACTGAGCTATGCCCCGAGGGCCTTGACCAGCTTTGCCCCACCAAGTATTTATGAGGAACATGCTGGCTGGAACACTCGGGCAGAGGCCATCCTGTGCCTCCTCAGCCTACAGTCCACGGTGCTGGCTGCCGCCTCAGGAATGACTCCTGCAGACGTAGCCCCTTCCCATGTTTCTTTGTTCATGACTGGCCTGGTTCTTGCTGTGTCAGCATTGGCACTGTCCCCTGCCAGGCATGGCCGCAGTCCTGCAACCAGCATGGCTCCCCAGGGAGGACAATGCCGGGTGGGAGGCTCCCGGTTGTGGGGACCAGGTCTGGGCCTGGGCAAGGAGAGTGCCCATCTCATCCTGCCAGATAATGGATGGAGGGAGAGGCACCCACTGCCTCCTGTACAGCTGTGAGTTCCCCTGGACAGGCTTGTGCCTGCCACCCTGGGGAGGCCCCTCCTCCTCTCTCCTCATCGGGATGGCCTGGCCTGTCTCCCTCCTGCTATGAAGCCCCTCCCTGCTGGCCCACCAGGGTCCAGGAGCCTGAGCTACTGGGACATAACCAGCTTACAATGGACAATGAGCCCAGATCTTCCCCTGCAAGCCAGCCGACGTTGGGAGAGGAGACAGGCCAGGGTGGTCACCTGAGGGGGATTCCTGAGTGCCTCCTCTGCTCTGCCCTTTGCACCTGCTGAGCCCATCTCAATGTCTTCCTCCCTCCTTGTTGTGCTTGAGCCCCCCACAGCACCCCTCTCTGAGAAGCCCTCCTGACTGCAGAATTCCCTAGCGTGAGTCTGAGTGAAGGACCCGTCTCTACGGGTCACTGTCCTGGGAGTCAAGGCTCCTAGGAGCCGGCCCAGGATGTCCTTTTAGCCTTAGCCTGACCCCCTCCTTGGCTCATGCTAGGCCCCTGGGCTCAGTAGAGCCTTTCACAAGAGGTGGGGGCTCGTGGCAGCCACAGCATGCTGGCCTATGGCTTGTGGCTCAGTTGCCCATCTGAGAAATGGTGGCGCTGTCACATCCTCTCCCAGCAATGGTCTCTATTCTTCCCCGCCTCTCTGGTTTCCTTTACAGAGCAGCTCAGCTGCTTCCCAGTTGGGAAGTGCCCTGCTCCTCTGGGAAGGGCTCAGGAAGCAATTGAGGATCTGACCTCATGTTTGCGTCCATCCAACCCTGTCTGGTGCGGCCAGATGTCTGAGGAGCTTCTGTGGGGGAGGGGGAAGGGGTAGGAGATGGGACTGCAGGACTAGGGGCTGGATCTAACCCAAGCCCCTCTTGGCATGAGGCTGTTGTCCCTTTTGATGGGGAACTGAGGTCCCAAGTTGAGGGGAGCTCAGGCTGCAGAGCTGGCCGCCCATGCCTTCCTGCTCAGAGCTACCCCGGCATGTGCTAAGGAATCTGCAGGGGAAGAATTACAACTGGATGCCAGGCCTTGAGGCCACCTGAATCCCACAAGCTGTGAGAAGGCAGGTTTGGGCTGGAGCTGGCACAGGAGCAGGGTCTGCCAGGGGCCGGGAAAGGCAGGAGGCTGACCACAGCTTGGGGGATGGAGTGGGAGGGCCAAGAGGACAACAGGCAAGGGAGGCTGGTCCGAGTGCCCCAAGGAGCCTGCCCAGGTGGGAGGCTGCCAGCCAGGCCCTGGGGAGGGGACCTCTGAGGCACTGCACCCTCTCTGGGAGTACCACTGAGCAGGGAGGGCAGGAAGGCTGGGCTGTTTGTGTTTCAGGACCAGTCACTTCCTCTCTCTGGACCACACCTTTCAGATGAGCTCACCACCTACTTCAGTGCCCAGCCCACCCTGATGTTGCAGGAGCAAATAAGGTGATGAAGACTCTGAAAAGCAGAAAGGTGGTATTATTAGCAGAAGTCATATTTGACTTGCTAATTCACTTCCTAAAAATAGCCACGTTTATTATAGCATGGGGAGAACCCTATGCTACAGTTGGCACCCTGGATTCTTGGTGCAGCTCTGTGACAACTATGCTGTGTGACCTTGGGCTGGGCCCTAACCATCTCTGGGCATCTAATTTCTAGGTGGAGGCTGTATAGTCCCTGAGGGCCATAGGCCCTGAGATTGGAACAGCAGCTGGATGCAAAATCATCAAGGAAGATGTGGACTGGATGTGGGCTCTGGAGGACTGGCTTCCTCTGAGTCACTGGGTCAGGGCAATTGATGTCACTGAGGCTACCCCTGTAACTTGTTGGAGGGGTATTGAGTCTTGAGTCTTGCCTTGATCTTGAGGCCCCAGGGGCAGGTTGCCTGGTCCCCACCACAGAGCCCAACCATTAGGAGGCTCCAAGGACTACAGATGAAAAGGGTCATAGAGAAGAACTAGAGCCAGACGGGGTTGGGTGGGGGGAAACCGCCGCAGGACAACCAGCTGGCTGGGGAACCCACTCATTCACAGCACATTTACTGAGGGCCTACTATGTGCCTAGCACTGACTACTATGTGCCACATGCTGCAGAGACAATGGAGGGCGAACTAGACCAGGCCCCGGTCCCCGCCCACCTGGAGCTTCAGCTCTAGTACAGGAGGCAGGCTCTCATCACTAACCACACAACTAAACTCTGCAAAGAGCTCAGAGAGGGGTGCATGGTGCCACGAACACATGTAATGGGGGATTTGACTTAGCTGAGAGGTCAGAGAAGGCTCACTAGAGGAGGTGACATAGGTTGAAACCTGAAGGATGAGTAGGTACTTGCTAGGCAAAGCAGGGGTGGTAGGGGAATGCTAGGCGGAAGAAAGAGCAGGAGCACTGGCTAGGTGGTGAGCAGGGGGTGCAGAGGGGCTAAGGGGAAGCCAGAGTGGCTGCAGTGGACACCAGGACCCAGGAGTCCTGCCTTTACCATCAGCTTGGTGAAAAGCCCCTGAAGTGGAGATTTTTGATCTGAAGCAGCTGCTATGTGGGCCTGATGGTGGTTGAACCAGAGTGCGGGGGTTTAGATGGGCATGGGCCAGACTCAGACGTCAGCATGAGGCAGCTGAAGGGATCAAGGTGGTTGTGTCTAGAGATGCTGATTCATAGAAACGCTGGTCAGGAAGTGCACATGTCAGAGGACACAAGTTACCTGGTGGGTGTTCCTTCCTCCTTCCTGAACTCTCCTGTCTGGTTTCAGCTCTTCTGTCAGCCCCATGAGTCACTGGCTCCTCCAGGCGGCGCAGGCCTGGGACCTGCCAGGATGCTGCCCCCACTCCCTGCATGTGCCCCCATATCCATTTTCCTTGCCCCTCTGTCCCTGGGTGCCTGCTGTGACTCCCCAAACCCCTGCCCACCCTGTCTGCTCTCTGTGCGGTGGAACCATCAGCTTGGGAGGACTGAAGAGTTAATTGTAGGACAACTGGCCCTGACAGGGGCTTTCCAGTAGACCGTGCCTGAACTTCAGTGTATGGTGGCATTGATGGGAAACCAAGGGGAGTGGCGATGAAAGGAGCCCCTTGGAGGTCATTTGTCCTTGCTGCACAGGGCACAGTGGGCTTGGGGCTGAGGACCACCATGAAGTCTAGTAGCACGGGATGGGAACCCCTAGCCCCCTGGCATTTTAAATCTTGGGAGAGGCAGGTGTGTGGGGCCTTTCTGACCTGGAGCTTCAAGATCCCCTGCCTCCTAGATCCTGTATTGCCAGCTGCTGTGGGACTTTTGCTCCGAGAAACTGGACTCCTGGGATTTTGAAGGGAGGCCTTGGGGTCACTCATTATAGCAGGGGTTCCTGCTGGGACCAGATCCAGAAGTTTGGTTAGGAATACAAGCCCTCACCATTGGGAAAGGTCCCAGGGCTGATGAGGGTGACGCGGAGCCCCCTGCACCCTGGCCATCTCTCCTGGGGGTCAGAGTGGCTCATCTTCTTGACCCCTGCAGCCCTCCTCACTCCCCCATGCCCCTGCTCTTCTTTAGCTGTCCTGGGGAAAGTTCTCCCTTGTCTCACCTAAGGGGGGCCTGAAATAGCACTGAGGACATCTAGCTCCTGTCTCCCCATAGCTCCGCAGTTGGCCATCCTTCTTCTAGAGCATTATTTTGGGAAAGGGACAATCCCAGAATCCAGGGTGGATACTCAGGGTGGAGGCCTCTAGAAGGTCCTCCTTAGGTCTAGCCTCCTTTGCAGGACAACTTTCTGTGGAAGCCTGTGGCCTGGGACACAGTCTTTTCTCCAGCCCCTTCCCCTCTCGAGAGAGCAGACTTTGGATGGAGCTGGGTGCATTTCTAGAATGTTCTCTCAACTGGTGGAGGTGCAAGGAGAAAGGAAGGGCTTATTTCCTCCCTCGCTCAGGTTAGAAGGACCTGGCATCAGAATGTGCCCAGGAGTCCCATGCTCAGCTCTGCGTGCTGCTCTTCCCACCCCAGAAACCCTGCCCCCCACCTATGCCTTCTGTGTCCCCAGCCCTGGTTCTGCCCTGGGACCTTGGGATGGGCCTGAGGGCGGTGGCTGGGAGCCTGGGAGCTGTCACTCCTGGGGCAGTACCGCCCCCTGCTGGCCACCCAGAGAGGCCCGGAGGCTAGAAGTTTCATCCGGTGCCTGCTGGTCAGTCCAGTGCCAGCTGATTGGCCCCATGGGGCTGGTTCCTGGGTTCTCCAGGAACAGCCTGGGTGTGCTCTGGCACAGATCCTGGCTTGGTCTCTGGCAGGCTAAGTGGCTTTAGATGAATTTCTGTTCCTGCCTGGGTGGGCCTCGATTTCCTGATCTGTACAAAGAGTAGGGTGACTCAAGGAGGTTCCTCCAAGGTCTCAGATTCGGAACCTGCTCCTAGCCTGCCTCTTCATTCCCGTTCCTGCTCTCCCTGCCCTCAAGGCCTCCCAGCCCCTCCTGGCCTCTCTCTCTACTTGGCATGTCCCAGTGTTGGCAGCCCCCACTTGGCCTCCACTTCCGTGGGCCCCCCTCCCACTGCCACAGTCCGCCTCCCCTCCCACTTGGCCCCTCACTCAGTGCCGGGCCTGGCTAGCTGAGATGGGCTGAGGAGCACCCCCAATCCTCCTCCTACTCAGGCATGAACTGCTGAGTGGGCTCCTGACGAGTAGGTAAGAGATCATACGTATCCAGTTTGTCAACTGTAAAATGGGATAATAACACCCAACTCTCAGAGTTGTTATGAGGATTAAATAAGATAATGATATATTTGCGAAAGAGCTTTGTAGATGGTGTCTGTGTCAGAGGAGGGCCAAGAGTAACTTGGGCAGGCTGCCTGGATGGTCCCTGTGGCCAACAGTGGAAGGCTGGATGACCTAGACAAGCCCTTGCTGGCCCCAACCCACCCTTCTGGGGTTGGAAGTCAGGTCAGACCCCTGGGAGTCCAGTCCTGATCTGTGGTAAGAGAGGCCTGGAGTCTCGCAAAAGAACTCTGCCGGGCATAGCTCCAATACTTACTGGTCCCAGCAGAGACACGGGGGTGGTGGGGGAGCCAGAGACAGACCTCTCAGCACCCCTGGGGCAGGAGGGGCTCTCAGTCCCTGCAGGAAAGAAAGCATGACATTCCACAGGCACCACAGGCACCAAGACATTCCATAGGCACAACACTGATCAGAGACTTAAGACTTTATCCTGAAGGCTCTCCACTCATCTCAGGAGAAAGTTCCCAGGCCTTAGTTGAGCACCAAAGGTCTTAAGGACTTAAGGACCTGGCTCCTGTGCCCCTTTCTGCTTTGTTTTATCCCCTCCCTCCTGTCCCCTATTGGCCACTCTGAATTCCTTGGTAACCAGACTATTCACAGGCAACTCTAGGAGAGAGGTACTATTAAGACAATGATGCACAGAGAGGTTGAGCAGCTTGCTTAAGGCCACACAGTCAGCGAGTGGAGGAACAGGGGATGGAATGCACTGGAGCCCTGCCTCTAACCTCTATGCTATGCTGCTCTCAGGACACATGGGAGGGGGCAGGTTCAGGTGGGGAGAGCAGGGAGGGGCCTTTCCAGAATTCTAGGGGACAGAGGATGGTGGCCTGATGTGGGGCAAGTCCCGGGGTCTGGGAAGAGAAGGGTGGGGTTTGGAGACACTTGGAAGAAGGAGCAGGGGGAGCAGCAGTTTGACGCTTTGAAGACTGGATGAAAGGGGCTTGGGGTGAGGAGCAGGGGCAGAGGAAGCTGGTAGGGTTGGATTTGGGTGTGGCATAGGTGTGGGCCTGGGAGTTGTGGGAGGTGGGAGGCTGGGGCTCAGGAGTGGAGCCACTTGGGAGTGCCAGCTGTGTGCCTAGGACTGAGTATGGGCACCTGGGGGGCGGGTATGTACAGTGAGAAGCCCCAGGGAGCCTCCACATCAAGGCTATCTCAGAAACTGGTGGGGCTAAGGAACCAGGCGAGGTTTAGGGGAGCCAGACACCTGCCCAGGAGAGGACCAGTAGACGGGGCAGTATCCATTGGTACATCCAGAGCAGAAGGAGCAGTAGCCCCAGAGACTGGAGATGGGACTTGTGGGAAGAAATTGCACAGAGGAGGTGGGGCGCGGTAACTCACGCCTGTAATCTCAGCACCTTGGGAGGCCAGGTGGGTGGATCACTAGGTCAGGAGCTCAAGACCAGCCTGGCCAACGTGGTGAAACTCTGTCTCTACTAAAAATACAGGTTGGGTGCGGTGGCTCACACCTGTAATCCCAGCACTTTGGGAGGCTGAGGTGGGTGGATCACTTGAAGTCAGGAGTTCAACACCAGCCTGGACAACAGGGTGAAACTCTATCTCTACTAAAAAATACAAAAAGTAGTTGGTCATGGCGGCGGGCACCTGTAATCTCAGCTACTGGACAGGCGAGGCAGGAGAATTGCTTGAACCTGGGAGGTGGAGGTTGCAGTGAGCCAAGATCGTGCCATCGCACTCCAGCCTGGGCGAAGAAGTGAGACTCCGTCTCAGAAGAAAAAAAAAAAAAAAATTAGCCAGGTGTGGTGGCAGGCATCTGTAATCCCAGCTACTCGGGAGGCTGAGGCAGAGTATCACTTGAACCTGGGAGGCAGAGGTTGCAGTGAGCCGAGACTGCACCACTGCACTCCAGAAGGGGCAACAGAGCGAGACTCCATCTCAAATAAAAAAAAAAAAAGAAAAGAAAACGAAAAAGAAATTGCAGAGGAGGCTGGATGTGGTAGCTCACGCCTGTAATCCCAGCATTTTGGGAAGCCGAGGCGGATGGATCACCTGAGGTCATGAGTTCGAGACCAGCCTGGCCAACATGGCGAAACCCTGTCTCTACTAAAAACACAAAAACTAGCCATGAGTGGTGGTGCGCACCTGTAGTCCCAGCTACTCAGGAGGCTGAGGTGGAAGAATCTCTTGAACCCAGGAGCCAGAAGCTGCAGTAAGCCAAGATCGTGCCACTGCACTCCAGCCTAGGCAACAGAGTAAGACTCCCTTTCAAAACAAAACAAAACAAAACAACAGCAACAACAAAATCCCCAAAAAACAACAAAAAAGAAATTGCACAGAGGGAAACATCTTGATGGAAGAAGAGCTTTCTCATTAATGGAGTATCCAAAGGTCACAGAGGCTTGGGGTACTAACTCCCAGTCACAGGAGTTATCAGAGGCAGGGCTGGATGGTTGCTCTGCATGGTGGGGGCTGTTGCTAAGGGATCTTCA